>NW_016107337.1:2442309-2530283 GCF_001604975.1 Cebus imitator
TTTTTTTGCCCTGGAATCTACTGTCCTGGTTCTCTGCTCAGTCCCCTTTTTAAACAGACGAATGGGTGACTTTCCGTGGCTCCAATCGCCAGCCAAAAGGGCACCCGGACCAGTGTGTTTTGTATGGAGAACCGGAGAAGTGCTGCTCCGGGGCACTGACATAGCAGCTGCGCGGGGCAAAGCAGCGGTGCCAGCCGGCACAGCTGCGCTGGCCGAAACAGCCGTGCTGGTGACCGTGGAGCTCCTCTGCCTGGGAATTTCCTAGTCTGTGGGCAACAAAAATGCGGCGTCCACTTACCCTCTGTGCTTTCACTGGGAGCTGCAATCCTGAGCTGTTCCTAAACGGCCATCTTGGATTGAAAAACCCAAAGTAATTTTTAAATTCAATGCTATCCCCATCTAGCTACCAATGACTTTCTGCACAGAACTGGAAAAAACAACGTTAAACTTCATATGGAACCAAAAGAGAGCCCACATAGCCAAGTCAATTCTAAGCAAAAAGAACAAAGCTGGAAACATCACACTACCCGACTTGAAACTATACTACAAGGCTACAGTAATCAAAACAGCATGTTACTAGTACCAAAACAGGGATATAGACCAATGAAACATAACAGAGGACTCAGAGGCAACGTCACACATCTAAAACCATCTGATCTTTCACAAACCTGACAAAAACAAGCAATGGGGAAAGGATTCCCTGTTTAATAAATGGTGTGGAGAAAACGGGCTAGCCATTGTGCAGAAAGCAGAAACTGGATCTCTTCCTGACACCTTACACTAAAATTAACTACAGATGGATTAAAAACTTAAGCATAAGACCGAACATCATAAAAACCCTAGAAGAAAATCTAGGCAAAACCATTCAGGACATAGGCATAGGCAAGGACTTCATGACCAAAACACCAAAAGCATTGGCAACAAAAGCCAAAATAGACAAATAGGACCTAATTAAACTCCAGAGCTCCTGCACAGCAAAAGAAACAATCATTAGAGTGAACTGGCTACCAATAGAATGGGAAAAGTTTTTTGCAATCTACCCATCTGACAAAGGGCTAATATCCAGAGCTGACAAAGAAATAAAACAGATTTACAAGAAAAAAACAAGCCCATTCAAAAGTGGGTGAAGGATATGAACAGACACTTTACAAAAAAAGACATATATGAGGCCAATAAACATATGAAAAAATATTCATCATCACTGGCCATTAGAGAAATGAAAATCAAAACTACATTGATATACTATCTCATGCCACTTAGAATGGTGATCATTAAAAAATCTGGAGACAACAGATGCTGGAGAGGATATGGAGAAATAGGAACAATTTTACACTGTTGGTGGGAATGTAAATTAGTTCAACCATTGTGAAAGACAGTGTGGCAATTCCTCAAGGACCTAGAAATAGAAATTCCATTTGACCCAGCAATCCCATTACTGGGTATATATCCAAAGGATTATAAATTGTTCTATTATAAGGACACATGCACATGAATGTTCACTGCTGCACTGTTTACAATAGCAAAGACTTGGAACCACCCAAATGCCCATCAATGATAGACTGGACAGGCAAAGCGTCGCACATATACGCCATGGAATACTCTGGTCACATGATTTCTTCTATGTACACTTCATCTTGTGGCAGCTTTAACCACAGGTTAGAGGTTGTTTCAATATTTGCTAAATTGACTGTAAGCAAGAGTATACAGGGCTCAGCAAAACTGTGGTACACTGGGACTGCATAAAAGTAATGGAGAAAATGGTAGGAAATAAAATGATTATGCCCACAACTTTAGGAAAAATACCTGGCAGAAAGAAATGATGCTGAGAGACTAGCATGCACAAAAGTCAAGGAAGAGCAAAGTTTTAAATACGTAGTTAAGCATCCCTGAAGATTCTAAATGTATTGGATTCTGATGAAAGAAAACAACTTTAGATCAGAACTTTACTGAGGATGATCCTCCAGTGGAATAAAAAATACAGAAGAGAGCAGAGAAGTCACCTTTAGTGTTGCACAGGGCTAAGAAATTCCACAAGCTGAGGAAATCTTTCAAACTACTGTGGCACACAAATAAAAATGCTCACAAAAGGTAGTTAAGCATCTCACTTATAACCACCTTTCATGCAGTGTGGGGGTTCTGTAAATACAGGCTGAAAAGGCAAATGCAACTTTATAAGCTTTTATTACATGGCAGGTACCTCAAATAAGACCTAACCATTGGGCTTCATCTGCTGCAACTTTCAAAAGTACTAAATAAAAGAGCTATCACAAAAGCCTCTGATTCAGATTTAGCTTAGGGTGGCTTCATTAGCCTGCATTCCTGAACTCTCTTTTTCTCCTTGCTCTTTTCTTTCCTGGAAAAGACAAGAGACTTCTTCAGATGGTATGTTCAGGAGAGGAATTGAACATACCTACTTTACTCCTTCTATTTTTCGAGCCAGCTATCTGTAGAAGGTATACATTCAGTTTCACTTTTCTATGTTTTAGTTTTTATTTTTTTTTAAGTGAAAGCAAGTTTATTGAGAAAGTAAAGGAGTAAAGAATGGCTGCTTCATAGACAGGGCAGCCTGTTTTAGGTTTAATGCAGTCACAGGCTCTTGCAAGGAGAGACTTCCCATTATCTACTGCTGCTCATGACTGGGTATGTCAGTATTGAAAAACTCACTTACACAACAATACGAGTAGCATGACTATCATGAGTCACATAAATAGCAAAATGATCAGCTTTGTCAGTAATAAATATGCTATTTTTTAACCTGCTTTACTTTTTAATTTTATTTTTAAATTGATTCTAATTTGTCCAGTAAATGAGGGCTGTTACGTATTTACTCCCACAAAAGCCCAACACCTACCACTTCCAGATCATCTTATGTTATACATTCCTCCTCTCCTTCTGCTCCTACTCTGTTCTTGCCACATGCTGGTACCTGACACTGCAGTCACCAAAAGTGACCCATAATTCTCCATGCACACCTCACATTTTGTGCCCTTGTTCAAGTTAATCCAGTCGGAACATTATTCTCATAGAAAAGCTGTTCATCTTTTATGACTCACTACAAAGGCATCTTCCTTTTCTCCTTGACCTGTTCTCAAGACAGAATTAGCATGTCCCATATGTACCCAGTGCTCTCTAGGACATACATGTTGCCTACTTGGTATGGTTAGGTGTAAACCTGCCATCTTAGCATGGGCTGTCATAACACAGCACTGTGGAATTGTTGGTCAAAAACCAGAAACACATTTTCTCACAGATTTGGAACCTGGAAGTCCAAAATCAGGGAACCAGCATGGCCAGATTCTGGGGATGACCCTCTTCCTGGCTGGTATAGGACTGCTTTCTTACTGTGTTCACATGACGGAGATGAAAAAGAGCAAGTTCTCTGGTGTCTTTTCTTATAACGCTAATCTTATTAGATCAGGGCTCTACCCTCATGACTTTGTTTTATTTTAATTACTTCTATAAAAGCCCAAGTTCAAAATACAGTCAGTCATACCGGGGGGTTGGGGCTTCAACCTATGAATTGGGGACAGGGAGCACTGTTCAGTCCATAGCGTCTACTTTTCATGGCAAGAATATTATAAACTTCATAAGGGCATAGATTTTCTCATGTAACTTTGTTTATCTCACAGCCACCAGCACAGCTCTGGATGGATGATCAGAAACACTATTTTCTTATGGATACCTACCATCTTCAACCGAATGCTAATTACAAATATTAAAGCTATGGCATATCTCTTTCTGTCCTAGTCTTTTTGTGCTGTGACCTTTATATATTAGAAATATGTTACTATACATCTGTTCAAAAGTTATGTCTTTCATAATTATGCAGGAAGAAGCATAATCAAAATTAAAAATAGAAATAAAGGTGAAAAGTAAATCACAAAATCAAAGCCAAGAAAAGCATTTAAAGAATGGTTCACACTAAGAAAAAGACAAAGTGCTTCTTTCATTGTGTCACTGTAAGAAACACTGAAGGTAAGTAAATAAATGTGGTGCTGTTTAATACAGAGCTGATAGCCTGTAACAGAGGAACCCATTTTATTTCTCTGCATTTCCCATGACACTGACTACCTTTCTTGTTGCTAACATTTTACAGCATTTTATTAAATAATGTTCCAGGTATCCTTAAATTTCTAGAGTACAACAGGAAATGTGGTTTACTTCTATCATGTAAATCGCTGTTAAACTAAAGGTTAAATGAAAGTTTGAAATAAGTAGAAAGTGTTTGTTATGACATGGGACTTTTTTTTTTATATTAAATTAACAGAGAATATACTAACTTTAGAAAGAAAGGAAGAAAAGTATTTTTTTGGAAAGTACTAATGTTTTCAAACCAAGTTTATAAAATGATTTCAATATTTTAGGCTGATTCCCAAAAGGTCGATTTTTCAAAATTTTGTAATTTCTGCTGGAATTCTCCTCTGAGATCTTACTGCTTCTGAGAGATGGAGTTCATGATATTTGTAATATTCCAAGGCATTTAAAACCATTCTAGATAAAAATCCTTTACAAAATATGATGTGAAAACATGATTGTTTTCTTATTAACAACGAAAAATTACCAAATGTATTTTTGATGTTTAGCTTTTGGTTCAATTTATTATCTGTATTCTTTTTGGTTTATTATAATACACTTAAGTGTAACTTATCATCTCTTCTTCCTGCTTATCTTTACCAAACATGTATATTGTTTTGGCATTGGTTGCTTCTATATTGATTGTTTTCTATATTGATTGTTACAATGTCAGCAAATGAGTCAAGCAATCTGGAATCTTGGAGTCATTCTTCAGTTTTTGTCCTTATATGCTATATTCAATCTATCGCACAGTTTTGTGGATGTTTTACATTAAATATTTCTTGATTTTTCCCACTCTTTTATATCCCTATGTAAGTGTCAACAATTAAGGACATTATATCTTATCTGGATTACTAAAAGAACTTTCCCTTATTCTCACAGCTTTATCTGCCCCCTATTTTCTATCAATGTATTAACCCACCTAGCTATTGGCAGGGTGTTTTTTCTAAAATAAGAAACATCATGTTAATCCTCTGATTTAAAATAACGGTGGATCCTCTTTACTAATAATATGAAGCTACATTCATTAGTATGGCATAAAATACTCTCAAAAATCCAGTAGTTTTCTGCATTTCCAGTCCCATCTATCATCTCTCTCCTTCATTGCCTGCACTTCAGGTATAGGTAATCCTCTTTAGTTCCCTGAAAATACACTTATGACTTCCTTCATATTATGTTTGGCTGGACTTCCTTCTGTCTGCTGATTGTCCTCACATTCATTCACACTTTAATGTCTCTATCAAACTTTTTCTCTTCTTTGAAGGTTTGCCATCTTATGCCAACCAATGTCAGATAATTTATAATATTTGTCATATCCTATTAGCTTAAATTTTTTATTCCATTTCTTCTGAACTCTACCAGTTCATGGTTTATTTATTTTTGTCTTGCCATATTTTCCCTAAATTCTTGTATCTGTGCCTTAGTTCCTTATTTTTTAATTATGATTTCTGTATTGTTTTGTATATTCATGACCATATGTATGGGTATACTTTTCATTTACGGTAGGAAAAAATTTTTTCTGGCTAAGATTTTTACTTGCCATCTGCCTTTCTTGTTCCCTTTCTTCTTTTACCACAAAACATCTTATGTTCCTGTAGGTTTCTTTGTGATTATGACTTACCTTTCTATGAGATCTTTTTGAACAGAGAAGCTTATATTGAGGAGAAAAAGATAGAGTCTAGTTTCTGGCCAGCAAGAATTCTCTGTGATACAGATACGCGCGCACACGTGTGTGTGCGTGTGTGTGTCCGTGTGTGTATGTGTCGGAGGGAGAGAGAAAAGAGACATCATTTAGACTTCACTCCTAAAGTTTAGAAATCACAGGTTACCTCACAGTTTGTTCTTTTTCCCCATGGTTCATCTACAAACCTGTTTCTGTAAATTTGACTTTATTTCCTTCAGGTAAGTTTTACAAGCAAGATATTGCAATGATTTTCATTGCTCTAAATAAGGTTTTTTGTTTTTGTTTTTGTTTGTCTTTAGGTATGTGCCACATTCCTCAAAGTATGATTTTCTACTAGCATTATTTGATGTCATCAGTGATGAGTGTCATCTCTCAATGTCATGTGACACTTCTTTTTGACCTTGATTGCTTCTGTAGTCCAGATATATAGTTATCTATCAATTTGAGGAAGATATTTGGGTTTCTTATTCATGGTCTTCTACACACTTTAAGTGATTTCTGAAAACGGAAGTGGGAAATGTCATCTTTCCTTTGCCGTATTAAATAAAAACAATTATACCATATTACAATTATTATTACAAGTGAAATTGATCTTGCAGCTTTAGAGTATCCTGAGGATAGAAAATATCTATATTATGTATTCTTTTAATTCACAGTTTAAATTATAGATTATGCTATACTGAAACTGTTTAATGAATCCTAACTGATGAATCAGTGGCAATATAAGTTGAAGCCATGACAGCCAAAGTAAAAACATTGCAGCACAGATATAAAATAAAATGTGTATGATTTCCAGGAATCAGTTTATCTTGTAGGCTTTACTCAACTGTAGTTTTGTATTTTTTTAAATCAACTTACTATTATTTCTTTTAAATCTAAAGTTTGTGGTAAGCCTGTAAGTCATTCAACCCTATTACTTGGATTTTCTTCTCCAGGCAGAATTCCTTTATGAAAGCATGGACTTTCAAAAGCAGTTGCCAAATGTTGATGTCCCTTTTCTGAGCCTGTAAAAGAAAGTGTATTTTTTCCTTTGCCATATTAAGATATAAAAAATATTTACCTCTGTTATGCTGAGTTTTAGCCACCATTTTGAACTGATTAGAAAATTATATTTTTAGGCTCCAAAGTGTCTGTAACACATATGCCTTTTCTGTAGAATGTTTTGATTCTATTGTAGGAAATATAGCACAATGACTAAGAGCATAGGCTCTGAAATCAGATATTCTTTGTTTGCAATTCAGATTCTACTACATCCTATTCACCTTATACATGGCATTTAACCATGATATGTCTTAGTTTCCTTAGTTATAAGGAATACCTAATACACAGGGTTATTTATACTGTTCTTTCATGTAAATGTTAAATACTAGAGTCAAAGTATGTTTTCTCAGCTAAATTGCCCAAACCTTATTTTACTGTTGGCTCTGTAATATTTTATTCAGAAGTGATTTTTAAATTCAGAGATTAGCCAATTATAGAAAATATAATCAAGGATGCAGAGATTTACTACTAATAATAATGTCTTATCATTTTTTTTTCTCCTAAAATTATTTCGGAGTCTCTATTCATCCCACACATTCTGTTCCAGCTATTCAGTTCCAAAGATTTTGGGCAATGTCAGTCTCTCACTGAGCCATTTCTCCACAGAACAAAACAGTTATGTGTATTTGACTTTGAATAATGTAGATATAATCAACCTATAATTAAAACATATTTCTGTTTTATGATCAAACATCCTTTTTAAACTTTTGAGTATACATCTTTAACCTTATAAAAAGTGGGTAATCCCGGCACTTTGGAAGGCCAAGGCAGGCAGATCACCTGAGGTCAGGAGTTCAAGCCCACCTTGGCCAACATGGCGAAACCCTGTCTCTACTAAAAATACAAAAATTGGCTGGGTATAGTGGCACAAACCTGTAATCACAACTACTCAGGAGGCTGAGGCAGGAGAATTGTTTGAACCTGGGAAGCAGAGGTTGTAGTGAGCATCATACCAGTGTACTCCAGTCTGGGTGACAGAGAGAAACTCCATCTCAAACACGAAATAAAAACAAACCCCAAAAAGCAAAACAAGTGAACCAAGTTCAGTATTATGATATGGTAAGAAGTTTACTTTCAAATAAATTGTTCTTATTGCTGTTTATAAAGAATTAACAGCTGTATCTATAATGAATATATGTGTTTATTTTATAAATCTTATAAACACATAAAAAGAAAATAGATACAGACATATATTTTATATTAAGATAATCTGCCACTTTGCTTTTATACACACACACACACACACACACACACACACACACACATATATATGTGTGTGTGTGTGTATATATATATATACACATATATATATATACATATATATTTTTAAATTGTACTTTGGACTCTGGGGTACATGTGCACATCCTGCATCCTGAAGGATTGTTACATAAGCACACACATGCCACATCCCCTCACCCTGTCTCCTACATCAGGCATTTCTCCCGGTGTTGTCCCTCCATCGGCCCCACCCCCCGCTGTCCCTCCCCTCCCCTCCACCTCCCCACCTAGCCCAATGATTGTTGTTCCCTTCCCTGTGCCCAAGTGTTCACATCGTTCATCACCCATCTATGAGTGAAAACGTGGTGTTTGGTTTTCTGTTCTTGTATCAGTTTGCTGAGAATTATGGTTTCTAGATTCATCTATGTCTCTACAAAGGACATGAGCTCTTAGTTTTTTATGGCAGCATAGTATTCCAAGGTTTATATGTGCCACATTTTCTTTGTCCAGTCTATCACTGATGGGCATTTGGGTTGATTACACGTCTTTGCTATCACAAACAGCACCACAAGGAACATACATGCGCATGTGTCTTTAATAATAGAATAATTTATAATCCTCTGGGAATATACCCAGTAATGGGATTGCTGGGTCAAATGGAATTTCTATTTCTATGTCCTTGAGGAATCGCCACACTGTCTTCCATAACGATTGAACTAATTTGCAGTCCCACAAACAGTGTAAAACTGTTGCTTTTTCTCCACATCCTCTCCAGCAGCTGCTGTCTCCAGATTTTTTAATGATCGCCATTCTATCTGGCATGAAATGGTATCTCAGTGTGGTTTTGATCTGCATTTCTCTAATGACCAGTGATGATGAGCCTTTTTCATATGTTTGTTGGTCTCGCATATGTCTTCTTTTGAAAAGTGTTCATAACCTTTGTCCGCTTTTTGATGGGGTTGTTTGTTTTGTTCTTGTAAATCTGCTTTAGTTCTTTGTAGATTCTGGATATTAGCCCTTTGTCAGGTGGGTAGATTGCAAAAATTTTTTCCCATTCTGTTGGTTGCCAGTTCACTCTAATGATTGTTTCTTTTTTTGCTGTGCAGAAGCTCTGGAGTTTAATTAGGTCCCATTGTCTATTTTGGCTTTTGCTACCATTGCTTTTGGTGTTTTAGTCATGAAGTCCTTGTCTGTGCCTATGTCCTGAATGTTGTTGCCTAGGTTTGCTTCTAGGGTTTTTATGGTGTTAGCTCTGTTTAAATCTTTCATCTATCTGGAGTTAATTTTTGTATAAGGTGTAAGGAAGGGGTCTAGTTTCAGCTTCCTGCATATGGCTAGCCAGTTTTCCCAACACCATTTATTAAACAGGGAATACTTTCCCCATTGCTTGTTTTTGTCCAGTTTGTCAAAATCAGTTGGTTGCAGATCTATGGCATTGCTTCCAAGGCCTCTGTTCTATTCCATTGGTCTCTATCTCTGTTTTGTTACCAGTATCATGTTGTTTTGATTACTGTAGACTTGTAGTATAGTTTGAAGTCAGGTAGCATGATGCCTCCAGCTTTGTTCTTTTTGCTTAGGGCTGTCTTGGCTTTGTGGTCTTTCTTTTGGTTCCATATGAAGTTTAAAGTGTTTTTTTCCAGATCTGTGATGAAGGTCAATGGTGCCTTGATGGGGATAGCATTGAATCTATAAATTACTTTGGGCAGTATGACCATTTTCATGATATTGATTCTTCCTCACCATGAGCATGGAATGTTTTTCCATCTGTTGTGTCCTCTCTTATTTCCTTGATCAGTGGTTTGTAGTTCTCCTTGAAGAGATCGTTTATATCCTTTGTTAGTGGTATTCCTAGGTTATTTTTCCTCTTTGTAGCAATTGTAAATGGGAGTTAGCTCATGATTTGGCCCTCTGTTTGTCTATTGTTGGCATATAGAAATGCTTGTGATTTCTGCACGTTAATTTTGTAGCCTGAGATTTTGCTGTAGTTGCTTATCAGTTTCAGGAGATTTGGGGCTGAGAAGATGGGTCTTCTAAATATACAATGATGTCGTCTCCAAATAGAGACAATTTGACTTCCTCCTTTCCTAATTGAATATCCTTTATTTATTTATTTTTTTCTTGCCTGATTGCTCTGGCTAGAACTTCCAATACTATATTGAATAGGAGTGGTGAGAGAGGGCATCCTTGTCTAGTGCCAATTTTTAAAGGAAATGTTTTTAGTTTTTGCCCATTCAGTATGATATTAGCTGTAGGTTTGTCACAAATAGTTTTTAGTATTTTGAGATACATTCCATCAATACCTCGTTTATTAAGGGTTTTTAGCATAAAGTGCTGTTGAATTTTGTTGAAGGCATTCTCTGCATCTATTGAGATAATCATGTGGCTTTTGTCTTTGGTTCTGTTTATGTGGTGGATTATGTTTACAGATTTGCGTATGTTGAGCCAGCCTTGCATCCCTGGAATGAAGCCTACTTGATCGTGGTGGATAAGCTTTTGGTGTGCTGTTGGATTCGGTTTGCCAGTATTTTACTGAAGTTTTTGCATCGATGTTCATCATGGATATTGGCCTGTAGCTTTCTTTTTTAGTTGTGTCTCTGCCAGGTTTGGTATCAGGATGATGTTGTCTCATAGAAAGTTAGGGTGGATTCCCTCTTTTTGTGTTGTTTGGAATAGTTTCAGCAGGAATGGTACCAGTTCCTCTCTGTACATCTGTAGAATTTGGCTGTGAACTCATCTGGACTTGGACTTTTTTTGATTGGTAGGCTATTAATTGCTGCTTCAACTTCAGACCTCATTATTGGTCTATTCAGGGTTTCAGCTTCTTCCTGGCTTAGGCTTGGGAGTGTGCAAGTGTCCAGGAATTTATCCATTTCTTCCAAACTTACTGGTTTATGTGCATAGGGCTATTTGTAGTAATCTCTATGGTAGTTTGTATTTCTGAGCAATTGGTAGTGCTCTCCCCTTTTTTGTTTTTATTGCATCTATTCAATTCTTCCCTCTTTTCTTTTTTATTAGTCTAGCTAGTGGCCTATTTTGTTGATCCTTTAAAAAAATCAAATCCTGGATTTGTTGATTTTTTGAAGGGTTTTTTGTGTCTCGACCACCTTCGGTTCTGCTCTGATCTTAGTTACTTATTGTCTTCTGTTTGATTTTGAGGTTTTTTTTTTTTTTACCTTGCTCCTCTAGCTCTTTCAATTTTAACAGTAGGGTGTTGATTTTAGATTTTTCCTTGTTTCTCATGTGGGCATTTATTGCTATAAATTTCCCTCTAGACACTGCTTTAAATATGTCCCAGAGATTCTGGTATGTTGTGTCTTCATTCTCGTTGGTTTTAATGAATATTTTTATTTCTGCCTTCATTTCATTGTTTATCCATTCATCATTCAGGAGCAAGTTGTTCAGTTTCCATGTGATTGTGTGGTTTTGAGTGCTTTTCTTAATCCTGAGTTTTAACTTGATTGCACTATGGTCTGAGAGACTGTTATGACTTCCGTTGTTTTGTATTTGCTGAGAAGTGATTTACTTCCAATTATGTGGCCAATTTTATAATAAGTGTAATGTGGTGCTGAGAAGAATGTGTATTCTGTGGATTTGGGGTGGAGTGTTCTGTAAATGTCCATTGGGTCTGCTTGGTCCAGATCTGTGCTCAAGTCCTGGGTATCCTCATTGACTTTCTGTCTCGTTGATCTGTCCAATATTGTCAGTGGAGTGTTAAAGTCTCCCACTATTATTGTGTGGGAGTCTAAGTCTCCTTGTAGGTTGTTAAGAACTTGCTTTATGTATCTGGGTGCTCCTGAATTGGGTGCATATATATTTAGGATCATTAGCTCTTCCTGTAGCATTGATTATTTTATCATTATACAATGCCCTTCTTTGTCTCTTTTGATCTTTGTTGGTTTAAAGACCATTTTATCAGAGACTAGGATTGCTACCTCTGTTTTTTAATTTTTGCTCTCCATTTGCTTGGTAAATCTTCCATCCCTTTATTTTGAGTCTGTGTGAGTCTTTGGATGTGAGATAGGTCTCCTAAATACAGCACACTGACGGGTCTTGACTTTTTATCCAGTTTGCCAGTCTGTGTCTTTTGATTGGTGTGTTTAGACCATTTACATTCAACGTTAATATTATGTTTGAATTTGATCCTGCTATTTTGTTACTGGTTGGTTGTTTTGCCCATTAGTTGATGTGGTTTCTTCATTGCGTCATTGTTCTTTACCGTTTGGTATGTTTTTGCAGTGGCTGATACTGGTTGTTCCTTTTCATGTTTCGTACTTCCTTCATGAGCTCTTGTAAGGCAGGTCTTGTAGCAATGAAATCTCTCAGCAATTGCTTGTCTGTAAAGGATTCTATTTCTCCTTCACTTATGAAGCTTAGCTTGGCTGGATATGAAATTCTAGGTTGAAGGTTCTTTTCTTTAAGGATGTTGCATATTGGTCCCCACTTCCTTCTAGCTTGTAGGGTTTCTGTGGAGAGATCTGCTGTGAATCTAATGGTCTTTCTTTTGTGGGTGACTCATCCTTCCTCTCTGGCTGCCCTTAGGATTTTTTCCTTCATTTCAACCCTGGTGAATCTGATGATTATGTGCCTTGGGGTTGCTCTTCTTGAGGGGTATCTTTGTGGTGTTCTCTCTATTTCCTGGATTTGAATGTTGGTCTGCCTTATTAGGTTAGGGAAGTTCTCTTGGATAATAACCCGAAGAGTGTTTTCCAGCTTGGATTCATTCTCCATGTCACATTTAGGTATGCCGATCAAGCGGAGATTAGGTCTTTTCACATAATTCCACAGTTCTTGGAGGCTTTATTTCTTCTCACTCTTTTTTCTCTAATCTGGCCTTCTCATTTTATTTCATTGATTTGATCTTCAACCTCTGATATTTTTCTTCTGCTTTATCTGGTATGTTGTGTCTTGTGTATTTGACTGTTGAAATTTGTGTATGCCTCACAAAGTTCTTGTGCTGTGTTTTTCAGCTCCATCAAGTCATTTATGTTCTTCTCTAGGCTGGTTATTCTAGTTAGCATTTCATCTAATCTTTTTTCAAGGTTCTTAGTTTCTTTGCATTGGGTTAGAACATGGTCTTTTAACTCAGAGAAGTTTGCTAATACCCACCTTCTGAAGCCTGCTTCTGTCAATTTGTCAAACTCTTTCTCTGTCTTGTTTTGTTCCCTTGACAGTGAGGAGCTGTGATCCCTGGGAGGAGGAGAAGAAGTGTTCTGGTTTTTGATGGATTCACCCTTTTTGCACTGCTTTTTTTTTCCCCCCATCTTCATGGATTTATCTCCCTTTGATCTTTGAAGTTGATGATTTTGGGAGGAATCTCTGAGTGTATGTGCTTTCTGTTGAGATTGGAGCTATATCTTTTTAGGCTTATAGAGGCGCTGCTGGGATGCCTCGGATTGAGTCAGGCTGCTCCGTGGGTGTTCTTCCCCTGGAGTTTGTTTAGGCAGGTCAGATTAGCCCCGTCTTCCCAATGGAATCTCTCCTTCCCTGAGCTCAGCCTTCCCAGTTGGGATCAAACTGGTATTTTCACTGGGAAGCTCTCTAGTACTCTGGCTTCAGTTTGAGTTTTGTGAGGGTGGGGCCTGCCAGGCCTTATGACCAGTTTCCCTGCGTTCAACTCTACCTCTTTCTGTGGGATAGGTAGTTTCATCCAGCTGGCATTAGTCCACACTTCCTCCCAGGTCTGTGCCAACTTGTGGCACTGGGCGGGAGCTGTGGCTCAGATTTGCATCGACAACCCATGACACCCTTCAGTCCAGTGGGGCTCTCATGGACTGTGGGTTGGAGGAGGGATGAGGGAACCACAGGACCCGAATCAGAGGAACGAAGGGGTGAAGTCTCCGACTCTCTGAGCTGGCTGCACTTTCCAGGTGGGGACATGCCCCACCCTGTCTCCATTCACCCTCCCTGGGCTACTCTCGCCCTTCTTCTCGGCTCTCCTTCCTTGGGCTATTTTCAGAATCCTACCAGTTCCACTGCAAGGAACCTGGCACCTCACTTGGTATGGTGAAGTCCTCTAGCCCTCTGTGTCTCATTCGCTGGGAGCTGCATTACGGTGTTGCCTCCTCTTGGCCATCTTGGCACCCCCCCACTTAAATTATATTATTTATACCAAATTTAGGCCTAAATATGTAATATGTAAAACTGGCATAATGCATTTGTCAGCTTATAATAACATCACAACATAGTATATTTTAAACTTTTTATTGACATGTAGCATACATACATACATACTTGTGTGTTACATATATACTGCTATGTTTATTGGACCCAGACCAATAAATGGCATGTTATTAGCACATGAGGAATCCCCATTGTGTTTTCTTCTAGCCATTAATCCTACCAAAGAGTTACTTGCACATGTGCCCTTTGAGCCTAAAGTAAAAGTGAAAAAAATACTGATTTCTCAATTCTCAGATTAGTTATAACTCCTTTTGAACTTTAAATATAAGGCCTCATTACAAAATGTATTTCATGCTTAGCTTTGTTTCCTAAATATTACATTTTTTTGTGAGATAATTATATTTTGCATGTCATATTTTATAATCATTCTTATAAATATACGGTTTATAGACATTTGGGTAGTTTCCACTTAGAATATTATGAATTATGTTACTATGAATATGTTAGCATGTCTTTTTGTCAACATATAAACTAATATCTATTTGAATAAAAACTTGAAATAGAATTGCTAAATCATATGTAAGTACATATCTAGCTTTAGTAGATACTACTCAACAGTTTTTCCATTGTGAATGTACAATGATAAGGAATTCTCCATTGGGTTCTTGGGTCCTCTTGACTAATAACAGTTAGAACCCTCTCATAAAAATTCTAATATTGAAATTCAAAGGGAAGTCATATTATCTTTCTTTACTGATGATATGATTCTACAGTTAGAAAACCCTAAGGACTCCACCCAAAGTCTCCTAGAACTGATAGATGACTTTAGTAAAGTTTTAGGATACAAAATCAATGTACAAAAATCAGCAGCATTTGTATACATCAATAATATGTAATCTCAGAGTCAAATCAGTAGTGCAGTTCCATTCACAATAGCACCCCCCACACACATAAAAAAACCTAAGGATGCCTCTACCCAAGACAGTGAAAAATCTCTGCAATGAGAATTACAAAACATTAGTGAAAAAAATCTGAGATGACATAAATAAATAGAAAAATATTTTATGCTTAGGGACAAGAATCAATTTTGTTAAAATGACCATACTGTCAAAGCAATTTATAGATTTAATACCATCCCTATAAAACTACCAATGTCTTTTTTCACAGAATTAGAAAAAAGAATTAAATTCATAAGAAACCAAAAAAGAGGTAGAATTGTCAAAACAGTCCAAAGCAAAAAGAAGAAAGCTAGAGACATTACACTACCTGATTTCAAATTATACTACAAGGCTACAGGGACCAAAACAGCATGGTACTAGTGTAAAAACAGATATATAGACCAATCAAAAAGGTTAGAGAACCCTGAAATAAAGCCACACACCTACAGCCACCTGCTCTTCAACAAAGTTGACAATAACAAGCAATGCAGCAAGGACTCCCTATTTAATCAATGGTACTGGGATAACTGGCTAGCCATATAAAGGAGATTGAAACTGGACCCCTTTCTTTCATCATATACAAAAATTAACTCCAGATAGGTGAAATAATTAAATATAAGACCTAAAATAATAAAAATTCTAGAAGAAAACCTAGGAAATACCATTCTGGACATTGTCCTTCACAAAGGATTTATGACTAACTCCCCAAAAGCAATTACAATAAAAACAGAAATTGACAAGTTGAACCAAATTAAATGAAAGAGTTTTGGCACAGGAAAAGAAACTATTGACAGAGTAAACAGACAACCTAGAGAATGGGGGAAAATATTTGCAAACTATGCATTCAATAAAGACCTAATCAACAAGCAAAAACCAAATAAGTCCATGAAAAAAAAATAAGCAAAGAACATGAACAGAAACTTCTGAAAAGAAGATATACATACAGACAACAAATGTGAAAAACGCTCATAATCACTAATTATTAGAGAGAAGCAAATCAAAACCATAACGAGGTGCCATCTCACACCAGTCAGTATGGCTATTTCTAAAAAGTGAAAAGATGATAATGATGTTGCAGAGAAAGGGGAATGCTTATACGCTCTTGGTGTAAATGTAAATTAGCCACTATAGAAAGCAGTTTGGAGATTTCTCAAATAACTTAAAACAACTATCATTTGACTCAGCAATCCAATCAGTGGATATATAGCTAAAGGAAAATAAATTTTTCTACCCAAAATATACATGCACTTGTATGTTTATCATACCATTATTCATGATAACAAAGACATGGAATCAACCAAGATGTACATCAATGTGGACTGGATTAAAAAATGAGGCACATATGCACCATGGAATACTGCGAAGTCATAAAATAGAATGAAATCATATCCTTTGCAGCAACATGTATGAAGCTGGAGGCCATTATTCTAAGCAAACTAAGACAGAAACAGAACACTGATAACACATGTTCTCTTTAAGTGGGAGCTAAACACCAAATACACATGTGCACAAAGATGGGAACAGCAGACGCTGGGGACTGCTTGGCAGGGAAGGTTGAGATGGTGCCTTGGGTTGGAAGACTACCTATTGAGTACTATGCTCACTTCCTGAGTGATGGGATCATTTTCACACCTAGCCTCAGTGACATGCAATTTACCCATGTAATATGCCTTCACATGTACCCTCTGAACCTAAAGTAAAAGTAGAAAAAATATTCACTTAAAAAAAAAGAGTTGCTGCAGGACTCAGGATTCAAAGCAGTTAGAATAACATTAAAACATCTTAAATTATTCATATATTGAAAAATCTATTATTTTAGCAAAAGTGGAATTTAAAGGTTTGGATTTAAATTTTCAAAAATGTGATAATTTACATTAGAAAATACATAAATATCAATAGGTAAATGTTTTATCTAATACAATATTAGATATTTTATCAATGGGTAAATATTTTATCTATTTCACTTTCAATTTTATACTTCTGTCAGTAAAAAGTATTATAATGTTATATCAAAATAAGCCAAAAAAGTGAGAGAAGTGTGATTCAATGGATATAGTATCCTTACTCTTACAATTTATTAGTAAGAACTCTGTCATAACTAATGAGAGCTTTTTAGTTTATGGAAAGATTTTTTTAAGGTGCTATTAGAAAAGAATTGTGTTCCTATATTCATTTATTTATTTATTTTGAGATGGTGTTTTGCTTTTGTTGCCCAGGCTGGAGTACAATGGCTTGATCTCAGGTTAAGGTAACCCCTGCCACCCAGGTTCAAGCAATTCTCCTGCCTCAGCCTCCCAATTAGCTGGGATTACAGGCATGTGACACCATGCCCAGCTAATTTTGTAATTTTAGTAAAGACTGGGTTTCTCTAAGTTGGTCAGGCTGGTCTCAAACTCCTGACCTCAGGTGATTCGCTAGCCTCAGCCTCCCAAAGTGCTGGGATTACAGGCATAAGCCACTACGCCTGGCCTATTCATTTATTTTAAAAGCTGAATTTTATGGAATAGTTGCTGGACTCTGGGCAAGGTTCTCCCCAATCTCCTTCAAAAATAAAGAAACATTATATTAAACAGAGGAATATATTTAGATTCAATGTCTCTTTACAATTTCTGATAAGATGAAGTTAAATTTAAATGACTTTCAAAGTTCCCACTATAGCAATGCATTTATTTCCACAATTCAGAATTCTTGATATGTCTGCTATTAGCATAAGTTTTTTACAATTCAACTGCTGTAAACAGGGAATAAATCAATACTATAATCTCCAAACATGCTCCATGGGCCTTGAATCTAAAACCATCTGGACACTATGACAGTATTCTATTTGTTACATACAAAAGCCTGGATTCTGCTGATGCATAAACAGTAATTAAACACACAAGCCAACCACGCATGCCAGTTTTGTGAGAACTATCCTCTGAGTATCTTAGAGTTTCCATGCCAATGAGCTTATTGAGAAATTGGCTAGTGATTAAAGATGAATGATTTATGTTTGCAAGTGAGGTTCATTTGCTGCTTACTGAAATATATTTGACACGTCTTTTTTATTTTTCTAGGATCCTTAGTCAGAGAGATATTTATTCTTAAGACAATATCTCAATTTATTTCAAATACGAGCCTAAAGTGGCAACATATAAAATCTCTAGTATTGTAATATCTTTTATCATAGAGCATGCCTTTTTACCTATATCCTCTTTGATAAGCAAGTGTACTTTGTGTGCTTTTGAGTATTGCTCTCACATTGCATATGTTGGAGAGAGTAGACATTTAGTATGTTTTTTCTTTATAATTTTGCTTCTGTAATTCATATCTTCTTTGGCTGGTCACAGCCTGTGCTCAAAGCAAGAGGACATGATGGATGAAAAAGAAAAAGAATGAAAGTATTTACAAAGAAGCCTGGCTGTACCTTTAGTTAATCAGCATTTTACTTTTTAAGGGTGGTTAGATTTCTCAGAATTTGTTGATTCCCAGAAGAATGCAGATTTTGGGGAGAATAGTCAGTTATGTGTAAAAATAAACTAGTAGTTACTGCTGGGGTTGTAAAAACACATAAGTTGTGTTTCAGAAAAGAGCAGATTTTTCAGTGTTATATTCTTATAGCTGTTGGAATCTGTTAATTCACTCATACCAACATAACATATAATTTGCTTTATAAATGCAGTAAAGTATAACTGAAAATATGACTGACCCTTTCATAACCTTAATGGTTCTATAAATACAGAACTGAAGTAATTTATAAAGCTGTTAAAATTAATTATGCCATTAAAATAAACTCCAAAGTACATTACATTATTACTGTAGTAACCTAACTATGAACTTCTCTGAGTCAGCAAAGTGAATCAATGGTGATGAATGATTATTACTGCTGAGAAGTGCATGAATTAAATGCTTGCCTGATCAGGAAGGTACTTTATTCCAACATAAACAGGTTTGTCTTCATTGACTATTGTTTTCTGGCCTATGGTTCTTCTCTTTTATGAAGTTATTTGGTTTAGGGTGCTAAGTTTTAGCAGGCACATATTTGGCTAAAGCTGCTTCTCTTGTTAACTTCTTTTTGAAATTCTGACATCAACTTTTATTTATGGTATATTTTGATCAGAAGCTTTAGGATTATGTACAGATTTCTGAGTTTTCACCTGAACTGCATTTTCTTTAAGAGGGAGGTGCTTGCTGTCAATATCCTCAAAAACCATGTTAGTCAGTTTTAAACTCACCAAGGTTTCATCTCTGTATTGATGCACTATGTTCTCAAGGCCCTTGCTGAAAGTGGAAGAATTGCCTTGATTTCTCCACTCAGCATGGAGTAAATGTAAAACTACCTTAGATAAGATCCACAACCAAATTAGAATTTCTGCAACTTGATTTAACCAAGACTTCCATTTTTTGAACAATGTCCATAAACTTTTGGAACTCCATTATTTTGTCTATTGCTTCTGCTACAATTCTATCAGGTGAATTTTTTTCTAGGTCCTATTTCTCACCTTCTCATGGTAAAAAAAGAATTAATCTCTCCCTAGAGTCAGCAGAGAAGAGTCCATCAGTGAATCAAATGTACAGAGAGGTGCAGACACATTAACTAAACGACTCACTCTCAACCAAAACTCACACTGCCCCATCCAAATATCTGCTTTGTCAAAATTATCAGTAATTTTATGACCTAGACCTTCATTGCTATTGTATAATTGAAAGCATAAATACTAAATCTCTGAATCACAGGACCTACTATGCACTCTAAGATAGTAGTTGAAAGCTATTCCAGGAAAAAAAATGTGCATATATATATATATATATATATATATATATATATATAGAACATGCAGTGATTAAATAAGAGCCTGAATGTTTTCCATAACTGCTGAAACTACTTAAGATGCTGAATCTGTCTTAGAAATTCTTATATTAAGGACGTATAACACAAAAATGAGCAATAATTACCTATAGTCTAAGTTGAGAACTAACTAAATAAAATCTGCTAAAAACTGTAAAATGGACTAAATCAGCCCACAGTAAAATAAGCTGGCTAAACAAGATCTGAGAAATAAGAGGTGAAAACATTTTAGTAGGCAACACAATCAAAGTCCATAAGCTTTCCAGAGGGATGGTTAGTAATATATATTAATAGCCCTAAAAATATTCATGTACTTTGATCCTCAAATTTGATTTCTAAGTGTTTTTTCTAAGAGATTGCAGATGTTTTCAAATATTTAAACCCATTTGGACCTTTAAATATCAAAGAAAGTTAGAGACAACATAAATGCCAAATGTCATCTAAATGAAATTGTTATATTTAACAATATGAGGAAAATAACATGATTATAACTGAAGACTTGTGTTACAATACACATGTTCTTGGCCAAAAGGAGAGAAGTTATAAAAGGGTTTTATAATATATTCTGCATGATTTATTTGAGTGTAGTTGACAGGGACAAAACAGTAAGTCATAAGTACTAAAAATGACACCCATCCTCACAATTATTAAAGGTGTGTCCTTAGAAAGGTCCTTTAAAAAAATTAATAAATGTTGTAGGTCGTGCACAGGAATGAACATGAGAGATGCTGAGCAAATGGGGGGATCAAGTTCTTCTATAAAGTACAAGCATTTACCTTGAGAGAGAGAGACAGAGAGAGAGAGAGAGAGAGAGAGAGTGTGTGTGTGTTTGGTGGGAAGAGTCTGGGATCCTGTATGTTAAGATAAGGAAAGAACAATAGTGCTGATGGCAGGTTTGTGGCTTGTGGAGAAAGGAAGAAGGAAAGTAAGCAAGATGAAGCTTTAATTATAAGAAAAGATAACTAAAGAGGCCTGCAGGGAAGGTCTATAGTCCTTGCCATGGTTATTTGATTTGGACTTTTCTGGACTTTTCTTTCTTACATTGTAGCAAAAGGCTGTACTTTACTTTCTTGTTTTGTAGCAAAGGGCTGAAATGTGATGACCCAGTTTATTTAAAACAATTCCATATGTGTGTATGTGTGTGTGTGTGTGTGTGTGTGTCAGACATATATATATATATATATGTGTGTGTGTGTGTAATTCTAGTTAATTCCTGGGTGACATTTTATTGTCAATCTGTATGATTTGTGTTCTCAAAATAAATATGCAACCTAAGGTCCTCCTAAAAGTTTTAATTGTTTTTATATTTAAAATATAGCCAAAGATAGTTATGTTGATTGACCACAACCTGATGATAAGATTAATACTAGATGATTAATGGACATTCCAGAAAGTCCAGTTTCCTCATTTCTTAATTTTTCATTTATGAATTAAATATGCTTTTTATTTTTATAGTGCTGTTTGCACTTGGGAGATGAATAACAGAATAGAGGCCCAATAGCACATACTATGTAAATCATGTTTTTTTCTTTTCTTTCTGACATTTTATTTTTATTTAAAATATCTGAGCTGAGTACGGTGGCTCATGCCTATAATTCTAGCACTTTGGGAGGCTGAGGTGGGCAGATCACCTGAGGTCAGGAGTTGGAGACCAGCCTGGCTAACATGGTGAAACCCCTTCTTTACTAAAAATACAAAAATTAGCAGGGCATGATAGCACATGCCTGTAATCTCAGCTACTGGGGAGGTTGAGGCAGGAGAACCCCTTGAACCCAGGAGGCGGAGGTTGGAGTTAACCAAGATGGCACCACTGAACTCTAGCTTGGGCTACAGAGCGAGGCTTCATGACAAAAAAAAACAAATCTGATCCAAAATTGTATCTCCTTTGTGACGAAGTTATTATAGTATTTTGTAAGTAATCAATTGTAATCTTCCACTAAATGTGACAGCTAACATTATTGAGAATCAGAGAAATAAATATGTAGCACATTTTGGACTGACTTACTAGACTAATGTCCCATTTTGTAGCTCAGGCTTGCTTTAACTGGACAGCTTTTCCTAAAACTCTTAGAATACTTTAATTTATTCAGAATGCTAAGTAGAAAAAGGATTAGTTCAGAAGTATTCCTAACTTTTTTTTCTTTTTCTTTAGATTTTATTTTCTTAATCCATCATCTATGGAAAAAAAATGCAACTGAATATGTTTTTTTGAATGAAGGTACTGATTTATCTGGGTTTAGTGGAGAGACAATAGGTTTGAGAAGCCATTATGCTCTCCTGAACCCTAAATGGCCCCAGTGATGCATCAAGGATTGGTGCAGAGGAGAAGTGTCTAACCAATTTGTATTCTTATTTCCAAATCCCAGCTTTAAGTAAAGAAGCTTTGCTTTTGACAGTTCTATGTATTTCTCTTCCTAGTAAGATATTATTTGCTCAGTGGATTGACTAAAATTTAAAACAAAACCAAAACTCCAAATACACTGTTCCCGCATTTGAGGATTAATAACCTTTATTACAGTAGGTGAAGGCTTTTACTGCATGAATTTCTCTAGTACTCTTTCAGATGTTAATCACTTTTATTTTTACATTTTGTGCATAGATAGGGTTTGGCTCTGTGTCCCACCCAAATCTCATCCTGAACTGTAATTTCCATATGTCCAGGGATGGAGGTGATCGGATCATGGGGGTGGTTCCCCCATGCTATTCCCATAATGGTGAGTGAATTCTCAAGAGATCTGATGGCTTTACAAGTGTTTCGAAGTTCCTCTTTCATTCTTACCTTCTCTTTCCTGCCACCTTGTGAAGAGGTACTGGATGCTTCTTCCACCTCTGCCATGATTATTAGTTTCCTGAGGCCTCCCCAACTGTGAGTCAATGTGAGTCAACTAAACCTCTGTTGTTTATAATTACCCAGTCTTGGATAGCATCTGTACAACAGTGTGAAAATTGACTAATACATACATGTTTTGTATTTTCCATTGCTCTTTAATAAGCATATATAGCATATATTATATTATACTTATTTAATTTATTTAGAGGCAGGGTCGCACTCTGTCCTCCAAATTGAAGTGCAGTGGTGCAATCACAGCTCACTGCAGTCTCGATTGCCCCCTTTTGGGCTCAAGTGATCTCCCTGCCTAAGAAAGATCTAAGATCCTTAGTCACCTTAAGGCTAAGATCCTTAGTCACCTAAGCAGCAGAAACTACAGGCCTGCACTCAATGCCTGGCTAATTTATGCATAGTCAGGTTCTCACTATATGCCCAGGCTGGTCTCAAACTCCTGGGCTCAGGCAGTCCTCCTACCTGTGTTCCCAAAGTGCTGAGATTACAAGCATGAGCCACCACGTCTGGCCATATGTTGTATTTATAATCAAAAAAATAAAATTTAAGAAAATCTTATAAAGTTTTTCTCCTCTTTGTTGTTCAGTTTTTCTTCTACTTCCCACGATGTTGACATAACACTGATTCCCTCATAGCCTACCTCTGCCTTTTATCCTGTGGACAGACTGATGAATCTCTTTTGCAGATGGCACATTATTTCTTTACATACAACAAAGTGTATTCCAGAAAATAATACTTTTCACTTCCTACATCACTACCACACAGTTCCAGGCCCCCACCATCTCTCGCTTACGCTTTTGCAATAGTTGTAACCTTCCAACTGGTTTCTCTCCTTCTGCCCTTTGACTCCCACAATCTATTCTTAGCAGTCTTGAATAATCTTCTCAGAAAGGAAATTAGCTTATGTCAGCCAATGCTAGAAGCCTCTAATTATTCCCATACCGATCACAGTAAACTGCAAAGTCTATAACACTCTTTTAGTCTGCCTGCATGTATTTTTGCTAGCTTATCTCTATCAGGCTGGGAATTCTCCCACCACAGGACTTTTGAACATACTGTTTCCTGCCTGGAATGTTTCTCCCCTGTAAATATCTGTCACTTGCTCTCTCACTTTTTCCAAATAGTGTCATACTATCCTGTTTACCTTATCTTACCATCCTATTTTACATTACCATTTCCTAATCTTGCATTCCTTTCCCCAATTTCTTACTTGATTTCATAAAAACAATTATCAAGCTCTAGCATACGCTATATCTTACTTATTTTTGTATTGTTTCTATCTCATTATGGTATAGTTTAAAAGAACACAAGGTTTTTTGACTGTTTTGTTCACTAAAGCGTCCTTCTGCCAAAGTAAAATGACTCATATAATATTGAATAAACCCATGTTAAAAATTTATTCAACTTTTTAATGAAGGGACAGACAATGTGGTAAAACTGGTAAAATACATTTGAGAAACTGAGTATATTAGGCACTAGAGATGGAATAATATGGATAGTTTAGGTATAAAAGTGATTAATGCCATTCTGGGCAATACAATCATAAATTTGGGGCTAAATTTTTATCAGAAAACATAATTCAAATCTCTACTAGACAAAAATCTGCAAGTACCAACTAATCTCGTAGCATGTGAGCACCACTTAACAGGAAATAGCAAATCAAACAAAGGCACATTTAACTAGATAGTTCAGTAATCTAGGGTATGCCTATTAAAAACTTTTCTGAAATGACCTGGAAAAGGCAGGCATTTTTTTAAAAAAAAACTAGAAGAGTTATTGTCTTCTAGTAAGGAATCAATAAATAATTATTGATTATGTAAGTTAATGTTACTGTCTTCAATTAAATTGTAGAAAATCTTATTCCGTACTGAAAGTTAAAATGTGTCTTTAAGGTATTCTACTATGTCACATTTTACATTCATTTTTCAACTGATAATGTTACCTCTATTTTTGGTGCAGTATTTTGATTATTCTTTTTGTGCAATGAATCACATCGTTTGATAGACGGAACATGGATAGTGAGAAAACTTATCCTGGCAAGAGGAAATTCTGTGCCAAATATACACAGCATAGTTTCTACACGTGTAAGCTAAAAATAAATTTTCAATTATTTGTGACAAGTTGACCTATGGTTTGCGGTGTATACTGATTTTTACATCATTTATGAAAGAAAAGGGTGCTTCCTGTATGGTAAGAGAAAATGCAAACTGGAGCAATCTTTCTAAAAAGCTTTGAGTAGAAAGATTTATAAATACATATAATTGATGTTCAGGTAATTGTAATTCTACACATTTAGATCAGATGGAATTTAAATTTCTTTCATATTTCTTTCATTTTCTATTTTCCTACAAAGAACATATATTAAATGATAATGTAATGAAAATAATTATTTTGAATATTGGTATATATTAATTGTAAGCATGTTCAGCTTATGAGACCATTGATATACTGCCAAATTATTGTCAGATATTAGATATTGTACATTTACAAATTTACTGTTACCTTTAAATATTAAAATATTGAAATATTTACCTTAATGTGTCCTGTACACTTAGCATGAACAAAGAAGGCATAATTGTCTGAGTCTGAACAGTAGGAAAATCTGCATGGAATTTTTATTTCTCTGCTTTCATCTCAAAATACAGTGCAGCCAAACATATACATTTTCTATCCAGTGGAAGTATCACATTTAAGATTATAATTAAGGACAATGATGAACATTAAAATGTGTTTTACTCTTCTCCCTCCACCCTGACTATTGACTATGTTTAGTGGCTTATTTCCAAAGAGTAGAGTATAGAAAGAGGGAAAACTAAATACATTTATGGTGGAGGAATCTGGAAAGTACTACCTTGGCCAGGGAGGTGATCAAGCTTAATATTATCAGTGATAAGTCGAATCAATAACATGTACTCTTAGTATTCTGTGAGAAGACTTCACCTTTATATTTTTCTTTCTAGAAACCTAAAACTCTGGCTGAGCCATGATTTAAAAACATCAGACAAACAAAAATTGAGGAATATTGTAACAAATATTTTACGGGTACTCAAAAAAAAAAAAAAAAAAAAAAAAAAAAAAAAAAAAAAAAAAAAAAAAAAAAAAAAAAAAAAAAAAAAAAAAAAAAAAAAAAAAAAAAAANAAAAAAAAAAAAAAAAAAAAAAAAAAAAAAAAAAAAAAAAAAAAAAAAAAAAAAAAAAAAAAAAAAAAAAAAAAACCCAGAAATCTGATGAACAGTCACAGATCAGAGGAGGCTAAAAAGACAAGATTACTAATTATAATGTGTTATCCTAGATGGGATCCTGGATGGCATTCTGGAACAGAAAAAAATACTTGAAAATTAAATAAAATCTAAGTGTAGTTAATAGTAACATGCCAATGTTAGTTTCCTAGTTGTTGCAAATGTACATTGGTTATATAAGATGTTACAATAGGGGAAACTGGGTGAGGAGTATAAGACAACTATTTTTCCAGAGTTTCTGAAAATCAAAAACTAATCTAAATGTTAAAAATCTATTAAAAATATATTTCAACATACTAGAGTACTTCTGTCAACTCACTAGGACACAAAGGAAATAGGGAAGGAAAAGAAAAAGGAAAGAAATAAATAATAGCTAAATCAATTCCTGGATGAATAAATTTCAGGAAATTCTAGACATTTTTGCTTCCATTATCAAGTGGTAAATCAGTGTGGTAAGAATGCCGTGTGTTTTCAGATCCTTCTACTATATTTCAGTTCTTTTTGCATGTGGTTATAAGTGTTTCTTCCTGCAGAAAGAGCCTTGCTTTCAGTAACCATATGTTAAACAGAAAAGTTTTAAAAAGAACCTTGTTTCCCCCCAAAAAACAGGAGTACTTCCTTGCCAAGCAGCACAGTGCTGGTTTGAGATGACACCTTTCTCCAGACACTTTGCATTCATAGTCTTTAATTGTTATTATCTGATAATTTTGTGGATTATTTCAACAAATTAGGCATGAATGCTCAAGGTAACTGTTTCAATTATTCAATTTGCTTTTTGTTACTACACATATTTTGTGTTTGATTTTGTTTTTCTGCGGTATCTGAAGTTCCAGAGTCATTATGCAAATCTTTAGAAATATTTAGAATCTTTATGATCGGAACCATTTTCAAATCACAAGAAATAACTATCAATTTGATCAGTAAAGTGTGTGTTTGTGTGTGTGTGTGTACGAAATGCGTGGTATGAGTATTGGAGATATTATAGTTCAACTTCAGGGAGACAATTGCTTGATTATTTTAAAATTTGACCTTCAATCTTTATTGTAATATCTTGCTTATTAAAGCTAAGTATATTGATGAGATGATTTATTATTTACCAGTATTATATATGTGAATATTGTTTTTTCTTAATATCATGAAGGAAATATTCCCACTTATAGTTTTCTCTATGTTCATAATCATGTTTTCATTTCAGATATAGTTTTCTGGCGCCACAAAGAAAGATGTATTTCATGTTCACAAAAAATCATCTTTGCCTCATTAATATTATAAAATGTAAAATTGTACTATTATTCTCTTAGTTTTGGTTGAAACCCAAAGAACACATACAAACCTGCAGGTGGTTAAGTGTTTCCACCTTCCCAATTCACTAGTTTATTTCATTATTCTACCTTGTATTAATAAATTATAAAACTACTTTGTATCCACAAAATTATATAAATTGTTCATGTACAACCTAAAAAAAGTGGTAGGACTTAGAAAAGAGACACATGAAGACTGGTTTTGAAGACACTCACCCACTTGAGGTATTAAAGGTCTGAACTTTCATCGCCCTGGGGATTAGGGAGAGGATGCCTTTAGGTAAGTTGTGAGGATGCCTTTAGGTAAGTTGTTCAAGTGTTCCGGCAGGATCCACATCTTTGCTGCTATGCAGGGAAGAGTGAAGTTTACATACTAACCTCCCTAAGCCTTGGGGAGCAGGATCTCCAAGAGAACACTGCTATGATAATTGACCTGTGTCTGTGAGTGTTTGAAAGACAGTAAACAAATGCCCGACTTACTTCTATAAACAAACTCTACTAGAGATGACTGGCTGAAGGAGCCTAGGCAGTAGAGAGCAGGCTTTGTCGGGTTATTAAATTGCTCACAGTGATGATTGGTACCAGGTGTGTGATTCCTGGAAGCCAGATGTGGAAAGATGTCATGAATAGGAGAGGTGACAAATGCAGACCCTGAGGCCAGATTTTAAGCAGCAAGCCAAAGACATGATTACCACTTCTATGGCAGCTGCAGTCAGTACACCCCAGAGAGAAAAGCCACTAAGAAGCACAGCCAGTATCATACTGAATGGACAAAAGCTGGAAGCATTCCCCTTGAAAATCGGCAGAAGACAAGGAATCCCTCTTTCACCAATCTTATCCAACATAGTATTTGAAGTTCTGTGCAGGGTATTCAGGCAAGATAAAGAAATAAAAGGAATTCAAATAGGAATAGAGGAAGTCAAACTGTCTCTGCAGATGACATGATCCTCTATCTTGAATACCCCACCAACTCACCCCAAAAGCTTCTTAAGTTGATAAGCAACTTTAGCAAGTTTCAGAATACTAAATCAATGTGCAAAAATCACAAGCAGAAGACAGAGGCCTCCTGGAGAGGAGATGGCCACTAGGAAAGAGAGATGAGCTAAGGATATTTACTCTCAACCCACCAATTTGAAGCAGGTCCAAGCCAGGTGGGGAGCTTTAAGTGAAGTTTAGATATTTCTTTCTTTCCCTTGACTGGCTTTCTATTCCCTTCTCTTCCCTTCTCTTCTTTCCACTTTCATTTCTTCAGCTTTTTCCTTCTTCCTTTCTTTTCTTAAAATAAAGGATTGGAGATTCTGGATATTGAACCTAAACTGGAGATGAAAGTTGAAGTTTACTTCAATAAATTTATTTATTTTTGTTACACAGGACTGGGTATACCCATTATTGAACCTGGAGGCCTGTTTATTATCTGAGAATGAGTCAACAAGTTATTTGGCTTGTGTTAGATCTCATGTAGGGTAAAGGAAAGAATCTTTCCACTAAATGGGTTTGAATAAACAAAGAAAGAACAATTAAGTTTTCTAAATCCAATTTTGCTCATTCAACATACTAACTATATCTGTGTGCGGCAATTTTCTAGCTGGTTTATATCATTTGGAATTCGTTTTGTTTCTCTTCAGTTCAGTATTCTATAGATATTCCATGCTTAAGTTTGTTCTTATGGCACAACTGCCTAGACATATGGTTTTAGTGTACATTATGTACACAATGCCATTTTCAATGAATAAGCTGATTTTTAAGGACTTATAAAACTTATTTTGCTCTTCCTGCACCTTATGCATATCACAGTCATAAAAATTTCCTTTCAAAATCTAAGCATTTTTTTACTGCAAGGTAGTGATTATGAAAATATATTCTTTTTTTGCTTTCTTGCCAAACAACATTGTTATTCTTTTCATTAGCTGCTGCCAACATAAATCTCTGCCCTTTAGCCAGAGTAAGCTTCTGGGCTTTAGATACTTATTTTTTTAATTTTTTTTTCTTTTGTTTTCTGTCATTGTTCACAGACTCATCTCCAGGATTTGGGATATTTTATTATCCAAAGAATTAAATAATAATTGTATATACTATGGCCTTCTTGTTTTCAGTTCTAATTTTATTGCTTCTTTCTATATTTCAGAAAAGCGATGTTTAGACTGTGACCATGGTTTTCATAGAGGGGACTGCTGGCAAGTGTCATCCCATCTTATTTCAACAATATCAGGTTGCCTTTCATCTGTTTCATATTTTAGTTTTCCAGGTATGATTCCTTTAAAGGTTCATGACTAAATAGGTTGTGAAAAACATTATTTTAGAAAGGCAGTCTACAAACTTCATTGAGCTACCTTTCCTTTCTCCTTTCAAAATTTGCTAATTATAAAATGACTTTTTATAATTTATCTTAACTTCAATGTGTTTTATATAAAAATGTTGCTATTTTTTAAACTTCATCATATAGCTTTTTAATGGCTAAATCAGCTCTTTCATTGAATGAAAGAAGAAGTCCTTTTTATTTAAAAAATAGTATGCCAATGATTCCTTCAACTACTTTAATTGTATTTAAAGTAAATAACTAAAAAGACCTAATTACATTATTTTAAAAAGGGTAATTCTGGGACATCATTGAATTTTTTCTCATTATACGAGTAATACACTTTTACTATGAGAAAAGTGAGAATATGAAGTGTACAAAAAATTACTCAGAATCCTATAACTTCGAGAAAACCGCTATTAACATTTCTATGTATATCGATCTCTTGTTTTATTTGTGCAGTATTCTGTTCTTAACATGTTAAATTCTGGTTTATTTTTACTTAGCACTTAAGACTTCACTGAACTTCTTATTGGAAAAAGTTGTCTTCATTTTTTACTGAACTATGTGAAGAACTGTGAGGAATCTGAGATTTTACGTAAGTTAGGCTACTCCAGTTTCACAAGTGCTGGAGGAAGACAGGATATTCCTGGAACAGAGACAAAGGACATTATAACTCATAGCATAATAAGAAGCATGAGTATCATCTTTGCATAAGTTGTTCTTGCTTCCCAAGTTCTATGGGTAACACAAGGAGGCCCAGGTGAATGTAGCACATACAACAGATTTGTGCCACAGATGAGAAACCTTTAGCTTAGGAATCCCCAAATCTTCTAAAAGCATGCTAGTATGTCTGCCCAAACTTTGCCTAGAGGAAGTCATTTCTTTATTCTCTTAGTCAGCAACCAAATCTTCCCTCTGGCTTGGAGGGAGATCTTATTTTCATCTTCCAAGTATGTCTGCTATAAAAATATATTTAAAGGGAACAAGATGGCTGGATAGAACACTCAAGCAATTGTCCCCCAAAGGAACACCAAATTAAACAACTATCCACACAAGAAAATACCTTCATAAGAACCAAAAATATTAGGTAAGTGAAAACATTACCTAATATTAATATAATATCAAGGAAAGAGACATTGAAAAGGGTAAATAAGACAGTTGTGAATTTTCTATACCACACTTGCCCTATCATCCACAGGGATTAGTGCCACAGGGAGAGAAAATCTGTATTCTTGAGGAAGAGAAAGAAAAGTGAATGTGAAACTTTGCATTGAAACTCAGTGCTGCCCTCTCACAGCAGAACACCACAGAATTCTGCAAGTTCACAAAGAGAGAACACTTGGACTAAAGGGGAATTGAATTCTCAGCCCCAGCAGGAGAAACCTGAGTCCTGTCTGGCTCTACCTCCTCTGCTGACTAAAGTTGTCTGGGGCCTGGATTCAATTCTAGTGGCAGTCAGACCACAAGGACTGCAGTACTTGTGCAAACACTGGAACTACTCTGAGCTTAGAAGCAGTGGACTTGTGGTGCATGTGACTTAGTGTAACACTAGCTGTGGTAGGCAAGGACATGCCTATATCATCCTTCCCCTACTCCAGGCAGCCTAGCTTGGAGAGAAGCTCCTTCTGAATAGAGGAAAGAGAAGGAAGAGAACCAAAGACTGCCTGGTAACACGGGAAATTCTCCCTTCTTACCCAACCCCACCAAAATGGTACCACAGCAAGTGTTGTTGACATTCCTGGGCCTAGGGAACCTTTTAGTGCTGATATGATTGCGCTGACCACAGACTTAGATCACAACACTCAATTCCATTTGAATATCTGGAAAGCCTTCTCAAGAAGGACAGGTATAAAGAAAAGTCTGTGAAGCTTGGAATAAATTCATAACTCCCCAATGCCCAGACATTGAGGAACATTCACAAGCATCCAGGAAAATACAATATCACCAAACAAACTAAATAAATCACCAGTGACAAATCCTGGAGTGAGGGAAATATGTGATCTTTCAGAGAAGAATTCAAAATAGCTGTCTTGAGAACACTCAATCAATTTCAAAATAACACAGAGAGGAATTTTGAATTCTATCAGAGAAATGTCACAAAAAGATTACAATGATTTTTTTTTTAAAAATCAAGCAGAAATTTCAGAGCTGAAAAATTCAGTTGACAAATTGAAAACTGCATCAGTCTTTCAACAGCAGAAGTGGATCAAGCAGAACATAGAACACTATATGAAAATACACAACCAGAGAAGAAAAGAGAACAAAAACAACAAAGAATAAACCATACCTCCAAGACCTAAAAAATAGCCTCAAAAGGAAAAAAAGTCAAATTATTTATCTTAAAGAAGATGTAGAGAGAGAGCTTAGGGTAGAAAATTTGTTCAAAGAAATAATAACAGAGAAATTCCCAAACCTAGAGAAAGACATGAATATTCAAGTAAAAGAAGGTTGTAGAATGCCTAGAAGATTCAACCCAAATAACACTATTTAAAGGCATGTATTACTCAAACTCTCAAAAGCCAATGATAAAGAAAGGATCTCAAAAGCACCAAAAAAGAAGAAAATACTATATGAAGGAACTCTAATACATTTGGCAGCAGACTTCTAAGTAGAAACTTTTCAGGCTAGAAGATAGTAGAATGACATACATTAAATATTTAAGAAAAAAACTTTTCAACCTCATATGTTATATCCATCAAAATTATCTGTATTACAATTATAGATCTAATGCACTCAATATTAGGGATTCAGATATACAAAGCAACTCTTATTAGACCTAAAGGGAGAGATAGATCCTTAGACAATAATAGATGAGGGCTTAACACCACACTTTTAGTGTTGGATAGTGATATGGTTTGGATATTTGTTCTCCCCAAATCTTATGTTGAAATGTAATTTCAATGTTGAAGCCAAGGTCTGGTGGGGTTGTTGGGTCATGGTAGTGAATTCCTCATGAATGACTTGGTGTCCTTTCCATGGTAATGAGTGAGTTTTTGCTCTATGAGTTCATGCTAGAGCTGGTCATTTAAAAGAACCTGGCACCTCCCCATGTCTCTTGCTTACTATCTCACTATGTGACTTGCTGGCTCTCCTTCATCTTCCTCCATGATTGTAAGCTTCCTGAGGTGTTACAAGAAACAAATGCTGACACTACTTTATATACAGCCTGCAGAACTGTGAGCCAAAATAAAACTTTTTTTTAAATAAATTACCCAGCTTCACATATTTATTTATAGGTATGCAAATGCCCCAACACAGACAGAATATCCAAACAGAAAATTAACAAAGAAACATTGGACTTAAATTTCACTATAGACCAAATGGTTCTATAGGCATTTATAAAACTTTTCATCCGATAGCAACAGAATACACATTCTTCTCCTTAGCACCTGGACATTATTAAGAATTAACCATATATTAGGCCACAAAATTCAAAAACTATTGAAATCATATCGGACATCTTTTCTGACTGCAATGGAATAAAACTAGAAATCAATAATAAGAGAAAGGTTTGGAAGCTATATAAACATATAGATATTAAACGATATGCTCCTGAACAATAACTGATTCAATGAAGACATTAAGAAAAATATTTTTAAATTTCTAGAAACAAACAAAATTGGAAACTCAACATTCCAAAACCTATGGAACATAGCAAAAGCAAGAAGTTTATAACAATAAATCAAAAATGTAAAAAAGAAACTTCAAATAAACAACCAAATGATGCATCTTAAAGAACTTGAAAAGCAACAGCAAACCAAAACAAAAATTAGTAGAAGAATGGAAATAATAAAGATCAGAGCATAAATAAATAAAATTGAGACTAAAAAATACGAAGAATCAAAAAGCAAAACAAAACAAAACAAAATTGAAAAACCATCATTCAGACTAAATTACAAAAAAAGAAAAAATATCCAAATAAAATAAATCAGATATAAAAAGGAGATATTACAACTGATACTCCAGAAATTCAAGAATCATTAGAGACTACTGTGAGCTGGTAAATGCCAATAAATGGGAAAACCTAAAAGAAATGGATAAATTTCTAGACCCACACAAGCTACCAAGATTGAATCAATGAAGAAATTAAAAAATCCAAATAGATCAATAACAAATAAGGTAAAAACAGTAACAAAATGGCTCTCATCAAGAAAAGCCTAGTATTTGATGACTTTGATGCTGAATTTTACCAAACATTTAATGGAAAACTATCCCAATCCTACAAAAAATATTCCAAGAAACTGAGTAGGAGGGAATACTTCCAAACTCATGCTAGGAGGAAAGTATTATCCTGATATGAAAACCAAACAAAGACACAACAACAACAACAAAACTACAGGCCAATATCTCTGATCAACATAGATTAAGAAAATTCTCAAGCAAACACTAGAACACCAAATTTAATAGCACTTAAAAAATAATACACAATGGTCAAGAGGGATTCACCCTAGGGATGCAAGGATGGTTCAACATATAGAAATCCTTAAATATAATACATTATATCAATAGAAGGAAAGACAAAGCCATATAATCATTTCAACTGATGCCAAAAATGCTTTAGATAAAAGTCAACATTGCTTTTTAATAAAAACTATCTGAAATCAATCTTGAGAAACATCTCAACATAATAAATGTCATGTATGTTGAATTCACAGCTAGTATCAAACTGAATAATTAAAACATGAAAGCATTTCCTCTAATACCTGGAACAAGACAAGGATGCCCACTATCACCACTTTTACTCAGTTTAGTACTAGAAGTCCTAGCCAAAGCAATTAGACAGGAGAAAAAAATAAAGGGCATCCAAATTGGTAAGAAAGAAGTCAAATTATCCTTGTGTGCTGATGACATTATCTGATATATTTTCAGCAGAAAAGTAATTGAACCGATAACAAATTTAGTCAAATTGTAAGATACAAAATCAACAAAGAAAAATCTATAGCATTTCTCTAAGTCAAAGCAAAATTTCTGGAAAAGAAAAAAAAAAAAAAAAAAAAAAAAAAAAATTCCAAAAAAAAAAAAAAAAAAAAAAAACCAAGAAAGTACTACCATCTACAATAACTACAACTAAAATAAAATACCTAGGAATAAACTTAACCAAAGAAGTAAAAAAGACCTCTACAATAAAAATGTAAAGTATTAGTAAAATAAGTTCAAAAGGATGCACTGAAAATAGAAAAATATCCCATGTCCATAGATTGGAAAAGTCAATATTGTTAAAAGTTTCATAATAACCAAAACAATCTGCAGATTCAATACAATCCCTATCAAAATACCAATGACATTCTTCACTAAAATGGAAAAAAAAATCCTAAAATTTATATCAAATTACAAAAAAAAAATAACACAGAATAGCTAAAGCCATTCTGAACAAAAATAACAAAGCTGCAGATACCATATTACCTGACTTCTAATTATACTGTAAAGTTATAGAAACCCAAATGCCATGATATTGGCATAAAACAGACACATAGACCAATGGAGCAGTATATAGAATCCCAAAATAAATTTAGGCATTTACAGCCAACTAATTTTCAGCAAAGGTTCCAAGAACACACATTGGGGAAGGATGGCCTTTTCAATAAGTGGTGTTGAAAACTAGATATCCACATGTAGAAGAATGAAACTAGAACCCTATACTATATTCAAAAAAACTGAATCAAAATGAATTAAAAACTTAAATCTAGGACCAGAAACTATGAAACTACTAGAAAAAAAAATCAGCAAAACACTCCAGGACATTGGTCTGGACAAATATTTTTTGAGTAAAACTTCAAAAGCACAGGTAACTGAAGCAAATGTAGACAAATGAGATCACACCAAACTAAAAATCTGTAGAGCAAAGGAAACAACAAAGTGAAGAGACAAGCCACAGAATGGGAGAAAATATTTGTAAATTACCCATCTGACAAGAGATTAATAAAAAGAATATACAAGAAACTCCATAGGAAAAGATGAAATAATCCAATGAAAACATGGGCTCCATGGGAAGGATCCAAGATGGCCAAATAGGAACAGCTCCACAGTGCAGTTCCCAGCAAGAACAATGCAGAGGGTGAGCACCCACCGCATTTCCATACAAATTTTCACTGCCCACACACCAGGAGATTCCCAGGCTGAAAAGCACCACGAATTTTCAGCATGGTGATTTCAGCTGGTGCCAGGTTGGCATGCAGAAACTCACACAAATCTGGGTGGCCATTTCAACTGGTGCCTGGAATGCCTGGAAGACAGAGCTGCCCATTCAACTGAAAGGGAGGGGGCAGAGACAGGGAGCCAGGTGATCTGGCTTGGTGGGTACCACTCCCACAAAACAAGCAATCTGAAACGCTCTGGATTGAGAGTTTTGCAGCAAGCACAGCAGGACCCAGGATGGTCCAGCTCAGTGGGGGAAGGGCGACCACCTCTACTGAGGGAGTCCACCATTACTGAAGCAGTTCACACAGCAGTTGAGCAGAGCCTGTGGCAGCTTGGCAACACCTCTGCTGGAAGACTGTGACCTACTCCATGCTGGTCAGGGCATCTCTGAGAAAAGGCAGCAGCATTACAGGAACTTATAAATAAAGCTGACCTTCCTAGGACAGAGCACCAGGTTATGCGTTCTGCTGCAGCGGACTTAAACGTACCTGCCCAGCAGCTCTGCACAGAACAACAGAGTTCCCAGCACAGCACTTGAGCTCCTATAAGGGACAGACTATCTCCTCAAGCAGCTCCCTGACCCCTATATACCCAAAGGGACACCTCGTAAAGGAGAGCTCAGGTCAACATCTGGCAGGTACCCTTCTGGGACGAAGATAACAGAAGAAGAAACTGGCAGCAACCCTTACTGTTCTGCAGCCCCTGTGGGTGATACCCAGGCAAGCAGGATCTGGAGTGGACCTCCAGCAGTCCTGCAGCAGAGGGGCTTGACTGTTAGAAGGAAAACTAAGAAACAGAAAGAAATAGCTTCATCATAAACCAAAAGGACATCCACTCAGAGACCCCATCCAAAAGTCAACAACTACAAAAACTGCAGGTGGATAAAGCCACTAAGATGGGAAGAAACCAGCACAAAAAGGGTGAAAACACCAAAAACCAGAATACCTCTCCTCCTCTCAAGAATCACAATTCCTCACCAGTTAGGGATCAAAGATGGATGGAGAATGAATATGATGGATTGACAGAAACAGGCTTTGGAAGGTAGATAATATCAAACTTCTCAGAGCTAAAAGAACATGTGCTAACCCAATACAAAGAAACCAAGAACCTAGAAACAAGGTTAGCTAAAATGTTAACTAGAATAAACAGCTTAGAGAAGAATATAAACGACTTGCTGGAGCTGAAAAGCACAGCACAAGAACTTGGCAAAGCATACACAAGTTTCAATAGCCAAATCGAACAAGCAGAAGAAAGGATATCAGAGGCTGAAGATCAACTCAATGAAATAAAACGAGAAGGCAAGTATAGAGAAAAAAGAGTGAAAAAAAAATGAATGAAGCCTCCAAGAAATATGGGATTATGTGAAAAGACCTAATCTACGTGTGATAGGTGTACCTGAATGTGAAGGAGAAAATGAATCCAAGTTGGAAAACACTCTTCAGGATATTATCCAGAACTTCCCCAACATAGCAAGCCAGGCCAATATTCAAATCCAGGAAATACAGGGAACACCACAAAGATTTTCCTCAAGAAGAGCAACCACAGGCACATAATCGTCAGATTCACCAGGGTTGAAATGAAGGAAAAAATGCTAAGGGCAACCAGAGAGAAAGGGCAGGTTACCTACAAAGGGAAGCCCATTAGACTTACAGCGGGTCTCTCTGCAGAAACCCTACAAGCCAGAAGAGAGTGGGGGCCAATATTCAACATCTTTAAAGAAAGGAACTTTCAACCTAGAATTTCATATCCAGCCAAACTAAGCTTCATATATGAAGGAGAAAGAAAATCCTTTATGGACAAGCAATTGCTGAGAAATTTTGTCACCACCAGGCCTGCCTTACGAGAGCTCCTGAAAGAAACACTAAACAAGGAAAGGAACAACTAGTCCCAGCCACTCCAAAAACTTACCAAATGGTAAAGGCCATTGACACAATGAAAAAAAATGCATCGACTAAAGGCAAAACATTCAGCTAGCATCAAAATGGCAGGATCAAATTCACACATAACAATATTAACCTTAAATGTAAATGGACTAAATGCCCCAATCAAAAGACATAGACTGGCAAAGTCGATAAAAAGTCAAGACCCATCAGTGTGCTATATTTAGGAAACCCATCTCACATGAAAGGACACACATAGGCTCAAAATAAAGGGATGGAGGAAGATTTATCAAGCAAATGGAGAGTGGAAAAAAAGCAGGAGTTGCAAAACTAGTCTCTGATGAAATGGTCTTTAAACCAACAAAGATCAAAACAGACAAAGAAGAGCATTATATAATGGTAAAAGGATCAATGCACCAAGAAGAGCTAACTATCCTAAATATATGCTCACCCAATACAGGAGCACCCAAGTACATAAAGCAAGTTCTTAATGACCTACAAAGGGACTTAGACTCACACACAATAATAGTGGGAGACTTTAACACGCCACTGTCAACATTAGACAGATCAACGAGACAGAAAATTAATAAGGATATCCAGGACTTGAACGCAAATCTGGACCAAGTGGACCTAATAGACATCTATAGACATCTCCATCACAAATCCACAGAATATAGATTCTTCTCAGCACTGCATTGCACCTTCTCTAAAATTGACCACATAATTGGAAGTACATCACTCCTGAGAAAATGCAAAAGAACAGAAATCATACCAAACAGTCTCTTAGACCACAGGGCAATCAAATTAGAACTCAGACTTAAGAAACTAACTCAGAACTGCACAGATTCATGGAAACTGAACAACTGGCTCCTGAATGTCGACTGGATAAACAATGAAATGAAGGCAGAAATAAAGATGTTCTTTGAAACCAATGAGAATGAAGACACAATGTACCAGAATATCTGGGACATATTTAAAGCAGTGTCTAGAGGGAAATTTATAGCAGTAAATGCCCATATGAGAAGCAAGGAAAGATCTAAAATTGACATCCTATCATCAAAATTGAAAGAGCTAAAGGAGCAAGATAAAAAAAAAAAAAAAAAAAAAAAACACTCAAAAGCCAGCAGAAGACGAGAAATAACTAAGATCAGAGCAGAACTGAAGGAGATAAAGACACAAAAAAACTTTCAAAAAAATCAATAAATCCAGGAGCTGGTTTTTTGAAAAAATCAACAAAATAGACAGACCACTAGCCAGATTAATAAAAAAGGGAGAAGAATCAAATAGATGCAATAAAAAATGATAAAGGGGATATCACCAGTGATACCACAGAAATAAAAACTACAATCAGATATTACTACAAACAACCCTATGCACATAAACCAGTAAACCTGGAAGAAATGGATAAATCCCTGTACACTTGCACCCTCCCAATCCTAAACCAGGAAGAAGCTGAAACCTGGAATAGACCAATAACAAGAGCTGAAGTTGAGGCAGCAATTAATAGCCTACCAACCAAAAAAAAAAAAAGTCCAGGTCCAGACAAGTTCACAGCTGAATTCTACCAGATGTACAAAGAGGAGCTGGTACCACCCCTTCTGAAACGATTCCAAACAATACAAAAAGAATGAATCCTTCCCAAATGATTTTACAAGACCAACATCATCCTGATACCAAAGCCCAGCAGAGAATCAACAAAAAAAGAAAACTTCAGGCCAATCTCCATGAGGAACATAGACACAAAAATCTTCAAAAAATACTGGCAAACTGTTTGCAACAGTGCATCAAAAAGCTTATCCATCACAATCAAGTAGGCTACATTCCAGGGATGAAAGACTGGTTCAACATACGCAAGTCTATAAATGTAATCCACCACATAAACAGAACCAAAGACAAAAACCACATGATTATCTCAATAGATGCAGAGAAGGCCTTTGACAAAATTCCACAGCCTTTTATGCTAAAAACTCTGAATGGGCAAAAACTGGAAGCATTCCTTTTGAAATCAGGCACTAGACAAGGATGCCCTCTCTCACCACTCCTATTCAATACAGTATTGGAAGTTCTAGCCAGAACAATTAGGCATAAAAAAAAATAATAATAAAGGGTATTCAATTAGAAAAACAGGAAATCAAATTGTCTCTATTTTCAGATGACATAATTGTATATTTAGAAGACCCTATCATCTCAGCCCAAAATCTCCTTAAACTGATAAACAACTTCAGCAAAGTCTCAGGATACGAAATCAATATGCAAAAATCACAAGTATTTCTATACACTAATAACAGACTAACAGAGAGCCAATTCATGAGCAAATTCCCATTCACAATTGCTACAAAGTTAATAAAATACCTAGGAATACAGCTAACAAATTATGTAAACAACCTCTTCAAAGAGAACTACAAACCACTGCTCAAGGAAATAGAGAGGACACACACAGACGGAGAAACATTCCATGCTCATGGTTAGGAAGAATCAATATCGTGAAAATGGCCATACAGCCCAAAGTAATTTATAGATTCAATGCTATCCCCATCAAGCTACCAATGATCTTTTTCACAGAACTGGAAAAAACCACCTTAAACTTCATATGGAACCAAAAGAGAGCCTGTATAGCCAAGACAATCCTAAGTAAACAGAACAAAGCTGGAGGCATTACGCTACCTGATTTCAAACTATACTACAAGGCTGCAGTAATCAAAACAGCATGGTTCTAGTACCAAAACAGAGATATAGACCAATAGAACAGAACAGAGGCCCTAGAGGCAATGCCACACATCTACAACCATCTGATCTTTGACAAACCTGACAAAAACCCAAACAATGGGGAAAGGATTCCCTGTTTAATAAATGGTGTTGGGAAAACTGGCTAGCAGTGTGCAGAAAGCAGAAACTGGACCCCTTCCTGATACCTTACACTAAAATTAACTCCAGATGGATTAAAGACTTAAACCTAAAACCTAACACCATAAAAACCCTAGAAGAAAACCTAGGCAAACTATTCAGGACATAGGCATAGGCAAGGACCTCATGACTAAAATGCCGAAAGTATTGGCAACAAAAGCCAAAATAGACAAATGGGACCTAATTAAACTACAGAGTTTCTGTACAGCAGAAGAAACAATCATTAGAGTGAACCAGCAACCAACAGAATGGGAAAAAATTTTTGTAATCTACCCATCTGACAAAGGGCTAATATCCAGAATCTACAAAGAACTAAAACAGATTTACAAGAAATAAACCCATCCAAAAGTAGGAGAAGGATATGAACAGACACTTTCCAAAAGAACACATACATGAGGCCAACAAACATATGAAAAAATGCTCATGGTCATTGGTCATTAGAGAATTGCAAATCAAAACCACATTGAGATACCACCTCACACAGTTAAATTGGCGATCATTAAAAAATCTGGAGACAACAGATGCTAGAGAGGATGTGGAGAAATAGCAACACTTTTACACTGTTGGTGGGAGTGTAAACTAGTTCAACCATTGTGGAAGATAGTGTAGCACTTCCTCAAGGACCTAGAAATAGAAATTCTATTTGACCCAGCAATCCCATTACTGGGTATATATCCAAAGGAATACAAATCATTCTATTATAAAGACACATGAACACATATGTTCATAGCAGCACTGTTTACAATAAAGACCTGGAACCAACCCAAATGCCCATCAATGATAAACTGGACAAGGAAAATGTGGCACATATACACCATGGAATACTATGCAGCCATAACAAATGATGAGTTTGTGTCCTTTGTGAGGACATGGCTGAATCTGGAAACCATCATTCTCAACAAGCTGACACAAGAACAGAAAATCAAATACCACATGTTCTCACTCATAGGCGGGTGATGAACAACGAGAACACATGGACACATAGGGGGTGCATCACACACTGGGGGTCTGTTGACAGAGACCAGTGGAGGGATAGTTGAGGGTGGGGAGGGATAACATGGGGTGAAATGCCAGATGTAGCTGTACTGGGGGATGGAGACAGCAAATCACATTGCCATCTGTGTACCTATGCAACAGTCCTGCATGACCTGCACATGTATCCCAGAACCTAAAGTAAAAAAAAAAAAAAAAAAAAGAAAGAAAGAAAAGAAAATATGGGCTCCAGATCTGAATAGATATTTCTGAAAAGAAGACATACAAATGCCCAAAAGTTATTTTCAAAAATGTTCAACATCACTAGTCATCAGAGAAAAGCAAATTAAAGCTACAGTGAGATATCATATCATTCCAGTTAAAATGACTTTTATACAAAGAAAAAAAAATCAAGCAATAATAAATGCTGGCGAGGATGTGAAGAAAGGGAAATCTTGTATTGTTGATGGAAATGTAAATTAGCACAGTCAGTAGGGAGAACAGTATGGAGCTTCCTCAAGAAAACTATATTGGAACTACCATAAGATCCAGCAATCTCACTGATGGATCTATTTCAAAAGTAAGGAAAACAGTATATTGAAGAGGTATCTGCACTTCTACATTTATTGCAGCACAATTTACAGTAGCCAATATGCTGAATATAAATGTCCATCAGTGTCTGAATGAATTAAAAAATTCATATACACCATGAAACATTATTCAACCATAAAAAAGAATGATATTATGTTATTTGCAGTAACATGGTTGGAAGTAGAGAACATTATGTTTAGTGAAACAAGCCAGTCACAGAAAGTTAAATATTGCATGTTCTTTCTCATATGTGGGATCTTAAAAAATTGAACTCATAGAAATAGCAAGTCGAATGATGGTTAACAGAGGCTGGGAAGAGCAGAGAGGGATGGAAGAAAAAAAGGGGGATGGTGATGAGTACAATACAGTTAGATAGCAGAAATAAGATCTAGTGTTAGGCAGAACATAGGACAATGATAGTTAACAATAATTTGTTTTATATTTCAAACTAACAGAATAAAATAAAATTGGAGCATTCCTAATACAAAGAAATAATAAATCTTTAAGGTGATGGATACCCAATTTGCTCTAATTTGATAATTATACATTGTGTGCTTGTGTCAAAATATCCCATGTACTCTATTAATATGTATAACTATTATATATCCATAACTAAAAATTAAAAATATACCACAAAGACATTCCAAACTGTATTCAGTGGTTATTAGTATTTAAAATCTTATATAATTATTAATCAAATTTGGCAACATCAGTTTCAAGTCATAGCTTTTCTTGTCTTATAAATACAATCTCCCAACATGGCATTGAAAATGCCTAGAAGCAAAGACAAACAATGTGAATTTCTAGGACCAAAATCTGTGATGTCATACTAGCATTTCATAGTAAAACAATCTTGGGCTATTTCAGAAAATATATTCTTTGTTTGACAAAGGTGCCAAGAACATTCATTTGGGAAATAAATATAAAATATAAAATTGTGACACAATTTTGAGCCAAAAAGGAAGGAATCTATCAAGGCATAATGAAGTCATGTAAAAAAGAAACAGGCACCATGTCAATTGCATTGACACTGGAATAGATGCAGAGATAATCTGGCAACATTTAAAGGAGAAAAATAAAATAAATGTAAAGTGTTGAGTCACATTGTATATATAACATTTCATGAGTTTACATAATTCCATTTAAACTCACATACTTACAAACATATATACAGTTTCTTAGAGACTAAGTTCCAATTCATTATTCTAAAACACATTAAAAAATAAAGATAAAGAATCAGCTATTTATTATATCTCGCCTTTTCTATATAAACTGAATTTCAGAGTAGCAAAATGGTTGATGAGGGAGAGTTTTTTATAGAAGGCTTTTAGAGAATAAATGTGGAAGAAATAACAGAAAAATCACCATTTATTAACTCTTACTGAAAGAATGGATCTAGGCAATGGGTTGAAAACCAGAGTCAGTGGGTGAAACAGTGATGGGGAACTTCATAATGAATGTATGAGGCTGATACCACCTGTGAAGTGATCAATCCTAGCATCATTTAAAAATGAGGCAATGAGATGTAGCTCATGATGATGCTAAGAAATGCACAACAATATTTTGATGAGTTTTTGTCTAAAAATATAGACCTGAATCTATCAAGACTCCAGATTTCACTTATGTTTATAGGAGCTACCTGCTGTGATAGAGAAATAATTTAAATAATATTACAAAGAACAATCAATCAAATCTAGTATAGAATATTTCCCAGCCTAAATAACCTTTTCCCAAAACTTAATGGACCAAAAATAAAAAGTGCTAACGATTAAATGTTGTTGTGGAATTAGAGTTTTATATATATAAAAAAGGAAATGTGAATTTTGGGTCTTCATTTAAACAAACAAACTGCCAGAAAGAATCTTTAAACTAATAGAGAAAATTTGAATATAATTAGTATGATGATACTGAAGCTATAGTTGTCTAATACAAAGATTACTAAGTGGAAGAAATTAGATAACATATTTAATAGCAGATTTATAATTGTAAATATATTTACCTATAGGTTGAGATGAAGATCTGAAACCAAGAAGAACTCATTATAAATAAAATAAGGGCATACAATAATGCTTTAAAAAAGAAATATATTATATTGAGAACAAATTATGTTATTCAGTTTGAGTTGAATGGAAGATCAAAACCAGCAGACATATTTAGATTTGTTGCCCGCAAAGCTAATGTAATCATCCATTAATAAACGTATCTTTCTCCAAATGACACATTTAACATTTGTTTCGTTATACTTTTGTCAGACCACATTAGCAATACTGTTTTACATGAAAATGCTTGTCTCTGGCCAAACAGATTTTCTGACTATCTGATAAAATGTCTGTTCATTTTTCAAAAGTAAGGTTTATTGATGTAGAACTTATTAAAACAAATGTGGAGTGTGTGTGTGTGTATGTGTGTGTATATGTGGGCGTGTGTGTGTGTGTATGTGTGTGTATATGTGGGCGTGTGTGTGTATGTGGGTGTGTGTGTGTATGTGGGTGTGTGTAAAGTATGAAGTTTGGTAAATTCATCTAATTGTATAATCACCACCACAATCAACATATGAAACTGTTTCATTAAGTACAAATATTTTTCTCAAAATTACTTCCGTTATAAATTCCCAATTCCCCAATTTCATTCCTTAGAAATCAATAGTTCCTTTTCTGTTCCTATAGTTTGTATTTCCAACAATGCTTTATCAATGGGATTACAAAGTATGTAGCCTGTTGAGTCTTCTTACATTCACTTAGCATGAACAATATTTTATTTAACCTTTTGTTTTCTTTTTACATGTATCCGTAATTAATTCACTTTTATTACTGAATAGTACTCCATTGTGTGGATTCATTACAGTTTGTTTAATCATTTACAACTGAAGAACATCAGGGTGATTTTGAGTTTGAGGTTATTACATATAAAACATCATAAACATTCACATACAGGTTTTTGTGGGGACATCGATTTTATTTTCTCTCAGATAAACACCACAGAGTGGCTGGGTCATAATTAATTTACATTTACTTATCATGTACATTCGATTTTACAAATAATTGGTAAACTGTTGTATAAAGTGGGATTTTGGGTTCCCACTAGCAATTTACAAAAGTTCCGTTTGTTCTACATCCTGATCAGCCTTGTAATTGTTAGTTTCTTTGATTTTAATCATTCTACTATGAGTACAGAGGATCTGATTGTAATTAGTTAGCAATTCCCAACCAACTAATGATATCAAGCCTATTTTCATTGTTTATTTGCCATGTGTATATATTTTTGTAATTTGTCTGTTCAAATCTTTTGGCCAGTTATAAATTGAAGATTTTGTATTGTTTAATTTTGAGAATTCCTTATTGATTCTGCATGCAACCTCCATTTCAGATTAAGCTTGCATATGTTTTCTCCCAGGTTAATCGATTTGTTTTTTCATTTTTTTAAATGTCTTTTTCAGAGCAAAATATATTTTTATTAAGTCAGTTTCATACAAATTGACTTAATAAAAGTTAATATATTTTGTAGTCAATTTTTCTACAAATTATATTCTTGATATTATACCCATGTAATCTTTCCTGAACACAGGTTACTATTTTTTTTTGTTTTTAGAAGTTTTAAAGCTTTAAGATTTATATTTAGGTTTATAATTAATTTTGTGTTAATTGTTTTACATAATACAAGATATAGATTGAGATTTTTAATTCTACATATGCATGCCTAATTGTTTTAACACCAATTGCTGAAAAACACTATTGTTTCTACACAAAATTTTCTTTGGACTTTTGTTGAAAATCAGTTGACCATTTATATGTGAATCTATTTCTGGACTTTCTGTTTCATTGATTTATGTGCCTATCTTTTCAACAATACCATATAGTCTTAATTATTGTTTTTAATGTAAGTTATAATAATTTTTATAGCATGTTTTGCAATTGAGTGGAATGAATCTTTAACTTTTATTCTTATTCAAAATTGTTTTGGATATTATACTTTTTGTAGCTTCCTTTTTTTTCTTTTCTTTTCTCTTCTTTTTTTTTTTTTTTTTTTTTTTTTTTTTCTCTTTTTTTTTTTTTTTTAGTGGATTTCTTTGAAGCCAATTTCCTATCTTAGATAGTGAAACTTAAAAATACTGGTGTAATCTCACAGGAGTCATAAGGTCTTTAACAGTGACTTGTGTTCCAATATTTCGTGAATTTTTTTTCTCACATGATACATTCCTATAAGCCAGCAATGTTCTCATCTATATCAGTCATATTTCCAGATGGAAAGAGAAGGCACATTCTGATGGAATTTTAAACAGACTAGAGAGATAAAAGCAAAGTTAGAGGAAGCAACAACAAATATTTAGACTCCAGGCTACCAATATATTGAGTGGCAAGCCATTACCACTCCTTGGCCTGAAGGCGCAAGGGGAAGAGAGTATTGCCAGAGCCTAGGGACCACAAAGGTCAAGTAGGAGGGGCTTTCCCAGTTGGAAATTTCATCATTGAAAGTTTCAGCTACTGTCAGAAACTTAAGGAAGGAAGTGAAGAAATACTGAGCCCCTTTCTGTTTTACATTCTCCTGGCTATGCTTCTTTTTGGCTGAAAGTTACCAGAAAGAGTGGATAAAAGAAATTCACCTATTGCAATCCAAGGAGGTCAACACTGAAGGCACTGATCAGTTCAAAGAAAGGTAGTCAATGGATCTACAGAGAACAAGGAGAAAAGCATCCCAATAGCCCCTTCCATCCAGGATTCTGATTGCAGCCCAAGTGTCTTTCCACAGCTCGTAAATTTTAAGTTCAAAACTATAAAACAGGCCAGGTGTGGTGGGGCTCACGCCTGTAAAACCAGAACCTTGGGAGGCCAAGGCGGGAAAATCATGAAGTTAAGAGATCGAGACCATCTTGGCTAACATGGTGAAACCACATCTCTATTAAAAATACAAAATTAGCCAGGTGTGGTGGCACGTGCCTGTAATTCCAGCAACTCTGGAGGCTGGGGCAGGAGAATGGCTTGAACCCGAGAGGTGGAGCTTGCAGTGAGCAGAGATTGCGCCACTGCACTTTAGCCTGGCAACAAAGCAACACTCCATCTCAAAACAAACAAACAAAGGAAAACAGACAAAAAAAATTGTAAAACATTATAATTGTACTTATTTTAGAGATGGCAGAGAAAACCAATCATACTATTTGAGACCATTTTGATTTTTTTTAATAGAAAAGATCTGTTTTGCTTTTATTTTTCTAGCTTTATTAATGTATAATTGATATAAAAATTGTATAAACTTGTGGAACACAATGTAATGTTTATATATATATATATATATATATGTTTATATATATATATATATACGATTGTCAAGCTAATTAACATATCTATCACCTCACATACTTATTTCTTTGTGATAACATTGAGGATCTACTCTTAACAATTTCCAAGTATACAATGCATTAACCCTCGTTACCATGCCATACAATAGATCTCTAGAACTTACTTATCCTATCTAACTAAATCTTTTAATCTTGGACCAACATCTCGCTGTTCCTCTCCCCATAAGCCCCTGACAGCCACCTGTTTCTATCACTTTGACTTTTAAAAATTCCACATACAAGTGAGAATACACAATCTTTGTCTCTCTGTGCTTACACTTTCAGACTTCAAAAACTGTTTCTTAAATTAATATTACAAATATAGTCTTTAGTAATGATAAAATAAATATGATGATAATTAGAAAGTTAAGCAGAAACTTTAAGATTACTTTTTTGGTCATTCTCATTTTACTTTTATAGAATCACTATTTGCATTATTTTCCATTTTTAAGGCTGGTTTTGGTCTGAGTGGATCATTGCAGAGTGGTTATTGTATAAATGGAGTTCAGTCACTTACCTCTCTGAATACTGATATTACTTCTAGGTCAGTTTTTTTCAGTGATTCAGTGCCTCTCATCACATGAACACTGTATCTTTTCCTTCTTTATACCTTGGAATAACCAAAAGAAAACAAGTAAGTGAAATTATTTTGGTTTTATTTAAGGCTAAAAGAGTCTTTCCTCATTAAGCCTGTATGTTATTAAATTTATAAGATATTGTAAGTATCCCATGCTACCTAGTACATTGTATACAGGAAAGTTGCAGAGCTTCAGCTTGCAACTTGCATCTCAGGCATCTTCACCGTCCCTTGGGGAGGGGGGACCTGATATATAAGGGAGAATCAGGGTGTTGAAAAGGAAAGAAATGAGAAGAGACAGCAGGAGAACAGATATAGTAATAAATAATGCCACATTTTATGAAAAAATATTAGTGGAGGAAATCACGTTTACTTACTAGAAAAAATTCAATGTGGACTTACAAAATAAAGTATAAGATCATGTCTATTTGCAAATATGTATGATTTAAATTTTACCATATATTTCTGGAACTTATGATAACCAAATCATTTTAAATAAATGTGCATCAATAAAGACTCTTGTAAGAAAATTTCTTCTGAATATTAATGCTGTTAAACCCTTGTTAGTAACCACAAAAAACCATCAGTGCCTATAATTTCTTATATTTAGTGGACTAAGGAGTTCGTTTGCCATCTTCAAATTATTTTTAGTGAGAAATTGTATAAAAATATATCAAAATTTATATTTGATGAGTTAATAATATAAAATTATTAACTTTAATCTCAGGTGGATTTTATACCTGGGATTTAAAACAAAATCATTCTACCTATGTAGCTGGCGTTTTCTGTTTAAAAGGTACTATATTTATAAAGCTTTTGTCTATAGAAATATATACATAGTACATATTTAATATATATAATATAGTGTAGACATACAAAATATTTACAATAACACAGGGTCAAACATTTTGAAAATGTAAGAATAAAATTAAGACTCACTACATTTATTTAATTATCTGGGTTATATTTAGAGTTGGTACTTTACTGTGTAATACTTCTAATTAATATCAATAACAATAATTTATATTAAGCATGCATAAATGAGCTTGTGAAAAAATAAACCAAAATCCAAAAATAGAAGAAAGAGAAAACAAACATGGCGTTTAACTTCTAACTTTTGAATTAGTTGATACTGTCAATGCGAAAAAACATATAGGACATAAAATAATAGAAACACTTGATTTTTAACAAATTGCATGTTTAGCATATAAATTTCACAGAAATTGGGTAAAAAGCTCATTGTTTCCTATTATTTAATTAGACATTTTAAAAATATTTAATTCAAGATTGTCAAGTCTATATGCATAAAAATGTATGATTGGTAATTGATTGGTAATATTAACCTGATGTATTAAATCTTTTCATACTTCACATTATTTCTCACTTTGACAGATGAAAACTATATTGCTATTGATTTCTACTATGCTGCTTTAATAAATTTTTATTGCTTCCTATGTCCATCCATATTTGACATCATTTTATTTATTACTAGGATGGGTCTCTGTTGTGACTCTTCTTTAGTCTTATCCAATAATTCATTTAAAGTTTTCTCCATGTATGCATGTTCTAAAATCCTAGCCAGAATGGAATACTCCCTCTTATTTCAGTGTGGATGTGACTCTAGTTATTTTCACCAGGAATTCTTGAGCAGTCATAAACTAAATCTTGCACCCGAGAGAGAGAGAGAGAACCTAAAATTTTGAGTAAACCAACACAATTTGAATAGATCTCTGGATAGAAAATGCCAAGAGTGGATGGACATACCACACAGGCACTGAGGCCAAATAGAAAGAAAGCTGGGAAGCCTGTGTGAGGTACCCAAATTCTAGGGTACCGAGGAGAAGGGGTAAAGGAACTGCGGGATTGCCCATTCCTTCCATGAACCTCTGGGATCCTAGCTACAAGGGACCCCACATCCACCATGGATGTGTGAGCTGGCAGAGGGATCTACTGGGAGAGTAGGCAGACAGGGATGTCAGGGTCAGCCAGCACGGTGTCAGGGTCCTTTGTGCATGTGATGGTCATAGGTGCCCATCCCCAAAGGGATCCCCATCTCCCTCTGAGAAGATCTGGTGCCAGATGAATGCTGGGCCAGGTGAAAGTGGGGGTGACTTATATGGAGGACTGGGGCATGTTTGTTATGCAGGATCTTTTGTCTGCCAGCCCCTCCCAGGGCCCCTGCCTGGCTACCCCACAGGAGCATGTGCACACTACAGCCTCCACTGCCAGCCTGTGTGCTTTGCTTGATCTGAGTATGTTCCCATGGACCTGAGAGAACTTTAGACCTCCCAGTGCACCCATAACTCAGTACTGAGAATCTAGAGGATGGAGCCACAGCCAGTACCAGTGCCTTAGAACTGTGTTGTGCAGCTTGGGAGTGCGGAGCCCAAATCTGTGGCTGGAACTCAAACAAAGGAGGAGCCCACACTCTCAGAGTGATGAGAGGAGTGAGAAGTGTGGTTTTGTGGGCTGGTGCAGGAGCAAGGCATGCCTTCCTCCACAGAGCTGCTCTGGAAAAGCTGTGGCCTATCTCCCTCTGCTCGAGGGAGACCTGCAGCCTGGAACATCTAACAAAAGAAATGTGAGCGTGGTGTCAGTGATTGGAAGGGCCTTGACCAATGCCCAGGACTGGACTTGGTGAAGGGGGTCACCTCTCCACCACACTGCAAAGCATGGCTGCAAACATGAGGAAAAGCAAAGAAACAGTGCGGCTGAGTAAGAGTCTGTCTACTGGTCAATAAACTTAAGTGGCATCTACTGGATGGCACTCAAACTATAACAACAAAATTATTCTGTGAATATACTTTCCTGTAAAATCAAAGGTAATAATTCAGCCACAAATAAAAACCTTAAATAGAGCCTTGGCCCTCTGAAGACACCCAAAAACAAAGTAAAGTGACTATACTCAATTTATACCACCAGTTAAAGGAACCTCACCCCTCCCAGATGAGAAAAAATCCACGCAGTAACTCTGACAATTCAAAAAGCCAGAATGTCTCCTTATCGTCAAATGAGTCTGCTAACTCCACAGCAATGATTCTTAACCAGTCTGAAATGACTGAAATGACAGACACAGAATTCAGAATCTGAATGGCAAGGAAACTCATCAAGGTTAAAGAGAAAGTTGAAGCCTAATCTAAGGAATTTAAGGTATATAGTAAAATGATCTAAGAGCTGAAAGAGAAAAAAATAGCCATTTTAAGAAAGAACCAAGCTGAATTTTCGGTGGTGAACAATTCGCTACAAGAATTTCACAATATAAACTGAAGTATTAACAGCAGAATAGACCAAGGTGACAAAAGCAATTCAGTCTGACAAAAATAAATTTAAAAATAATTTAAAAACATTAATATAATATCTGACAAATATGGGATTATGTAAAATTACAAGATTTATGATTCATTAACATTCCTGAGAGAAAAGGAGAGAGCATAAGCAACTTGGAAAATATATTAGAGGATATATTCTACAAAATTTTCCTAATCTCATTAAAGAGATTAGAGATTCACTAAGGTCAATGCAAAAAAAAAAAAAAAAAAAAAATCTGAAAGGCAGCCAGAGAAAATAGTCAGATCACATGCAGGGGGAATCCCAGCAGGCTAGCAGAAGAGCTCTTAGCAGAAAACTTACAAGCCTAAAGAGATTGGGGGCCTATTTTAAACATCTTTAAAGAAAATAAATTCCAACCAAGGATTTTTAATCCCACAAACTAAGCTTTATAAGTGAAGGAGAAATATAAGCCATCACAGACAAGCAAACACTGAGTGAATTTGGTTCAAATAGACCAGCCTTACAAGAAGTCCTTAAGGAAGTGTTAAACATGAATCAAAAGAAAAATACTTGCTACAAAAAAAAAAAAACACACACACACACACTTAAGCACATAGCTCACAAATACTATAAAAAGTGCACAATCAAGTCTACATAATAATTGTCTAATAGCACAATAATAGGATCAAAATCTCACATATAAATGAGTGCATCCATTTGTGCTGAATGTAAATGGCTAAATGTCTCACTCACAAGATGTAGAGTGGTTAGCTGGATGAAAAGATAAGAACCAATCATCTGCTGTCTTCAAGGGGCCCATCTCACATGTAATGACACTCACAGCCTCAAAGTAAAGGGATGGAGAAAGATCTATCAAGCAAACAGAAAACCAAAAATAGAAGAAGTTGCTATTCTTATATCAGACAAAACATTCTTAAAACCAATGACAATTAAGAAGGTCAAAGAAGGGCATTTTGTAATGATAAATGGTACGATTCACCAAGAACACTTAACTATCCTACAGATATATGCACCGAACATTGGTGTACCCAGATTCCTAAAACAAATTCTTCTTGACCTACAAAAAGAAGTAGACAGCTACACAATAATAGTGAGTGGCTTCAAAATCTCACTGACAGTGTTAGATTATCAAGGCAGAAAACTAACAAAGAAACTCTGGACTTAAATTTGATGTTTGACCAAGTTAGACCAAATAGACATCTGCAGAACACTCCCCCAACAATCACAGAATATATATTTTTTCATCTGTACACAGAACATATTCTAATATTTATCACATGCTTGATCATAAAGCAAGTCTCAATAAATTCAAAAAATCAAAATTTATCAAGCACACTTTTGGACCACTGTGCAATCAAAATATAAATCAGTATCAAGAAGATCCCACAGAACTGCACAAATACATGTAAACTAACTAATTTGCTCCTGTGTAACTCTTGGATGAAGATGAGAATTAAAGCAGAAACAAAAAATTATTTGAAATTGATGAAAATAGGGACACAACTTACTAAATTCTCTGGGATGCAGGTAAAGAGGTATTAAAAAAATGTGTCTATACTGCTAAATGTCTTCACCCAGAAGTTAGCAAGATGTCAAATTAACAGTCTAATTTTGCACCTAAAGGAACTAAAAAAAATGAACCAACCTACCTCAAAGCTAGTAGAAAAAAATAAATAACTAAATTAGAGAATAACTGAACAAAATTGAGATACAAAAACCTATACAAAAGATCTATGAAAACAAGAGTTGTGTTTTTGAAAGAATAAATAAAATTGGCAAAGAAAAATGAGATCCACATAAGTATAATCAGAAATGATGAGACATTACAAGTAATCCCACAGAAATACAAAGATCCTGAGACTGCTATAAACAACTTTATGTACACAAATTGGAAAATCTAGAGTAAATCGGCAAATTCCTGGAAAACCACAATCTCTCAATATTTAATCAAGTACAGATTGCAACCCAGAATAGACCAACATTGAGTTCTGAAACTGAACCAATAATAAAAAACCTATCAACCAAGTAAACTCCTGGACTAGATGGATTTACAGCCTAATTCTAGCAGACATACAAAGAACTGGTACCAATCCTTCTGAAACGATTCCAAAAAATCAAGGAGAAAGGTCTCCTTTCTAAGTCATTCTATAAAGCTAGCATCAGCCTGATACCAAAATCTGGCAGACACACAATGAAAAAGGAAAATTTTAGGACAGTATCCCTGATGAACACTGTAAAAATCCTCAACAGAATACTAGCAAACGATATCTAGCAACACATTAAAAAGTTAATACATCATGATTAATTAGGCTTTATTCCTGAGATGCAAAGTTGGTTTAACATATGCAAATCAATAAATATGATTCACCAAATAAACAGAATTAAAATACAAAAATATATCATTTCAATATACACAGAAAAAGCTTTTGATAAAATCCAGCATCTCTTCATGTTGAAAACCCTTAACAAAGCTTCAAAGCCTCATACTTCAAAATAATAAAAGCCATCTGTGACAAACCCACAGTCAACATCATACTGACCAGGAAAAAGCTGGAGCTAGTCCATTTGAGAAGTGGAAATAGACATGAATGCCCACTCTCACTACTCCTATTCTCCATAGTACTGTAAGTGCTAGCCAGAGCAATCAGGCAAGAGAAAGAAATAAAAGGCATCCAAATTGGAAAGTAGAAGTTACCGAAAATATGATTCAATACCTAGAAAACACCAAAGACTGTTAAAAGGCTCCTAGAACTGATAAATGACTTTAGCAAAATTTCAGGATACAAAATCAATGCACAAAAGTCAGTAGCATTTCTATTCACTACCAATGTCCAGGCTTGAGCATCAAATCAAGTACATAATCTTATTTAAAATAGCCACAGATAAAATGAAATACCTAGGAATGTAGCTAACCAAGGAGGTAAAAGAGCTCTACAAGAAGGCCTAAAAAACAGTGCTGAAAGACATCAGAGACAACACAAATAAATAGAAAAACATTCTATTTTCATGGGCTGGAAAATCTCATACCCTCGTGGTTTGTTTTTACCATAACATTCTGTTAGACTAAAATAATTAACATATAACTACATAGAAATTCCACAATGTTTCCCTATAATGATGGGAGTACTTTACATGTTTGTAAATGGCAAGTAACTTTCTCTAAAAAATGCTAATAGCTAATGCAATATATGGAATAATGAAGAAAATTTTAAAAAAAAGAAAACATAAGGAAAAAACTCAGATCAAAGAAAATAATCAGATAATTCAAAAACTAAAATTTAAAATTGTATAAATAACAGGTAAACATAGTTTCAGATAATTTTAATATTAGTGTTTAATTGAATACATTTGGAACTGATATGAATAGATCAGCCATTTACAATGAATCCTAGACAATGTGAACTGAAAGTTAAAAAATACCATATATTGCTTTTCTTAGACATTCACATTAGCATTTTATTGTCAAATTAAATGTAAGAAGTCAAGTGATTAAGTACTTCATTAATTTTGTTTAATGCAGTAATTTTAACTTCAAAAATTAGTTTTCAGTAGAACACAATATGAAAGACATTAGCTTATATGATTTTATCTTTGCTTTGTCTGCTGTCCTGTACCTGTTTAGTACTTCTATTAGTTTTCTGTTACTGACTATAAAAACTACCCCAAATTTAATGGCTAAAAACAACACAACAGTCTCTTACTATCTCCTAATTGTTACAACTCCCAGCATAGTGTGCCTCAGCCACACTGGTTTACACAAGGCAAATACTATATCAAGGTGTAGGCAGAGCTGAGAGTCTTTCTGGAGGCTCTTGGGATGAATCTCCCTTTTCAGACAGGCTCAGGTTGTTGGCAGAATTTAGCTCTATAAATTCCGTTCTCTGTTTTCTTGCTGGATGTCAGCCAGTATGTTGTTCTTAGTTTATTGAGGCCATCTGCATTCCTTGGCTTGTGGCCTCTTTTTCCATCCTCAAAGAGAGTAATGGTATGTTGAGCCTTTCTCATAATTCAAATCTCTCTGGCTTTCTTTTCTGCCTCATTCTTCTTCTCTTCTACCAGAAGAAAGTTTTCTGATGATTGGAATCATGGCTCACGTGAATAGATTGTTCTTACACATATATTCTGGGGTAATCCCTTCATTTCAGGGTCTATAACTTTTAATCACATCTGCAATATTTATTTTGCCATTAAGACAACATATCATTGATAAGTATCTGGAATTATGGTGTCAACATCTTTGTGGGGGAAGAGGCATTATTTTCTCTGCTATGTTATCTACCAGTCCTCTAAGTGCTCTTTATCTCAATCTTCTCATAAATTGTCACACTATCACCACCCTTCAAAAGTAAAGAAAGGAAAATAAAAGACAACCTCATTTCCACCTTTGTTTTTGTTCACACACTGACCCTTGTCTGATTTTTTTTTAACTGTATCCTGGATATTTTTACCTGTCCTTCTGCTATAGTTTGAATGTATTTCCTCCAACTTTCATGTTGAAAATTAACTCCCAGTGCAACAGATTTAAGAGATGGCACCTTTCAGAGGTTTTCAGGCTATGAGAGATCTGCCATCGTGGATGGAATTAGTTTCTTATAAAAGGACTGGAGGGAGATAGGTAAGCCTGTTTGTGCCCTACATCCTTTCCACCATGTGGAAACACAGCATTCAAGGTGCTCTCTTAAAAAAGCAGAGAGCAGGCCCTCACTAGACACCAAACCTGCTAGCACCTTGATCTTGGACTTCCAAGCCTCCAGAACCGTGAGGTACAAATTTATATTGTTTATAAATTATCCAGGATTAGGATTCCCTGTTCACGAAATGGTACTGGGATAGCTGGCTAGCAAAAGATTGAAAGTGAACCCCTACATTTCCATATATAAACATTAAGTTAAAATAGATTAAAGACTTAAATGTAAGACTTAAACTATAAAAATCCTAGAAGAGGCCAGGTGTGGTGGCTCACATCTGTAATCCCAGCAGTTTGGGAGGCTGAGGCAGGCAGATTTCCTTAGCTCAGGGGTTCGAGAGCAGCCTGGGCAACATGGTGAAACCCCGTCTCTACTAAAATACAAAAAAATTAGCTAGGTGTAGTAGCATGTTCCTGTAGTTCCAGCTACTCAGGAGGCTGAGCTGGAGAATTGTAAGAACCCGGGAGGTGGAGGTTGCAGTGAGCCAAGATCATGCCGCTGCATTCCAGCCTGGGTGACAGAGAAAGACTCCATCTCAAAAAAAAAAAAAAAATCCTAGAAGAAAATCTGGGAAATGCCATTTTGGACATCAGCCTTGACAAAGAATTTATGAGTAAGTCCCAAAAAGTAATGGCAACAAAAACAAAAATTGGTAAGTGGGACCTAATCTAATTAAACCAACTAGCTTCTGCACAGCAAAATAAACTTTCAACCAAGAAAACTAGCAAGCTATAGAATGGGAGAAAACATTCACAAACTATGCATCTGACAAAGATCTAATGTCCAGAATCTATAAGGAACTTAAACAATTTAGTTAGCAAAAAACAACCCCATTAAAAAATGGTCAAAGGACATGAAGAGACACTTTTCAAAAGAAGACACATGGAGCCAACAAATAACTGAAAAAATGCTCATCACTACTAATCATTAGAGAAATGAGAATCAAAATCACAATGAGATTCTATCTTATGCAAGTCAGAATGGCTACTACTAAAAGTCAAAAAATAACAGATGTTGATGAGGTTGTGGAGAAAACAATGTTTGCACTGTTGGTGGGAACGTTCACACTGTTAGTTAAGCCACTGTGTAAAGAAGTTTGGCGATTTCTCAAATAACTTAAAACAGAACTACCAAACAGCCCAGCAATCCCATTACTAGGTATATAACCAAAAGAACACAAATCATTCTACGAAAAATTCTCCTGTACTCATGTTTTATCATGGCACTATTCATAATAGCAAATACATGGAATCAACCTAGTTGCCCAGCAACGCTGGACTGGATAAAGGAAATGTGGTATATGTACACCATGGAATACCATGTAGCTATGGAAATAATAAAATCATGTGCTTTGCAGCAATATGGATGGAGCTGGAGGTCATCATCATAGGTAAATTAACTCAGGAACAGAAAATTAAATACTACATGATTTTACTTATAAGTGAGAACTAAATATTGAGTACATAAGGATACAAAGATGAAAACAATAGACACTGGGGACTACTGGGAGGGAAGGGTAAGAAGGGGGTGAGTATTGAAAAGCTAACTATTGGATACTATGCTCACCACCTCATTGATGTAATCATTCAGACATCAAGCCCCGGCGTTATGCAATTTACCCATGTAACAAATCTGCACACGTATCCCCAAACCTGAAATTGTTGTAACAGAGCAAGTTGTAAGGAAAGTGCCACACTCTGAGATAGAATCAGGAGTTCTTTAATTGCTGGCAACCAAGAGATGGCTACTGCTCAAAATTCTCTCAGCCCTGAAGAAGGGGCTTGATTCCTTTTTATACCTTACTTAGAAAAGGGAGTGGCAAAACAGAACTTTACAGAAGCAGAACAAGCAAGTTAGTAGGAGGAAGCTGGTAGCCAGGAGGCAAACAGTTCTCATGATTGTTGGTTGCTAAGGGTATTTCCATACAATCATCAAGGGTGGTAGCAGGGGGAACTTTCCATATAGTCAATCACCAAGGAGGGTATTCACAACAGCAGGTAGACTTGCCAAGCAGGATGCGGTTACAGTGGTTACAGGTACTAAGAACAGCTTGCTTCAAACCTCAATGGTTCAGGGCTCTGAGTACAGCATAACCCAGTTATGCACCTGAGGGGCCATGGCAGGGAGGGAGGGGCTAGAGAGAGCTTGTCAGGTTTGCAGCTAAGATGGAGTCAGTTAGGTTAGCACAAGTTAGGCTATCACAAAATAAAGTTGAAAAAAAAAAGACATTAGGAAAATTAAATGATCATTGGCAAAAACTAAATGGCAAAAACTAAATGGTAAAAAAATAAATTACCCACTACCAGGTATTTTGTCATAGTACTATGAACAGATGAATACACCTCTTTATGCTTCCTACTTAAATTCTATCAGTTGAATTTTAAATTTTGCCATTCAAAATAGCAGCAAAACAGCAATTACTTTTGGACCAACCTTATACTCAATTTGTTATTTCCTATTTTCTGACTTGCAAACTCTTTATCTGAAATAACATATAGAACTCACTAAGTCTTCAAGTCTCTTGTAAGAATACATAAGCTTCTAGAGAAGCAGCATAGCTTGAGCTCTTAAGTCAGACAGCCTGAGTTCAAATCCTGGCTCTGTGACTTAGAGTATAAGTCCTAGTTTCTCTGTTCATCAAATGTGACTTAAAATATATGTCTCTTAGCTTTTGTTTGTTGGTAGGAGGATTATTGAGGTCACACACTTAAAAGTAATGAGTCCTGTGACCAGCAAATGGTAAACTCTCAATGTCAATTATAATTTTATGTGTATTTCTCAACACATGTTCAAGAGCTACTGAAGTTCATGAGACATGAGAAAGGATGCTTTTGATTTACAAATAACTAAAAACCTTCCACAGACCTTGGCTTATGTAATAACATGTATTTTTTTTTGTGCATAGCAGGAAGTCCAAAGATAGGGGTATATGATGGATGAAGGGTTGTTTAAATTGGTTAATACAATGGCTCAATAAGAATCCCATCATTCACCAACATTCACTATATGGTTTCATTCATGAACCTATAACAAGAACACTGCTGTGATTGCAAGGGCCATATTCACACATTATAAATTGGCAAAATCAAGGGAAAAGGAGGCCTCATTGCTTTCTACATCTTCCTCTTTAGATGGCGGGAACTTTGTCTAAAGGCTCACAACATACTTGTTGCATCTTATTGTCCTGAATTTGTTCACATGTTCATTGTCGAACTCCTGGATTCAAAGGGGATGTTAGCCTTCTCCAAGGCTGCTTCAGATTGGTGGTGAAAGATGGAGCTGGGATTGGAAGAGTGGTGGGGAATACCTTTACAAGACAGGCTTCTACAGAGAACGAAGAAAGGAAAATGACCACAGTGTAACCAACTGACGTACTACGTGCTAGGGGGAATTTGGAGTCACAGTGCCTATAATTATGGTCTGCATAAGGTTAGAATTCATGAAGTGTTGGTAATATTGATGTTACTGAAGTTGAAATGTTTTCAATATTATATGTTTTAATAAGCTTCATAATGTCCAATTATTCATTTTGTGAAATGTAATATTACTCTGAAACTGCATTCATTTCATAACTGGTGTTAAATTCCTTACAAATAAAAACAAATGTTTATAGATAGTTTATTTATTGTAAGTTGATCATTAATGACTTAAATATGTGACTAAAACTGAGGTCACACAAAATAATATTACTGAAGACATAAATTTGTGGTTTGTGGTTGACAACAAAGGTTCTCATTTCAAGTAAGTATTGTTCATTTGTGTCACCACTTCTGTCCACATTAACACAAAAAACACACAGCTACAACCCACCATAATATAATAATTGACTGATTTGATTTTATAACTAGCTCAAAGCTGAGTGGAGAAAATTTCCCAAGAGAGCAAGTATTTTTCTTTTTTGCATCCTTATCCAAATAACGATCAGGTCTCCTTCCTTCATTTCCCTTAGTGAGAAGCCATCACCTGAGTTCAGGTGGAATCTGTTCCACTTATATCCCAATAACTTCACTTTTCCAAAATGGAAAGGTCAGGGTGTCTTTTTTTTGATCCTTTTCCATTAGCAGTTTTTCCAGTAGAAATTCCTTGGGAAAGTCTTATATTTCAGGTACTATGCCCTTTGCTTTGAGAAATATAAAGATACTATTAGATACACTTCTGGTCCTTAGGTAGATTACAGTATTACATGGAAGCATCATGGATATACATCTAAATGATTTAGAAAAGATTCATAATATACTTTTGTATTAAATTTACTGATATTATTATATACCTCATAAGAGGTCAGAAAATATAGAAATTATGATGATTTTATTGGGAAACTTGGGAGTTGGCATATGCAACTTTAATATTTTTGCTCCTTAAATTGTTTGATATGAACAGAAAATTAAGAATAAAAATTATAATAAAATTTTAGAAGTTTCATAATGTATATGGTTACATAATAATCAAATATCATATCCTACTATCAAAATATGGTATTAGGTTGGAGAGTCCAACCTGACAATAAATGAATTAAACATTAAAATGATTTTAAAAATTAATTCCTAGGTGTTTAGTTTAAATAACTAACAATCACCCATGAGCAGTGAATTTGGGAACAACCGGAGATAGTGCAAAAATCAAAATCAAAGTTAAATATAGAAATTGTTTTAAAACCTCAAAATCCACTAAAATCATCAATTATCTTTATTTGGCAAAGAGAAGGCAATAACAGTAAAATGCATATCAGCGCCAACTGTGATGTGAAATTTAAAGCTCTAAAACCCCATTAAAATCAGCCTGGTAATGATGTACCATATGCACTGATCTACAGTTGTCTGAGGATCTCTAATCTGTGGCATTTTTTTTTTCTGTCACATCACACAGTTAAGTAAGGATGAGTTGAGGATATTGTTTAAGTATTCATAAGATTGTAGATAATATAAGGGTTGACAATTTTAGCAGTGCATATTTTCCTTCCTGCCTTATGATACACACTATATATGTGTCTTAATTTGCCATGTATGCTTGTTTCCAAAGTAAATTTTGAACATAACAAAAGCTATTTATATGGAGTAAAACAAATGAGTTATTCTGACTACAAATTTATATATGCATTCTGTTAAGGGAACTGGTTTAATCTGATGATTAGAGAGGTCTACTAATCAAACCAATGATCAGAAGTCATAAAGACAATGATTCATATTTCATCACCTCTTCCAAGGTACCTAGTTTCCCTACACTTTTTTATTGTTCACCTTTATAAATAATTCAGTGCCTGTTCTCTTTTCTATATACTTATATCTTTTTCATTAACACTGAACATAAGAATTGAGATTTTATAGTGAAGGTAGAAAAGTGTTCAAGTCTAGCTGAACATTTTCCTTTTTGAGCTCAGAAAATTTATTAATAAATAAGCTCTGGGTCTATGAGATAAGTAAAATAACACTTTTATTTATTTACATGTTCTTGACAAATTGATTATTCACATTATTTTCCTTTTCCAGGTCTGGTGCTTTGTCCTTAATAAATAGGTATGCTGCCACTAGGAGTTTCCAGAAGGTGAAAACTATCTTTGATAACTACACATAAAATTTGTAAGGCTGTATCTATGAAATTTCATCTCTTACCAAGTTAATTGACATATCAGCCATATTATAAAATACATTACATATTTTTGGGAGTCTGGCACTACTTATTTTCAGAATTAATTCATTTAAATGTTCTGCAGTCAAGTGACACAATCACAGGAAACTTGTATTGCTTGAAGATATTAAAAGTCAAACATTTTATTCTCAAGTGACATTTCTTTTTTCTCCTTCATGCCTTTCTATTCCTTTCTTTAAAATAAATTATTCCATGCATGTTTTAGAAAGAAGGAAAGAGATTTGAATGAATGCTGACTTCTTCCCACTTTCCATCCATCTGCTTGCTCCCCTTCTCCTGGTATTTTTTGAAATCCTGAAAGGCTCAAGGTGGGAGTGGATAAATGTTTGTTCATAATCACTTGAGGTAAAAAAAAAATTTTTAAATATTATTTGCATACATTATAGAGTATAACAAGAGTTGGCAAACTTTTTCTGTAAAGAGACAACTAGTAAATATTTTCTGCTCAGTGGGCTATGCAATTTTCTTTCTAACCAGACATTTCTATAAGCTTAATGCAAAAGCATTCACAGATGATACACAGATAATTGGGTGTGAATGCATTCCAATAAAACCTTATTTATGGACATTTATATTTGAATTCTATATAATTTTAACATATCTACATTTTTTATTTAATTTTTGAAAATATTTAAACATATAAAAACCATTTTTAGGTCTCTGGCTGTATTAAAGTAGGTTCTATATCTGGCTCACATGTTAATATAAGCACTGGTATATGACATATATAACAGCTTCTATTAATGTCATGATTGTAATAAAGAACAATGAGTACACATAAAAGGATATTGCCTATATTCCATTTTAAAAATTGATCTACAGGGAGGTGTTACAACAAGATGGTGGAACAAAATTCTCTACTGATCATCCCTGACATAAGGACACCAATTTAAAAACTATCTACACACGTTTTAAAAAAAGCCTTATAAGAACCCAACATCAGGGGAGTACTCACAGTACTTGCTTTTAACCTCCTATTGCTGAAAAAGGCACTGAAGGAGAAGGAAAAACGGTCTTGAATCACTGACACCATCCTTCCTCCATCCCGGGCAGGAGTGGTGTGCTGGGGAGTGGGTTTTCATAGCATTTGAGAGGAATTAAACTCAGTGCTGCCCTATTATAACAGAAAACTAAACCAGACCAAACTCAGCTGTTGTCCATCCATGGAGGTAGTATTTAAACTAGCCCTAGTCAGAATCTTATATCCCAGCATTGATAATTTAAGTTCCTGCAAGCTTTGCCACCTCAGGCTAAAGTTCTCTGAGGCCCTAAATATCTTGAAAGGCTCTAGGCCACAAGCACTGCAACTCTTAGGTGAACCCTAGTGCTGAACTGGGCCCAGAGTTAGTGGACTAGGTGGGTGCTGGGGCACAGGACCTATTGAGAGATACCATCTGAGGTGGCCAAGAGAATGCTTACACCACCTCTCTCCTAATCCCAGGCTGCAAAACTCACAGCTGCAAAAAAGACCCCTTCCCTTCACTAGAGGAGAGGAGATGGAAGAATCCAGGAGACTCTGTCTTGCATCTTGGATACCAGTTCAGCTATAAACAGGAGAAGACATCGGTCAGAGTTGTGAGGCCCCTTTTCCAGGGCTTAGCTCTCAGGCATTTTCCTAAGCCAGAAAGGAACCTATAGCTTTGAAAGGAAGGCCCGAGTCCTGACAAGATTCATCACCTGCTCACCGAAGAGTTCTTGGGCCCTGAATAACCAACAGGTGATGTAAGGATTCACCTACATCAAATGCCCTGGGTGAGACTCAGACCTGCTGGCTTCAGATTAGACTCAGCACATTCCCAGCTGTGGTGGATTTGGAGTGAGACTCCTTTCATTTGAGAAAAGTGGAGAAAAAAGCAAAAGCGATTTTGTCTTGCATAGTAGGTATCAGCTCAACCACAGGAGGTGGAATACCAAGTGGGTTCTTGGGGTCCCTGATTGTAGGACTTAGTTTTGGACAGCATTTTAGACTTACTTTGGGCTAGAGGGGAGACTACTTTCCTAAAGAGTGAGTCCCAGGCCAGGCCTCACTCACCACAAACCAGCTGAAGAGCCCTTGGGCCTAAGGAAACATAGGCTTAAAATCTGGCAATATTCCCCATGGGCCTGAAGTGGTGGTGGTCAGGGGGTGAGGCTCCTCTGACTGTGGAAACGGGAGGAAAGAGTAGGAAAAACTGCACCTTGTGGTTTGAGTTCCATCTCAACTACAGTACTGTAGAACAGCAAGTAGACTTTTAAGTTTTTGACTTAGAATATGTCTTTTCTTGTCGATATTAACATTGATTGTAAGTGGACTAAACTCTTCAATCAAAAGACATAGAGTGGCTGAAAAGGTAAAAGAGAAAAAAAAATAACTCAATGATTTATTGCCTATGATAATTGCTGCTGGCTCTGGGACCATACCTCTGGACATGCCCAGGGGCTGAGGAATCTCACCATCCTGAAGAGAAAGACACAGGCCTGGTTGGATTCACCACTTGCTGATTGTAGAGACCCAGGATCTTGTGAGAACATAAGTTATAGCCAGGGAGTGGTTACAGCAGACCTTGGGTGAGACTAAAGTTGTGCTGGCTTCAGGTTACAGTGGTGTTGGCCATGGAGGTGCTTGTGTCACATTACCCCCAGATCCAGGTGGCTCAGAACAGAGAGACTCCATCCATTTGGGTAAATGTGGGGAAAGAACAAGAGTCACCACCTGGAAATTCAGAAAATTCTTCTGAATCTTGTCCAAGACAATTAAGGTGGTACCTCCATGAGTCTGTAAGAACCATGGCGTTATATGTGCCTTCTAGAGCACTTCCATCTTAGGTCACAATACCCAAGCCCTTTGAGTATCCGGAAAACCTTCCTATGAAGAATGGAAACAAACAAGCTCAGATTGCAATAATTATAACATATACCCAACTCTTCAATGCCCAGACACTGAAGAACATCTGAAAGCATCAACACTATCCAGGAAACATTACCTCACCCAGTGAACTAAATAAGGCACCAGGGATCAGGGACCAGTCCTGGAGAAGCAGAGATATGTGACCCTTTAGACAGAGAATTCAAAATCACTGCAAAGAAATTCAAAGCAACACAGAAAAGGAATTCAGAATTGTATCAGATAAACTTAAGAGACTGAAATCATTAAAAAGAATCGAGTAAAAATTCTCAAGCTGAAAAATGCCATTGGCATACATAAGAATGCATCAGAGTATTTTAATAGCATTATTGACCAAGGAGATGAAAGAATTAGTGAACTTAAAGAGAGGGTATTTGAAAATACATGGTCAGTAAAAAAAAAAAAAGAAAAAAAAAAAAAAGAGGGAAAAACAATGATGCATGCCTATAGGATCAAGAAAATAGCCTCAAAAGGGCAAATCTAAGAGGTTTTGGCCTTATAGAGGAGGTAGGGAAAGATACAGGGGTAAGTTTATTCAAAGGAATAATAACAGAGAACTTCTCAAACCTATAGAAAGCTATCAATAGCCAAATACAAGAAGATAATAGAACACCAAGCAGATTTAACCCAAAGAAAACTACTTCTAGGCATTTAATAATTAAACTCACAAAAGTTAAGGATTAAAAAATGATCCTAAAAGTTTCAAGCGAAAACAAACCAACAAACATACACAATGGAGCTCCAATATATTTGGTAGCAGACTTTTCAGTAGAAATCTTACAGGCCAGAAGATAATGGAACGACATATTTAAAGTGCTGAAGGAAAACAAACAAACAAACAAACAAAACGTTTACCTGGAGTAGTATATAGGACAAAAAATATATATATCCTTCAAGCATGAAGGGGAAATAAAGACTTTCCCAGACAAATAAAAGCCGTGGGATTTCACTGACACCAGATCTGTTCTACAAGACCTGCCAAAGGGAATACTTCAATCAGAGAGGAAAGAATGTTAATGAGCAATAACAAATTGTCTGAAGTTAAAAAAAAAAAAAAACCTCATTGGTATAATAATAAGCACACAGAAAAACACAGAATATTATAATACTGCAACTGTGGTGTGTAAACTACTCTTATCTTAAATAGAAAGCCTAAATAATGAACCAATCAAAATTAATATCTACAACAACTTTTCAAGACATAGACAGTACAATAAAATATAAATAGAAACCAAAAAAGTTAAAAAGTAGATGAGTGGAGTTAAGGTATAGAGTATTTATGAGTTTTTTTCTTGTTGTTTTTTTTTTTTGTTTATGCAAACAATGTTAAGTTGTTGTTAACTTAAAATAATGGGTTATAAAATAGTATTTGCAAGCCTTGGGGTAACCTCAAACCAAAAATCAGGCCAGGCAGTTGCAGTTTATGTCTGTAATCCCAGTACTTTGGGAGGGCAAGGTAAATGGATTGATTGAGTCCAAGAGTTTGAGACCAGCATGGCCAGAGTTCTGAAGCTCCATCTCTACTAAAAATACAAATATTAGCTGGCTGTGTCATTGCAAACCTGTAGTTCCAGCTACTAGGAAGGCTGAGGAGGGAAGATTGATTGAGCCTGTGAGATTGAAGCTGTGTAGTGAGTTATGATCATGCTACTTCATTCCGGCCTGGGTGACAGACAGAGGCCTTGTCTCAAAATGAACACACACACACACACACACCACAAAAACATAAAACGTACAACAGATAACAAAAAATAAAAAGCAAAAAATTAAATCATATTATGAGAGAAAAATCACCTTCACTAAAAGGAAGAAATGAAGGAAAGAAAGAAGAAAGTGAAGAACACAAAACAACCAGAAAATAAAAACAAAACACAACAAAAAACAAAATTCCTGGATTATGTCATTTCTTGTCAATATTAACATTGATTGTAAATGGACTAAACTCTTCAATTGAAAGACACAGAGTGGCTGAAAAGGCAAAAAAGGAAAAACAAAACACAGAAAACAAGAACTCAATGATTTATTGCCTACAAAAAAAAAAACACTTCACCTATAAAGACACAAATAGATTGAAAATGAAGGGATAGAAAAAAACATTTTATGCCAATGGAAACCAAAATGCAGCAGGTGTAGCTATACTTATATCAGACAATATAGGTTTCAAGACAAAACCTATAAGAAACAAAGAAGGTCACAAGATAATGATAAAAGGGTCAATTCAGCAAGAAGATATAACAACTTCACGTATATACGCATCCAACACTGGAGCACCCAGATGTACAGAGCAAATATTATTAGAGCTAAAGAGAAAGATAGACCCTGACATGATAACAGCTGGATACTTCAACGCCACTCCCCACCATCAGCACTGGACAGATTTTCTAGACAGAAAATCAATATTCAGGTCTCAGTCTTAACCTGCACTATAGAAGAAATGGACCTGATAGATTTTACAGAACAGTTCATCTAATGGCTATAGAATACACATGTTTTTTCTTTCTTAGCACATTGATCATTCTCAAGGATGGACCATATATTATGTCACGAAACACATCTTAAAAGATTTTTTAAAAATTGAAATAATATCAAGCCTCTCCTCTGACCACATGGAAGAAAACTAGAAATTAGTAAGAGGAATTTTGGAAATTATACCAATACATAGAAATTAAATATATGCCTCAGAATAGCCAGTGGGTCAATTAAGAATAAGAAGATATTGAAAATTTTCTTGAAAAAAATGATGATGGAAACACAACATACCAAAAACCTGTGGATACAGCAAAGCAGTACTAAGGGGGAAGTTTATAGTTATAAGTGCCTACATCAAAAAAGAAAAAATATTAATAACATAATGATACATCTTAAATAACTACAACAGCAAGAGAAAACCAAACCCAAAATTAGTAGATGAAATGAAATATTAAAGATTAGAGCCGAAATAAATAAAATTGAAATTAAGAAAATAATACAAAAGATCAATGCAACAAAAATTTGGTTTTTGTTGTTGTTGTTGAAACAGAGTCTTGCTCTGCCCGCCAGGCTGAAGTGAAGTGGTGCGTCCTTCGCTCACTGTAACCTCCACCTCCTGGGTTCAAGTGATTCTCCTGCCTCAGCCTCTCTAGTAGCTGGGACTACAGGTGTGCCCCAGCAAACCCAGCTAATTTTTGTATTTTTAGTAGAGATGGGGTTCACCATGTTGGCCAGGCTGGTCTCAAACTCTTGACCTCAGGTGACCAACCCACCTTGGTCTCCCAAAGCCGTGAGATTATAGGAATGAACCACTGCACCTGGCCAAAAAATTGATTTTTTTTTTTGTCAAGGTAAACAAAACAGAAAAAGCTTTACCAAGACTAAGAAAAAAAAAAAGGGAGGAGACCCAAATAACTAAAATCAGAGATGAGAAAGGAGACATTACAACTGATACTGCAAAAATTCCAATGATCATTAGTGGCCTCTATAAACAGCAATATGTCAATTAATTGGAAAATCTAGAATAAATGGATAAATTGTTAGACACATGCAACTTACCAAGATTGAACCATGAAAAAATTCAAAACCCACACACTCCAATAGCAAGTAATTAGGTCAAAGCCAAAATTAAAATCTCCCAATAAAGAAAAGCCTGGAACCTGTGGCTTCACTGCTGAATTCTACTAAACATTTAAAGAACTACTTTCAATTCTACTGAAATGATTTTGAAAAACAGAGGTAGAAGGAATACTTCTGAACTATTCTGTGAGGCCAGTATTGCTTTGATACCAAAATCAGACAAAAACATATCAAAAAAAGTAAATTACAGATCAATTACCCTTCATAAACATAAACCTAAAAAAAAAAAAAAAAAAAAAAAAAAAAAAAAAAAAAAAAGAAGGAAAAAGAAAACTACAGAGTGATATAGTTGACAAATATTAATGCAAATATACTCAATGCAAACCAACTTCAACAATATATCAAAGGATCATTCATTGTGAACAAGTGTGATTCATAGCTAGGATGCAAAGATTATTCAATATACATAAATAAATCAAATTGATACATTATATCAACAGAATGATGGATACAAACTACATGATCATTTCAATTGATGCTGAAAAAACATTTGATAATATTAAACATTTTTTAAAAGTTTTAAAAAACTGGGCATAGAAGGAATATATCTCAACATGTAAAAGCCATATATGATAGACTCACAGCTAGTATCATACTGAATGGGGAAAAAGTGAAAGCCTTTCCCCTAAGATGTGGAACACAACACTGATGCCCATTTTCACTATTGCTATTCAACTAGTACTGGAAGTCCTAGGTAGAGTAATCACACAAGAGAAAGAAATAAAGGGCATCCAAATTGGAAAGGAAGAAGTCAAGTTTTCCTTATTCTGAGATGATATGATGTTATATTTGGAAGAGCCTGACTCAACAAAAAAAAAAAATTAGAACTGGTAAATTCAATGAAGTTGCAAGATACAAAGTCAACACACAAAAATCAGTAGCATTTCTATATGTCAACAGTGAACAATCTGAAAAAAAATTAAGAAGTATTCCATTTACAATAGCCACATATAAAATTAAATACTTCATAATTAATAACCAAAGAAGTGAAATGAAAACTATATGAAACTTAATGAAATAAAAACTATATGAAACTCTGTAATAAAAACTATAAAATGCTGATAAAAGAAGTTGAATAGGACAACAGGACACCAAAAAATGGAAAGATATTCCATGTTCATTGATTGGAAAAATCAATCAACTGTTGTTAAAATGCCCACATTATCCAAGGCAATCTAGATATTCAATGCAATTCTTATCAAAATATCAATGACATTCTTCACATAAATAGAAAAAGCAATCCTAAAATTTATTTGGAACCACAAAAGACCCAGAATAGCCAAAGCTATTCTAAGCCCCAAAAAGCAAAACTGAAAGAATCACATTATCTGACTTCAAATTATCCTACAGAGATATGGTAACCAAAGGAGCGTAGTACTGACATAAAAGCAGACACATAGACAAGTGGAACAGAATACGGAACCCAGAAAAAAAGTCTTGCACCCACAGAGAACTCATTTTCAACAAAGGTGCCAAGAACATACATCTTTTCAGATGATCTCTTCAGCAGATGCTGGGAAAACTGGATATTCTTATGCAGAAGAATGACATTAGACTCCTATCTCTTGCTATACACAAAAATAAAATCAAAATGGTTTAAAGATGTACATTTATGACCTCAAACTATGAAACTACTACATGAAAACATCTGGGAGACTCTGCAGGACATTGGTTTAGGCAAAAATTTTTTGACTAATACCCACAAGCACAGGCAACCAAAGCAAACATGAACAAATGGAATCATGTTGAATTTAAAAAGCTTCTCCACAGCAAAGGATACAGTCAACAAACGGAAGTGACTACCTACAGAATGGGATAAAATATTTTCAGGCTACCCCTCTGACAAAGGATCAGTAACCAGAATTCTTAAGTAGCTCAAACAAATCTATAGGAAAAAAAGTCTAATAATATAATGTTAAAAATTGGCAAAATACTTGAATAAAAATTTCTCAAAAGAAGACATACAAATGGCAAAAGGCATATGAAAAAGTGCTTTGCATCACTGATCATCAGAGAAATGTACATCAAAACTATGAGATATCATATCACCTCAGCTAAAACGGCTTATATCCCAAAGACAGGCAATAACAAATGTTGGTGAGGATGTGTAGAAAGGGGAACCCACATACAGTATTGATAGGAATGTAAATTACTATAAACACTATGAAGAAAAATTTGGAGATTTCTCAAAAAACTAAAAATAGAGCTAACATATGATTCAGCAATCCCACTCTGGGCATATACCCAAAAGAAAGGAAATTAGTATACCAAAGAGATAGCTGTACTCCTATGCTTGTGCTCCTATGCAGCACTCTTCACAATAGCCTAGATTTGGAAGCAAATTAATTGTCCATCAACAGAAGAATGGATAAAGAAAATGTAGTACACATACAAAATGGAGTACTATTCAGCCATTAAAAAGAATGAGATCCTGTCATCTGCAACAACATGGATAGAACTAGAGGTCATTATGCTAAGTGAAATAAGCCAGGCACAGAAAAACAATCATCTCATGTTCTAATTTATTTATGGGATCTGAAAATCAAAACAATTAAACTCATGGAGATAGAGAGTAGAAGGATGATTACTAGAGGCTGGAAAGGGTAGTGGGAGGGTTGAAGGGCGATTGGGATGGTTAGCATGTACAAATATAGTCAGAAATTATAAATAAATCTAGATAGCACAATAGAGTGACTATAGTTGATAATAAAGAAATTGTACATTTAAAAATAACTAAAAGAATGTAAGTGGATGGTTTATGACACAAAGGATAAGCACTTGAGGGGCTGAATAGCCTATATTACAATGATGAAATTATTACATTTTGCATTCCTATACCAAAATATCTCATATACCCCATAAATATGTATACCTACTATGTACTCACAAAAACTCAAATTAAAAATAAAATAACGTTTATCTAAAAATATGAAAATACTTGTAATGTTAAATATCTGATTTCCATGTTTTACATTTTAAAGAAATTGTTCTGTTTTCTTATGCATATGCATACATATATATGTGTACACATGTGTGTATATTTTCCTGATAAGATGTTCCAATTAAAATACAATTAATGTTAGTATTTTTTCAAACCATCATGATAATGAATGTGTCAGTTCTGCCTAGCAGACATCTGTAAACAACTCACCTGCTCTGTAATGATTTGGAAATACTCTTAGGACAAAGTTAAAACAATTCCTGATAACTACCAGATCCAGCTCCTGACTTATATTTTAAAATGTAAAATCTCTTTAGTTGTGTACTTCTAGAAGTGCTGAGATTGTTGTATGTGCAACCAGTTCTTTTGTCTACCCCAAATAGAGACTCTCGAAAGACCAGCCTAAGTATCTTATGCTTCTACCTGCTTAATAACATCTAAAGGATCACTATTAGTTACTTGATCAATTTAGAAATCCTCCCTCAGTTATGTTTTTAAAACCAAAAGTGTAGCTCAGAGGAAAATTGCTTTAAAATAATTTGTTTTACCCTTGCAAATAAGCTAACTTGCTTCCTTAGCAAATACCTGCAAATAAGGTATTTGCTTCTTTCTTTTCTTTCTTTCTTTCTTTCTTTCTTTCTTTCTTTCTTTCTTTCTTTCTTTCTTTCTTTCTTTCTTTCTTTCTTTCTCTTTCTTTCTTTCTTTCTTTCTTTCTTTCTTCCTTTCTCTTTCTTTTTTCTTTCTTTTCTTTCCTTCTTTCTTTTTCTTTCTTTCTTCTTTCCTTCTTTCTTTTCTTTTTCTTTCCTCTTTCCTCTTTCCTTTCTTTCTTTCTTTCCCCCGACAACTGTTCTCATGATAGTGAGTTCTCATGAGATCTCATGATTTAAAAGTGGCAGTTTCCCTTGTGCTCTCTCTCTCTCCTGCTGCCATGTAAAAGGTGCCTTGCTTTGCCTTCAACTTCTACTATGATAGTAAATTTCCTGAGGCCTCCCCAGACATGCAAAACTATAAGTCAATTAATCCTCTTTCCTTTATACATTACCCAGTCTTGGGTAGTTCTTAATAGCAGTGTGAAAACAGACAAGTACACCCACCTAGAAGAAAAAATATCATAATTCCAAAGAAAAGTGGATTTATTAGGAAGAGACAAAGAGGACAATTCATTCAGTCAGAACATTAGCTCATGATTATTTCCTATGAGTGCTATCTCCACTCCACTAATAATGGAATATTATTTCATTGGGAGATAACTGCAGATAGATTATATTTTGCTTCTTAATAGATTAGATTGGTGTGTCGTTTATCTATTGGCACAATAATACTGTGCAACAGAACTAAGATACATCAGCAGCTTAAAACAATAAGCATTTATTTGGTTCACAAATTGACAGCATTGGGAGTATTTGGAATGGGTTCCACTAATCTTGACTACTCTCATTCATGCTTTTATGATCAGTAGTGAGTCAAATGGGCAGTTCTCCTCACCTTTCCTGGTTTTATTTAAACAACTAATGGTTTATAAGGAATGTCCTCAGCTGGCTCTATTGAGCAGGTCTTTCATTCCCCAAAAGACTAGCCTGGGAATGTTCTCTGGAAGAGAAGCCAAAGGCAAGGGAAAATGCACTAATACATTTCCCAGCCTCTTTTTACATGATCTCTGCTGGCATCGTATCTGATAACATCCCACTAAGCAAAGCAAGACACAAGACTAATCCATATTTGTGGTGGTGTCGGTAATGGCAGAAGAATGGGGAAGATAATTGTGAGACACTTTGAACACTGCATGGGCGAGTGTGAATACAGTGAGAGGCAAAAACTTGGGGCTATTTATACAATCCATCTACAGTTGTCACCCCTTATCTAAGGGAATGCTTTCCAAGATCCACTGTGAATGCCTAAAACCGTGGGTAGTACTGAGCTCTAGATACACTGTTTTTTCTTATATAGACACACGTACAATAATATTTAATTTAGAATATAGGTACAGTAAGAAACTAACAACAATAACAAAACTGAACAATTATACTAATATACTGTGATACAATTTATGTGAATATGGTATCTCTCTTTCTGTCTCAAAATACCTTATTGTACTACACTCACATGCTTTTGTACAGTGGTTGATTACAAGTAACTATAACTGTGGAAAGCAAGACCGCAGATAAGGGGAAACTGCTGTACTATAGGGTAGAAATATTCTGTCTTATGCCTACTTCTCCATCCCGTTTTAAGTTTACAGTAGCCTGCTTTATCTCCAATGCTTGGAGGAAAACTAGCTAATTATTTGGCAAATATATTTATACATATTTTAGTTTAAATGCTACAATCCAAGGTATCATCTGTTATAAGCTATAGCAAAATGCTATATTTCACAATTTGTAATAATCATGGATTTGGAATAATAAGTTTATTCTTGGTTGAAGGTTTTTCAGTGTGTTAGGAGGCTTTACTAGAAGAAAGATGTAAAATAATAAAGTTCTCATTTTGAAGCATTTTAACTACAATTTGGGTAGTACTATACTTCACTTTATCCTTTGCATTATCTCACATTTTAGAAAAAATGAAGAGTGCATAGGGTTCATGTTTTATTAGAGGTGGAGGCAAACTCAGTTTAAAAGGAAGTTAAACTTTTTGCAGTGCTATTAGTGAGCATAATATAACAAATAATTGAGGCAGTCCCCCTATTTTGATAAATCCACCATCTCTTCTCATTTTTGGCAAGAGTCTGTGTTTTTTCTGTATACACAAAAATACTGCAGCCCTATTGTTTCCATAGTAGCTAAAATTATGCAGATGTTTGGTTCATTGTAGTCTTCATTTTTTTTTCTTTTTTCTTTTGTATTCTTGTAAGGCTAGCTAGAGTGTCATGCTTTCTAACTGTAATTTTCCTAGTCAGCCACAAGCAGCTGCTAAAAAAAAAAAACAAAAACAATTATTTCATAGTCTTTGAGTATCCCTCTCTTTTACTTGAATTTATTCAAAGTACAGTGGCAGTCATGCTAGTAGGAAAACTTGCATAAAACATTCACTTTCCCCAAAACTCCTGATGTATGACTAGAAAGATAAAAATTTAGAGACTGCACGGTTGGGAATATATGATCACTATATTTTACTTTTTCTCTATGACAATGACTTGCGAAGCAATAATTTACATGTCATCAAGGGGAGATTTACATGGTTGTTCTTCAGAATTCTGGAATACTTCTGAATTTTTGACTAAAGTATTCCCTTGGGGCAACTGCCAATAACCACAACTGCTAAGAAGCACACACCCAAACCAGACAAATGAACAAACCCATCTCTGCACGATTTTTACCCTGGAATTGGGTTTTAGAAGAAAAAAATCATGGTTTCCTATCTGCTCTCCATCATTCACTAATTATATGACAGTGTAATTTACTTATCATCTCTGAGTCTCAATTCTTTATAATTAACATGAGCTCTATATGATCCACCTCTCAGTATACTGTAAGAGTTATAGGCAAGGTGTACACAGGTCCCAGCTCAGGGCCAGGTTGACAATTAGCATGATTATTATTATCCTACTTTGGAAGTTAAGAAAATCCATACAACTTGGATGGATGCGGGGGCTCATGCCTGTAATCCCAGCACTTTGGGAGGCCGAGGCAGGTGGATCACCTGAGGTCAGGAGTTCAAGACCAGCCTGACCAACATGGAGAAACGCTGTCTCTACTAAAAATACACAATTAGACAGGCTTGGTGGCGAATGTCTGTAATCCCAGCTACTCGGGAGGCTGAGGCAGAAGAATCCTTTGAATCCTGGAGGCTGAGGTTACGGTAGACCAGGATTGCACCATTGCACTCTATCTTGGGCAAGAAAAGCAAACCTGCATCTCAAAAACAAAAGAAAAAAAAAAGAAAAACAAAAAAGAAAATCCATATAACACTAACAAATTCAGCTTTCTAATTTTTGAATCCCCAGGTAAGCTGTGTAATAGCTAGTCATAGAGATTCTAACAAACAAAAATCCAGTCCTGATTAAATACTAGTTGAAATCTGGTATCTTTGATGAAAATGTTCAAAATGAAAAGAGAAGGGTCTTAAGATCTGCCCTATAGGAAATAATTAAATTTAAAACTAAATTCTCTATGGAAGAAGTTCTTTGGAGCCTGGAATTTTGGTTAAGATAATTTTGATCACTTTCAATATAATGTTTCAAGATCAAAAGAAGACATATATGAGGCCGATAAATATAAGAAAAAATGCTCATCATCATTGATTATTAGATAAGTGCAAATCAAAACCACATTGAGATACCACCTCACCCCAGTTAAATTGGCGATCATTAAAAAATCTGGAGACAACAGATGCTGGAGAGGATGTGGAGAAATAGGAACACTTTTACACTGTTGATGGGAGTGTAAACTAGTTCAACCATTGTGGAAGACAGTGTGGCACTTCCTCAAGCACCTAGAAACAGAAATTCCATTTGACCCAGCAATCCCATTACTGGGTATATACCCAAAGGATTATAAATCATTCTATTATAAAGACACCTGCATCCATATGTTCATAGCAGCACTGTTTACAATAGCAAACACCTGGAACCAACCCAAATACCCATCAATGATAGGCTGGACAGGGAAAATGTGGCACACACACACCATGAAATACTATGCAGCCATAAAAAAAGATGAGTTCGTGTCCTTCGTAGGGACATGGATGAACCTGGAAACCATTGTTCTCAGCAAATTGATACAAGAACAGAAAATCAAACACAGCATGTTCTCACTCATAGGCGGGTGTTGAACAATGAGAACACATGGACACAGGGAGTGCAGCATCACACATTGGGGTCTGTTTTGGGGGGGCAAGGGGTGGGGAGGTTGGGGAGGGATAACATGGGGAGAAATGCCAGATGTAGGTGACGGGGGGATGGAAGCAGCAAACCACATTGCCATGTGTGTACCTATGCAACAATCCTGCATGATCTGCATATGTACCCCAGAACCTAAAGTACAATTTAAAAAAATAAAATTAAATTACGTTTCAAGATATATCAAATTTTTACATACTCAAATTGATTAAAAATACTATGTTGGGTTGAAGGTAGAAAACACTAAATCGCATTCTGCAGTCGCAAACTTACTGCTCATATGGAAAACTCAAGTTATATGGAATAATAACAGAGCAGTCCTGGCATCAGTTATCATTACTGAGCCGGGAGCACTGTGAAAAAAATAAAATTTTCTTGCATGTCTGTGAAGTATTTACAAAAGTCTGTGGAATTTGGAATTTCATGAAATTACAGTAATGTGGCAGATGCAGATATAATTTAATCCCCCTTTTCAGGAGGTCTATGATAGGCACTTCTACACATTTTATCTCCTTTGATGTGTTAGTGAGGCTGATCTTTTTTTTTCCTTACAAAATAAGCTGGTAATACAGATAATATCTTTGTTGAACAGCAAAACTTTTGAATCAGCATGATAGAGCAGCTTACTTCCTGGGTGAATTTGTTATCACGCAAAGTAAGATGCAGCAAGCAGGTATATTTTATGTTAAATTATAAGGTATCAAATTTGACTCTTTGTTTTTAATGCATACACAGTGAAAATACTTGACATTATAGAAATTTAGTGCTAATGTTTCCTTTTAAAATAAGAAATATATTATACATATGCATGAAATAATCTCTGTTGGGAGTCCTAGCAAATCACTGTCGCTAGGTATGAAAAGACAATTGTAAAGCAACAGATTTAGAAACAAGCAATTCAGAACACTACTATCATAAAATGAAATAACAGATAAAAGTTTTTTAATCTCAAAGACAAGGCAAAGTACAAAATATAACATTAGATATTACATATATTTGTGTAGTTTAAGTTGAATATTCTATCTCAGTCTCTATTCTTAGATTATACTTTTCTACTGCTGACATCTTGTACCTTTTTATTTTATTCTCTTTTTACATATTCTTACTCTGACCCCACCAACTCCCCTGATGACTGAAGTTGATGACCCTGAAATTTGAAATTCCATTACTCCCTCGTCCACCCCAACTCCGTATTCTCAGGATAAAAATAGTTAACTGGTAATCTCTAGTTGAATTTCAAAAAAAGTAATGTCAGCTGACTGTGTTCCAGAAATTAACCCATTTTTTGTTTTTCCTATTTTAACTAGTGACCCAAACACACACCCAAGATGGAGACTTGGAATTCACCATGAAATTTTCCAATATGCTCAAATCCTAATACCTGATGGTCTGCAGTTTCCTCTCTTCAGTATGCCGAACAGTTTCTTAGTTCAGATTATTATTGTCCTTGTTGGCTTAATGCAAAATACGGTACTGAAGTAAATGGTGAAATGTCATTGCTCAGCTGTACCATTTTAGTGGTTAGAGTATCTTTTTAAAATCTGATGGTAATCTGAAGAAGTTGCCACAAAAGGTGTTGTCTTCATTTTATTCCCATTAATTATCGACATTTCAAACCTTGACTAAACCATGTAAGAATTATTTATAGATTATATTTTTATTATTGAAAGAATCATGATGAAGTAGCCATACAGTCCCATGCCTCAGAGATCTACATTCTAAAAGGAGGAAAGCCTATAAGTGAGATACACATTTTACTTGCAGAGAGAAAGCAGCAGTGTGCAATGGTAAATCAGATTAGTTTTCATCAAACTTTAGACTATCTTGAGTTCGTGATCCATAAATGCATGAGTCTTTATTCTCAATACATTTTTCCCTCTGGTACAAACTCATCGATTCCCAGGCCTGTAATTTCTACGAAGACAACTCTCTAATTTAAAGCCCTGGAGTCAAGCATTCGTTAGAGCCACATACATATTAATATAAACTTATCAGTTTTTCACAATGAAAAAGCTTCTTTTTACAACCTCAGATAACTTCATTTCTGTAAAAATCTGTGATAATATCTTCTTTCTCATTCTGTCCTTGTGGATACTTCCATCCAAAAATATGTCACGTTTATAAGATTCTGTTTTTATTGTGTCTGGAAGCTGCTCCTTTCTCTTTATCCTCAGGACTTTACCCTGCTTATGGCCTCATTTCCTCATCTTTAGCACCAGAAGAAATTTCTCTTTACATATGCAAACAGACACATTCTCACACAACCACACACAATTATATAATTTTTATTTTTAAAAATAATAGTGTTATATGTATCTGTGCAATGTACAATGAGTATTAGCATATATCATATAATAATGCAACATATCTTGATATATATGTATTAGTAGATACAAATTTATTTTTATGTAAAATAGTTCATAATCACTTTTTAAACAAAATACATGTATAGCTATATATTAGTCTTTATTATCTTCATGTTATGACACTATATGGAAGTGCCATAATTAATTTTGTGATTTCATTATTGTAGAAATTTAGACTGTAATCTTTTCAAAATTATGAATATTGTAACAGAGAATATGTTAGGAAGTTTACTCTCCTCCCAGTTTTTTCATAGGTATGTCTATACACGGTTTTTATTTTCTTGTGAAATGGAGTTTTGTATTGTCAACCACTTGAATTTGCTCTTAAAAAAAAAATTGTAGATACTTCAAGTGATCCTCCATAAATGATATTTGAATTTGCCCTATCGCCAGAAGAAGACACCTCTGATAGCCCCATATATTTAACAACAAAGATATTATTTCATTGTATATTTGGTGATCTTAAAATAAACTATTGTTTTGTAAAATTTTTCATTTATTTGTGTTTAACACCTTTGAATGGGGGGGCTAGCGGAGGGATAGCATTAGGAGAAATACCTAATGTGAATGACGGGTTGATGGGTGCAGGAAACCACCATGGCATGTGTATACCTATGTAAAAAACCTGTACGTTCTGCACATGTACCCCAGAACTTAAAGTATAATTTAAAAAAGGAAAAAATTGAACATATTTATTTATCATTTTTATATCTACCTTGAATTTCTTGTTCTTATCCTTTGTCTAAATTCAATTGGTTGTCTAAAATGTTATTTTCCATTTATTTGTAGATTTTACCATAGTGTGTACATGTACATGTATGTGAATATATTATTGCTGTCATCATTGTTAGGGTGTCTAGTCTCCTCCCAAATTTTTTTAACTATTGCTAATTTTATAAAATAGTGTTTCTGTTTACCCAACAAATCAAATATATCATTTTTCTCTGAAGTTCTGAATTTTCCACTACAAATATGTAATATTTTTGCAATCAGGAAATGAAACCATGAGTATTGTTTAAAAGATATCCAATGAAGAACTTTTGGGGATGTGATAAAATTGGAGCATTGTCAGTTATGATGCTAAATTGTAAACTTTTTTTGGTTTGCTTTTGATTTTGCATATAATCTCTGGCAGTTTCACATTATATAGAAAGCCAGGTATATGGCAAGACAGGCTCATGTGAATATGAAGAAAAGAACTGGATTCTTTATTGTATCTATTCTGATTGGTCAGTATCACACTCTTTGCCAAATATTATGACTATCTTTTCTGCTTATGCCAAATTTAAACTTTATTTGATGTCTCTTGTTTAAAATTTAGAGGTCAAATTCTACTCTACAATATGTCTTTGTTACCCTGTTCCTATACTATGGCCTTGTGCTAATAAGAAATCCACGTTTGGAGGAAAAAAAAATACATATCACTTTAATAACTCTCTAAGTAGGGTAATGAATCTCATCGTATAATATTTGTAATTACATGAAAACAGGAGGATAGTGACTAGTATCCTCATCAATGGAGAATGAAACTGAGATGTTTCCCAACTTGTCTAACATCATGCAAGTATAGGTCAATGTGGAAAACTGGACTTGAACCTAGATCTTCTAATGCCATCCATTTATCAGCATTGCTTCTGTGTTGGTCACATTGAATGACATGCTGTTTTCAGAAAAATTCCTATTTTTAATCAGTCTTCTATATTTTATAATACTTTGCTGTATCTGTAACTGTTCCATGCAAGGGTCACCACATTTAGCAAATAAAAATACACAACAGCAATAAAATTTTAATTTCAGATAAAAATTTAAAACCTATTAAGTATGCCCCATTTATTGCATGGTGCATATTTATGTTTAAATAATATTTGTTGTTTCTCTGAAATGTAGCACCTTTAACTGGGAGACCAACATTTGATCTGGTTACCTTATCCCTTTTTTTTTTATTTCTCAGAATCCTATGCATTCTTCAGGGCTCTCATAAATGTGGTTTTCTCTTTTAAATTTATTCTAATCTTTCAAATAAAACGAATCTCTTTTTGTGACTCAAGATATTGTTTTTTACTTTTATTAATTTCTACCTTGTACCAATTATTTTGTGATTTTCCTTATCTGTCTCCTAAATTGCAATGATTTTGACAGCTACAGCTTATTCATTCTTGTAATGTTTCCAAATATCTAACATCAAATATACAATAGATGTTTAAAACACTTCAATAAATTTAGTTAAAGATACACTATACGTACCGTTTCAATTTAATCTGCATGAATCTTTATAACAATGCTTGCTATCAAGAAAAAAATAAATGTGATATATTTTAAAAAGGAAATTGCCTGAAATGTCAAATCATAAAGGTTTTTGTATATTGGAGATATGTGCCTATTCAAGACAACGTATTCTTCAAGCTGCTAAACAGCTAAAGTCTCTTCTTACTTGCTTGCTTTTTAAGATAGTAAATGTCTTAAGGTGTTTATTTTTTACACTTTTTGACTTTTATTTAGCTTTCAAATTCTTTAAATAACTGATTCCAATCTACATGGGAGAATTAAGTTTGATTTCTAAAATAATAACTTATTAAATTTCTCTTATGATCAAAGTAATTTCCCAAATATTGTCAGTGATACTAAAATGAATAATTGCCACCATTTAGTGTTTGGGTACTTTGTACCAGGTACCAAGTATAAACGGAGAAATTTACAAGGTCCATGCTTTTAAGACATTTACATTTGAAGGAAAAAATATATGATAACTTTAATACAAAAAATTAAAAGGACAAATGTTAAAAAGCAGAAATAATTATCCACATATAAGTAGAACATTTTAGTAACCTTTGAATTTTGAATGTAGATCCAAAACTTCAAGGTTTATTTTACATCCATTTTAAAATTCATTAATTTAGCTCAAGAAAATGGTAAGACTATGTACACAAAATTTTAGTGAAAGACAGTTTCATTTACATACGTACACATAAACACAGAGTTAATTAGCAATGGGGCTACTTTCTGAGAAATGCATCACCAGGTAATTTTGTCATTATAAGACCATTATAGAGTGTACTTACACAAACCTAGATAGTATAGAGTACTGTAAAAAATTTTCCTAGGCTACAAACCTATATATCATGTTCCTGTACTGAATATTGTAGGCCATTGTAACACGATAGTAGGTAATTTTGTATTTAAACACAGATAAAGTGCAGTAAAAATACCACATAAAAAGTAAAAAATAGTACGCCTGTATAGTGTATTTACCATAACTGGAGCTTACAGAACTGGAAGTTGCTCTGGTCAAGTGAGTGAGTGAGTAAGTGAATGTGAATACTTGGGACATTGCTATTCACTATGGTAGATGTTATAAACACTGTATACTTAGGCTATGCTAAATTTATTTTAAAAAATTATTTTCTTAAATAAGAAATTAAACTTAGCTTACTTTCAACGTTTAACTTTACAGATGTTTATTTTTAAACTTTTTGACTCTTGTTATAACACTTAGCTTAAAACACACACATACGGCATAGTTACATGAAAAGATTTTCATTCTTTATATTCTTATTCAATAAGCATTGTTCTATTTTTACATTTGTTAAATTTATTTTTTAATTCATAAACTTTTTGTTAAAACCCAAAACACAAGCACACACATTATATAAGGCCTACACTGGGACAGGATCATGAATATCATTGTCTTCCACCTTCATATCCTATACCATTGGAAGGTCTGCAGGGGAAATACACATGGAGGTATCATTTCCTATAATAACTATATCTTCTTTTGCAATACTTTTTAAAGGAACTTCCTGAGGCTGTTCTACAGTTAACTTTATTTTCATAAGTAGAATGACTATGCTGTAAAAAAAAACACTTAAAAGTATAGTATACTAAATACATAAACCAGTAACTTAGAGGTTTATTACAATTATCAAGTATTATGTATATGATTGTATGTTTTATACTTTCATAAGACTGGAAGTGGAGTAGGTTTATTTACACCAGCATCATCACAAACACAAAATTTTGTTGTATAGAATATAAAAAATTTATATAAGCATTTTTTGTTTTATCCAATATTGTATAGCATAGATGATTTTTGTATGGATAGAAAAAATTAAAAAAGTGAATAACCACTTAAGGGAAAATTATTTTTTATTATCATTATATTTTATACATATAGCCATTTTAATCTAATATCTGATATACATATATATTTGAATTATTAATATCTATAATACATCTATATAAAAGTTAAAATAATATAAAATTCTAGTCTAATAAAAGTTATAATTGATATCAATAATTGTTTTGGATGCATAGATGCATGAAGCAACCACAAATAATGACACTAAGTTTCAAGCTCCTTCTATAAATAATGTGTCCAATGTTTATTATATTTATCTCTAGGTACAAAAGGCAGATTTGAGGATTAGCCATAGGTAAAGTTTGGATTCAGAAGCAGCATGGGCAGTGTTAAGTGCATTTTGGAAAGGAATGTTCTGTGAATGGTATGTTTATGCTTCCTTGGTAAAGTAAGGCCTCCTTCTTGCTGGAGGCCTTTCTGTTACTGTGTTACAGTGTGACTACTCTCTGCAGTTTATCAGCCCAACGTCTTTTTTTTAACTTCAATAAAACAAGCAATTGCACCTGAGATTTTGGCATGAATTTAGCCTAGGATTTCTGGAAAAGTAAAGTGTAACTATTTTTTAAATGACAATTTTTTTTTGTAGCAACACATGCAAATTTCAAAAACATATTGTACACATGTACAATTTTTTACATATTTACATATGTAAAAAATATGTACAAAATACATAGAAATTTTATAACATTGTCAATAAAATTTGAAAAAGTAAATATGCCAGTGTTTCTAGACATAAAGTGTATTTTAATGAGGCAAAATCCTCTTTATTTTCTATGCTGTTGTTACAGAATAGATGCAGAATAGGCATAGCTGAAGAGCTTTTTGGTATTCTTATAAAAATGTGTCAACCATATTGTGTATAGAACACCTCTGTGGGTGAGATGATAGTTCAATGAAGATGCTGATTCAGTGTGTGGCATTGACAGAGACTGCCAACTAATGTACCACTTGCCAACTGGCACCTATTACAGTGGCTTTTCCCCTTATGATAATTGCTATCAACTGGGAATTTCATTTATTTGTTGGCACTGTAAATTTAACTTCAGTTTATGAGGCAAGCTCTAATACCTCCAGGATTTTTGTCAATGAAATTATTTGAGATTTTTCATTAGGCCGTTGTTTGAAAACATTGCGTTGTTGGCTGATTTTGTTCCTCCTCATTATACTAATTGTTTATAACAATTACACTCTATAAGCTTTTTGAGGAAACAAGTACTGTAATGAGCATATCACTTAAAAATATTGAGGATAATTTAAGTGATATAGGAGCACAGGCACTAGAAATTTATCTCAAATTGTTTTAAACATGTCATTCAGCTATCATTATTTTACCAAATTTGTCATAAGTAAATTTTGGTTTATGACAATGTAATTTGAATGAGTTACTAGGGGAAGGACAGGAAACTTGCTTACATATATTTTCTCCCATGCTGATGACCTTGTACCCTGTCCCGCCCTAATCAATATGCAATATGCAAAGGAGTTCTACTGTTGCATCAGTGGGGAGGGGTGTAAGAGAGCAATCTACACTAATACAAAGCAGAATTTTTTTTTTCTTTTCTCTTTTTTTTGTTTTATTTTTTATTTTATTATTATTATTATCCGTTGCCACGTGCCAGGCTGGAGTGCAGCGGCGTGAGCTTGGCTCACTGTAACCTCTGCCCGCCGGGTTCAAGCAATTCTCCTGCTTCAGCCTCCCGAGTAGCTGGGACTACAGGCACGCACCACTACGCTCAGCTAATTTTTGTATTTTTAGTAGAAATGGGGTTTCACCATTTTGGCCAGGATGGTTTTGATGTCTTGACCCCGTGATCTGCCCGCCTCAGCCTCCCAAAGTGCTGGGTTTACAGGCATGAGCCACTGCACCTGGCCAGAGCAGAATTCTACTATCGCTGTGTGAAGAGTGAGAATCCTGAGAAAACTCTACCTCTGAGCCAAATTCCTGAGGATTTTTCTAAGAGATCCAGGGAACTGAGAAACTCAGTGTCATAATTTTTGTAATGACTAAGAAGAAAAACAGCTTATTTCTATGGAATAGGTATGAGAAGAGAGAGGCTTCAGTAGCAAAGTTATACATGGCCTTTTTGGGGTATAATGTGAATACTCAGAAAAACCTCTCACTATTTTAGACCTCACTTTCTGCACAGAAAAGTAGCAGCCTACAACTGAAGAAATTGGAAGTCACTGCTATAAATGTAGCAATCGTGAAAATACAACCTCAACTTCAGACTGACTGGCTCAACAGTGATCTGCTAACAGCAAGAAATAGAACAGGTGTGCATATTTCTGAGCATAAATATTATTTACCTCAGCATCTACTTTTTATAAAAATTATAATATCTGGCATTTAATCAAGAGTTATGAGATATACAGCTGCTCCTTGACTAACACAATATGTTCACACCCTGATAAACCAATAATAAATTTAAAATATTATAAGTAGAACATGAATTTAATATACCTAACCTACTGAATATTATAGCTTAGCCTAGCCTACCCTACCTAAAATGTAGAACACATACATCAGGCTATACTTGATCAGAATAATCTAACACAAGTCTTATTTTATAGTAAAGTAATTATAAATTATTTTGAGCCAAAATAAAACATTTTGAATGATGTTTTTACAGAATATGTATTGCTTTCATACTATTGTTATATTAAAAAATTGTAAGTCACACCATTGTAAGTTGAGAACTATCTGTATAAGAAAACAAAGCATAGGAGTAGAATCCATTGCTAAAAGGACAAAACAGAACAAACAAAACAAACAGACAATTAAAAAATGGACTCAAAAACCAAAATGTTGAAAATTATAAATTGGATATTAATATCATTAACTTAATATAATTATCATTAATATGTTAAATAATGCAAGATGAAAAGCTACAAAGTAAAATACCTTCATGCACAGATGATGAATTTTAAAGAGAAATAGAAACTTCATTAAAGAGTGCAAAGAAAATGTTAAAAATGAAAAACTTGTCAGAAATAAAAAAATCCCTTTGATGGAATTATCATGAGATTTGACAGGTTGAGAAAAGAATCAATATACTGAAAGAAAGGTCAATGAAAATTCTATAAGCTGAAGCAAAAAGAAAAAAAATTAAAAAGAAAACATCAACAAAATAGAGTATTTAAGAACTGATAGACAATATAAACAAGCAAAGAAAATAATACATTATCGAATATTTAAACAATTAATCAAGTTATTTTAATTGATATTTAGTATACCAAAATCAAAAGAGAAGAATAAATATCATTTTTAAGTGTACCTGTGATATCCACAAAATAGGCTTATTCTGGGTCATGAAGTAAATCTCAATATATTCAAAATGTTGAAATCATTAAAGCTATGATCTCTGAGCAAAAGAGCATGAAGCTATAAATTTAATAAACAATTGATTTACAGGTAATACCTGGAAAAATCTGAAATGCTTAGAAATTAAACAATACATTTCTTTTTTTTTTTTTTTGCAGCACTGTTTACAATAAACAATGCATTTCTAAAGAATCTATAAGTCAAAGTAAAAATTACACTGTGAAAGAACACTCTGGCTAGACGGATTAAGAAAAAAATAAAGACTACGCAAGTAACCAAAATTAAGGAATGTCACTACAGATTTTATGGCCATTAACAATAGGGAAACATCTACAATTTAGTGCCAGCCAATTCAACAACTTTACCAGATTCCATAGAAGACACAAACTAACACTTTTTTTTTTTAAGAAAACATAACCCCAAAAAATGTCTTACAAAGAAAACATCAGGCCCAAGTGGCTTCACTGGACAAATCTACCAAATACTTAAGAAAGAAATAAGACCAATTCTACACAAACTCATCTTAGAAATGAAAAGGTAAAGACATGTTTCCAAATTATTTTATTAGGTCAGCATTACTGATACCAAAAAATATCAGTAATGCTGACGTAATAAAATAATTAAAAGACGTTAAAAGAAAACTATCAACGATATTTTCCTCATGAACAGTGGCAGAAAAATTCTAAGCTAAACAACTAATAACAAATAAATAGTTTCAAAACATCTTGATCAAGTAAAGTTTATCCTAAGAATACAAGTTTGTTTCAAATTTGAAAGTTATTCAGTGTACTTTATGACATCAAAACACAACAGACTGGGCATGGTGGCTCATGCCTATAATCCCAGCGCTTTGAGAGGCCAAGGCAGATGGGTCACTTGAGGCCAAGTCCAGGAGGCCAAGACCAGCCATACCAACATAGTGAAACCCCATCTTTACTAAAAATCCAAAAATTAGCCAGGAGTGGTGGTATGCGCCTGTAAGCCCAGCTACTTGGGAGACTGAGACAGGAGAATCGCTTGAACCTGGGAGATGGAGGTTGCAATGAGCCGAGATTGCACCACTGCACTCCAGCCTAGGTGACAGAGCACGGGTTTTGCTCAAAGCAAAACAAAACAAAACAAAAAAATGAAAACATGACAAACTGAAAACTTTATAATCATCTCAACAGATGCAGAAAAGCTTGATAACTTGATGCAATTAACGTTAATTTATATTTAGAACTCTAAGCAATTAGTAAGATTGGTTCGTCCTCAAATTCATAAAGGCAACAAAAAAAAAACCCTATAGCTAACCTCAATGTAATAATGAAGCACTGAATGATTTCCCACTGAAGATGGGAATAAGGATGTCCCTACCACTTCCATTTAAGCTTATGATGGAGGTCATAAGCATTTACACAGGCTTTTTTTTTTTTTTTTTTCAATGTGGCAAAAAAAATAAATTTGGAACAAAATAACGGAAGCTATCTTGTTTCATAGATGAAATGGTCATTTATATAGAAGACCCTAAGACATAAAAAACAGAATACTAGGGCTATAAGCAAGTTTATCAATTTTACAAGACACAAGGTCAATATACAAAAATAAATAGGGTGGCAAAAAGTACATAAAAATCAAAATATGAAAATAATGTCATTTAGAATATTATATAAATATGAAACAATTAGGAAAATTTTACAAAATATGTGCAAGACAGGTAAACTAAAATTTACACTCTGTTAATGAGATATTTAAAGAGTAAAGTAAATGGTGATCTGTTTTCATATTTTAGAACACTAAGTATTACTAAGATATCAATTCTCTGCAAGTTGATCTACAAATTTAATGCAATTCCACTCAAATTTTAGAATTTTTTTTTCTGTAAAAATTGGTAAGATGATAATAAAGCTATATGGAATTTCAAAAGACCTAGAAAAGCCAAGAAATTTTCAAAATAAAAAGTTGAGAACTCATGCTATGCTACCTGATTTAGAGACTTATGTAACTACAATAATCAAGGTATACAGTATTGGCTTAAGAACTGACACATGGAATGAAATATAAAGCCAAAGGATTTGGCAGTTATACCTTAATAAGCTGGGTAAAAAAAAAGTAAAACAAACAAACAAACAAACAAAAAAACATAATCATTGCCTTGATGCCATCACAAAAATAATGAATTTGAAATAGGTGAGAGGCTTACTATAAAAGCTAAATTTCTAGAAATAAAAAACAAAAAATATGTTTGCTTCTTGAGTTAGGCAATCTCAGTATTCTGTAGGATGCAGAAGATAGCAAC
>NW_016107337.1:2530323-2535551 GCF_001604975.1 Cebus imitator
AAAAAAAAAAAAGGAAGAAAACATGCAGCGGATTCTTTATCAAGTAAAATATTTCAGTAGCCATTGATCCCATGAGAATATGCTCAATACCATAAGTTATCAAATTAATTAATGCAATTTAAACCACAATAAGTTGACACTTCATATACTAGTGAAATAGATAACATTAAAAGCCTGTCAATGCCAACAGTTGGCAAGGATATGAAGCACCTGGAATACTCATACATGGTTAGCAAGCATGCAAAATGATATAGCCACTTTGGAAAATAATTTTGCAGTTTCTTTTAAAGTTAAATAAACTGAATACATATGACACTGTAATTCTTCAACTGTGTACTATTCAAGAGAAATGAAAATATATACGTATATATGTATACATAGGCAGTCACATGTATATAAATGTTCATGGGAGATTAGGCATTATTCATAATATCTACAAAGCTGTAAACAACTGAAATTTCTATTGGTTGGTCAGCAGAAAACAAAGCTGTGATATCTATACAATGGGACAGTATTTAGCAATTAAAGGAACAAACTACTAATACATGCATCAACATAAATGAATCTCAAAACTTTAATGCTGTTGAAAGAAACCAGATACTAAAGCATACACAAATTATGATTACATTTGTATGACATTTATGAAAAGAAAAGCTATGGGACCAAAGACAAATCAGTAGTTTTCAAGAACTCAGAGTGTCAGGAGGTGACTGCAAGGGAGAGGAAGATAATTTTTAAGGTAAATATTTTATGTTGTGATATTGGTGGTGATTGTTACAGTATATACTTCTCTGAGGTCACTGAATCATCCACTTAGAGCCAACTTTATACAAATTTATTCCAGTGAACTTCACTTAAATAATCTTGCAAGAATTTATGTATGTGAGCACGGCCTAGTGATTATTGAATAAATGGATTGCAAGCTGAGCTGGCAGAGGGGACAATTTGTGGGGGAACACCTGATGTCAAGGTGCTTATGTATTTTCTCATGGACTGGTTGGATTCTCCAGAGGTTTTCTTCCCCTTATCTTCTTATATGGTATAAGCTTGGGTGTGGAGTTCTAAGAACTGAATGATAAAAGAGGGCTGGGATCTGAACATTCTGTTTATAAGCCAATAATAATGATGTTTTCAGTAAAAGATCTTGACTGTGAATCACGTTTGGTGTCCCCAGTCCACAGATTCTCTGATTTGTCCTCTTCAGAGACTCGAACTTCAATCTTTTGCCAGTGTGGGTAGGGACCATGACTCATTTGGATGGTGTGGGTAGGAGACCTGCGGGGTGGCCTGACTGCTTAGACTTTCAGCCAGCTCTTCTGCCTTTATTGCAGCTTTCATTTCTGTTTCCAGAAGCCCAGATGCCACCTGCTTCCAGGCCTATTTGCAGTTCAAAATGAATTTACTCTCTGCCTTCCCTGTATTACTAGTTTTAGATATAGAGATGTTAACTTTTTTAATTTGTTTACTTTTTCTAAATGAGTTCCCACATTTCTTCTGCTTTCCACTTCTACACTTTTATTCTATTATCTATTTTACTGTTCTATGAGACTTAGTTACTATTTGACCTTGAAAATTTATGTCTAAAGATAACTTTAATGCTAGGTTTTGGTAGAGAATATACTTAAGTGTGTGTTTTTGATCCACCAAATTAAAGTACTTTTAGAGTAGGTATTGTTCTTTCTTCATTTATGGGAAAATACAAGTGTTCATGTTCTCAGAGACATTGATATGATTGCAGTAAAAGTTTAGAGGAAAAACACTACAAGAGATACATGTTCCTCTAGAAAAAGAGGGCAGTCAGATTGCAAACAAGTCTCACCTAACATCTCATACTTGAAAATTCACTTGGTCTGGCTCTCACATTGAGTTTCACAATATTTATCTTATTAGCACAATGTATGTAGATCTACCTTTTATTTATTCACTTATTTATGTAATGAATAACTTTTAGCCCTTACCATATATCAGAGCATGGACTCACATTATACAAGCAAAAAATTTAAAAGCAGAATGCCAATATCCTAATTTCTAAAAAGAAATAGAGCTATCATGTGTGCATGCATATTTATGGGATCGTAGCCAGCACAATCTTTCCCTTTAAGCTGGTCTACAATGAAAGCCAAATTATATGTTGAAGTTTGCTGAAGCAGGGCATGAAAGTCTTATGATCCAGATATTTGTTGGCATCTGAATATGAGAGGACTAGATTTGCCAGAGGACCTCGTGTGATTGAGTCATTGGCAGGGAAGCCATTTCCTTTGGACAGGGCTTCAATGAGCCTTGCCAATACATGGCTTTCCAATGCTTATTTTGTATAAACTTCTACTGCTAATACATCCCTCTGAAAGAAATTTTTTATATTGACCCTGAACACTTTCTATATTTTAACATGACTTTGCTTATTTCTCCTGTGATATGTTATATATTCTTTAATGCTTAAAATCTCAGATCTCACTTTTATATCCAAGTTGTCAGCATAAGCCCTTATTATGCCCTTCACACTTACAGTATTTATTGTAAATTATTAAATGGTTCTATTCTGAAAAATATAATCTGATTTTATTTAAAATATTATTTGAATGTTACTCTCTAAACAAAAGCAAATACGAAATTTGTTTAAGAGTATTTTGCAAAATTCATTTATCAGGCATATTTTTAATATTAATGTTGTAAACACATACACAGATACATGTAAATATGTAATTTAAGTTTATTTTAACTTTTAATAATGAAAGGCGTGAAATAGATGCACCTAAAATACAATGTCATTTACTACTAAAATTTTAAAATATCAAATTTATAAAAATTTGAGAAATAAAACAGATTTTATTTCTGAGGAAACAGGAAAAGAAGTATCATCAAGAGAGATATTTTTATCAAGGGTTAGCTTTTTGTTTTTAAATACATAAGAAAAGATAACTTGATGCATGAAACAGAACTACTAAGATGAAAGTGAAACTTTGGCCTTGAAGCAGTATAGTTTAAACAAAAATGCTATTTACTTAAATTAAGAAAAAAACAAACCTGATGATAAGTTTCTACTTCTTTAAGGGTTTTAGATTAACGCTTGTTATAATGTAGAAATAAAACACATATTAAAATTAATTTACATAATTTTTAATATTAGATTGTGTGTGTGTGTGTGTGTGTGTGTGTGTGTGTGTGTGTGTGTATGACAGGATCTCACTCTGTTGTCCCGGCTTGAGCGCAGTGACACAAACATGGTCCACTGCAATCTCCACCTCCCAGGCTCATGTGATACTCCCACCTCAGCCTCATGAGTATCTGGGACTCCAGGTGTGCACCACCATACACGGCTAATTTTTTTTATCATTTTTGTAGAGATGAAATCTCATTACATTGTCCAGGCTGGTCTTGAACTCCTGGGCTCAAGCTTTCCTCCCACCTTGGCCTCCCAAAATGCTGAGATTACAGATGTGAGCCACTGTGCCTGGAATATCATTAGTTTTACTAGTCAGTATTATACTGGTAATGAAATTTATGTACAGGTCATCAAGAGACTCTGCAGCAGATATAAGCTCACATTCCTACCTCTAGCCAGTATGATCACATTCAGCCCATTATAGGGCCAGCACATGTTAGTTTAGGAATGAAGAACAACAGAAGCCAAGAGATTTCTGCAGTTGTTCCAGTTTTGATTCAATAGGAGTCTACAACTGATAGGGAAATTATTAGCCAATATTTGTCATAAGCAGAGGGGCTTTTCTGGGGCCAAAACTTAAGAAATAATATTAAAATTATGTTGCTTTCTATCATAAAATATAGAAAATTTTAGTAAATGTGAAATGCATGCTACAAATTACACCTGAAAAAAAGAGAAAAAAAGAACCAAATATGCTTCTAAGTATCAGAAAAGGAGAAATGACAGACAAAGACAAGCAATGAGAGATAGAAAGTAACTGAAAGCATTGAAGAAAAGCATTGAAGTAAAAATAATAGAGCCTTACCTATCTAATTGCAAGAAAAAGTATTTATTATCCATAGGAACTATTAGAAAATCATATAAAAACTCATTATCTGGTATAGTTTGGAAATCGATGTCCAAAATTTCAAAAAATATATATTCATAAATTAAATAAGGATACATAGTCACATAAGCTTTAACAAGAGTTAATTTTAGCCTTCTTTATGTTTTGTGATTGTTCCCAATCACAGAGAAATCAAAATATAAATTGTCTTTTTTATTATTATGTAACTGAAAACATCTGAACTTCATGTCTGAGAGTTTTGCAAAAGAAATTTATTTTATTCTGCAAAATCCATTGTATATTGTTTTAGGGATATCACTAACCAGATGAGTCATTAAGTCACCTCCAACATAACTGCTTTTTTATTTTTGTTTTTCAAATTAAGCTTCTGCAAGATTTAATACTATGTTATATTCCATTTTGGGCCTACAGGTTTTCCCACATGTATGATTTATCAGAATGTTTATAATAAGTGACAAGATCTAGGGGCTACTTAGGGTAATGAAACTTACTAGAATAGTTTTTCCAGTAACTAACTTTTTGTGTGTGCTGTTTTGACTAGGCAAGATGTCTATATTTCAGAGGTTAAATGAAATGGGTGAAAACAGAGGATTAAATATATGTAAAAAGTTGTGTTTTACTCTTTTCCAGAATGAAAGAAAAATAAAGAAGACAATCAGCAATATTATTTCTAGACTCTGGCTTTGAACATGGATGTTGACTTTTAAAAATATTTTCTGATTTCTTTTCCTAATATTTGTTTTAGCCTTGGTCATGTACATAGTCTCATTTATCTCATTTTCACTCAGTAAATAATTACTTGAATCAACAACATGTATTTACATGCCTATTTAGGTTCAAAGCATACAAGAATGAATAGATGAATAAAAATCATCTCTTACCAAGGCACTTACTCAGGGGAGTTTGTATTAGAGATTGCTATCCAAGGGTTTGTCTGTGTGTGGGAGTTTGGTGGGAGAAGGGAGTGCTGCTGTGGGAGGTAGGGCATAGGGAAGAAGTGCTACACTCATAATTGACTTCATTGATACCAATATATTTTAAAATGAACTAGCCAACTTCAGTCATAATTGCATTATGTAAATTGTATCTTTAGCAATTATCTAGAATAGCCAGGCATGGTAGCACACACTTGTAGTCCTACTTTCTCAAGAGCTGACCTTACCAGAGGATCATTTGACCTCAATGTTCAAGGCTGCAGTGACTTATAATCATGCCACT
>NW_016107337.1:2535861-2562149 GCF_001604975.1 Cebus imitator
AAAAAAAAAAAAAAAAAAAAAAAAAAAAAAAAAAAAAAAAAAAAAAAAAAAAAAAAAAGAAAAAAAAAAGAAAGAAAAAGAAATTATCTAAAGCAGTAATGTTTATTACTTACTTAATTTTTAGGTTGGGTTGAATAAGACTAGAGAGCACTTTTCATTTTTGAGAACAAATGGAAAGATTTTTGTAATTTTAGATAAAAGTCTTGAAAGCATTTCAGAAATCATACAGATGTTTTCTTTCAGGGCTATATCCCAACAGATCAGGTTATTCATCACATTTCCAGTCCTTTGGGAGAAAAATGAGTTATCAATGACTATTGTGTAATAAATTGTCTTTGTTCCCACTCTCTGTTTTTTCATCTATAATGAGATTCTATTGAAGTATTGGTACTTTATTTTTATGGGATACTTGGGGTGTTGCTTGGCCAGAAACTTGTTTGGCCAGTTGGTGCCTTTGCCTGAGTTTTGCTTGGGTCCACTGGGCCTGCTTGTCCTGTCAGGCTGTGCTTGGCTTATGCTACTGGCCTGGATCCCATGCCCATCAAGAGCGAGCAAAGCAGTGAGGGGTGTGTGAGCAAGTGAGAGTGGGGTCTGGCCACTGTGTACAGCCAGGCATGCTGCAACGTTACAGCTCAGGAGTACCACAAGCAGCTTCCATGGCTGGCACTGGGGAACATGATGGTACTTGGAAGCTTGGAGACACCAGGAACTGCAGAGCCCCAGAGAGAGTGTCACAGCCCTGGCTCGGGGAGCTCCTAGGTCTGGGGTCCCTGAAGAGCCACAGCTCTTTTCTCCTTTTTGTGATCTGCTATGTGATAAGCAAGGGGTGTGTTTCAGCTCTGTTTGTTTTACAGCTCTTTCATCCCTGACATCTGGCAGGTCCGGAGTTCTTCTTCCATGACCAGGAAGAATGTGGTACATGGACAAGTGGAGGATGAGCAAGGTGAAGAGGAGCTTTACTGAACAATGGAAGATCTCAGACAAGACTCACAAGGGTAGGTCCTCTCCACAGCCAGGGTGTCCTGAGTATTCAGTTCTTAGCAGAGAGGAGACTCTGTGGTGGGTAGCTCCTCTCCACAGCTGTATGTCCCATTGTCTTTGCAGTTTTCAGAAGAGAGGAGACCCTGGGGTAGGTAGCTCCTCTTTGGAACTGGTCAGTTTCTCTCTGCAGCTGGTTGTCCCATCATCTCTTTTTGAGCCTGGCTGAGTCAGAGGTTTTCATGGGCTTCAGAGGAGTGGAAGTGCATGCTGATTGGTCCATGGGAGGTCCTAGTTGGGCCTTGAAAAAGCACCATAAGTTCCCACTCTAGTTGACAGGACTGGTAGCCTAGCCACTAGGCTTCAGGCCTTCCCCAGCTTAAAAATGAAACTGCACCAGCCACCCATTCCTTTCTGCCCATGAGCCTGACTGTCTTCTGCTCCTGTTCATGGAATCCAGGCTGTTTGTGCCAAGGGGCATCTGCAGCCCAGTGCCAAGCTGCCCTCAACCCACCTTGGCCTCCCTCCCATACTCCTCAGTGCCCAAAGTCTGGAGGGGGCTGAGATGGCAGGGGGCTAGCATGTCAGTGTTGCCCCGGGTGTGCACACACACAGCCAGATTACAACAATGCCCAGGCCTGCAGCCATAGTTTGGGTGACTGTAGCTGTTCCTGGGAGAGCAAGGCTCCTTGCCGCTCCCAGACCCCAAGAGCACAGGGGTGCTTGAATTTGCAACCACGGCTGGGCAGCTACAGCTGTACCCAAAGAGAGTGAGGCTCCCACTGTGTCAACTCAGAAGGAAACGAGGCTTCCACCTGATCTTAGTTCCGTCTGGTTTCCTGAAGTGGGCAGCCTGGGCTGCACCTCCCCCACTATAGCTGGCATCATGACAGTGACCACTCCAGTCTGGCCATGGCTGCGATCATTTATATATAAGCTGATAAGAAATTGTGGGGAGCCACCACTTCTGGAATGAATTGGAAGGTCATCAATCTTTTTTGCACAGCTCCAGAGAGATAGCTTAAAATATTTCATTGACTTATTAACCTTGAATCAATACAATAGAACTAGGACAGAAATTTAACAAAGAGGAATACAAATGTAGTGGTTGGAGGGGCTGACTTTGGAAAAATAATAAAATAACTGAATATGAATAGTTTGCTGTAAAAACAACTCAGGAGGCTACAGTGACTGACTAAAATTATTTGTATCCTTAGAGGAGATAATCCTTCATGGTAGGTAGTATACAGGCATTATGAAGTGGCATGGGAGTGGACCTATAAGAAAGCAAATTTAAGTTCAGTGTTAGCTAATTATTTAAAGCAAAGTCTATCAGTTTGAGGGAAAGAAAAAGTATTCCTTTGCAAAGTTTTGAGTTACTCCAAATCAAGGAGAAGCAAACAGAATATGCTGTTGGCTGTTGTCAATGAAGGGAGAAGATGAGTATCAATCCTGATGTAATTTATTTCTTTTTTGTTTGATTATTTAAATAAGTTGGTTGGGGACAATTTTGAATGCCCAAAAGGAAAAGGTGAAGTGAAAATATTTGGAGTGTATCAGAATTTTTAAAAATTCATGACAGAAATGATCTGGGATACACGGAATCCTCAGATAGAGCAGAAACCGAATTATAGTTTAGTCCAAGTAAACCTTGATTGTGTGCTGTAATTCATGTGAATATAGAAAGTGTTATATCAATCACAGATAATTCTCAAGCCTTATTTTACCAACTATATTCAAGTTCCATCACAACGTTCCTAAGCTGTTAAAAAGGAGACAATTAGCTGATAGTTATTATATCTCTTTCTTATTTCTCTGCTCACCTACTGGGGTAGTTTTGGATGAGTAGTGAAATTGCCAAAATGAAAGTTATCTTGAGTGAGTGGAAGAAACAACAGGTCAAATGCTCCACAGTGCCGACAGTTACACTTAATAACTTAGAGGTGGTTGTGGTTTATTACTACTGACAAGAAAGATTTTCTGAGAAAATACAAGCTATTGCTATTTTAAAATAGAAAAAAGTACACTGATCTTTATAAGAAGTCAAATTGTTCAATACTGGGAATTGTATTATAGCTGTTACTGTAATGTATTAACATCTGACAAAATGTTTATTATTCCCAAAGGACAAGTTAGGCTATCAAATTGGCTTCTTGGTAAATTTTTATTCACTGGTAACAAGTAATGTAAACTTAAACTTTTAGAGAGCAAAATGTAAATTGAATATATATGTGTGTGTATATATATGTGTATATATATACATATATATATATTTTTAAATCTTCAGCTACCTTGTAAATATATATGTGTATCTATATAATGGTTGTAGATGTCTGGAAATTGTCTATTTCCCAGAGAAACTTTGATGTCCTCCAATGTTACTTTTACATGGTGGCTCTAAAAGTGTAGCTGTAGAATCATAGAAGAAGTGAGAACTGAGTGATGTGTTATGTAACTCATTCTTCCATCAGCAGAAGGGATTTACCTAAACAACCCCAGATAATTAGATAATCAGTCTCTTGAATATTTGCAATGTGTGAGATATCATCTTTCTTTCAGTGACCTCTTCTGATGTTACCGGCTAACCCTATTTCCTCTCATTTTGCTTTTTGCTAAAAAAAAAGACACACAGCTGCTAAATATTTGCTGTTTAATAACTATTCATATACCTGAGATTGGTCTCATCATCTAACAACATTTTCTTCTTTGAGAGTGACAATAGAATACATCTTTGATATAGGGAAAAAAAACTTATTTTGCCTAATTCCTTTCATTCAAGTTCACTACCAATCTTGAAGTGACATTTTTGGTTTGGTTCCATCCAGTCATTTTGAGCAGAGTTATTCAGTACTTTTGTCTCTTAGAAATACTTATAGACTAGATACTAGGACAATCTCAAGATTTCTGTAACCCCCAAAAGGGAGATGCTCACAATTGAGAATATACAATACTATCCCAGGGGAGTAGATTGAATACTAGAGATATCTAGATGGAATTTCCCCTACATGGGTTTTATTTGAGTATCTGGAAAAGACTTTAGCAAAAATTACTAAGAGAGATGCTTATAAATCTTTAAACATCTATTGAACACAACCCTGAATTTTGTATTCTATTTTATTTAATTCTCTTTATAACACTTTGAGGTCCATACATTTATTTCTGTTTTCATATAAGGAAAAAATGGACTTGAATAAGTTAAATAATTTTCCCAAATTTATCCAGCTGTTTATGTGTTAGACACAGCTGTCAAAATTGTGTCTGACTTTAGTACGAAGTTGTCATGCTCTCCTGGCTCTACTAAGGAGACAAGATTCAACATTCTTAATTCATAGAAATGACTGGAGCAGAACTTATCCATTCATGGGTGAGTGAAGAAGCAGGCATTTAGCTTATTGTAGACTCCAGTGTGGGGAGCAACTTACAGAGTAATCTATTAATAAAACTCACACATAGGGAAATTTGTTCAAGCTCTTGATTGGTGAGTGAGAAAAGGTCTTTGATAAGAACAACAGAGACCAATCTAACTATGAGATGGAATTATAAAGGCAATCAGCAGAAGAACTAGACCCATAATGAGGATCTGTTTCTTCAGTTCAGTCTAGCATTCATGTCCTAGCCTCAGCTATAGGCCCTGCATTATTGTTTAAACAAAAATATGTGCCTAAATTAGCTCTGCAAAAATGTGTATAGTTCCTATCTCAGTTTACCTTTTTGATAACTCTATATGGCCTCAAATAAAATAATCTTTCTATATAGAATGAAGGATAGACAAATGTGAGAAACCCGTCTTGAAATTGCTCTATAAGACAATTTTAGTCAAAACTCTGCTGTCTACAATAGATAAAACCACAACCCTTCTCTGATGCTGTATTATCAATATTTATTTTGTGTTTTAAGTCTTTGTCAAAATTAAAGTTTATTTACTTCTCTTGGTTTGAACTACTGAAGTAATTAGGCAATATTTCAGGATCATAAACTGTTTAAACCATGCCCCCTCATCATTTTGTTCATTATCCAAAATGGTATTATAAACACTCTTGCAAGTCTTCTTTTCAAACTTTCCCTTTTCAGTGAGGACCACATTATTTTATTTAAACTGCAACCTCACTACCAGCCTTCCACATCTTTTACCTCCTTACACTTTTTGACTTTTAAACGTTATGTTTTACTTTAAAATTTTTAACTATATAGCTTATTACTTTCTAACACGTACACACACATCTGCATTTACTTATGAATGTGTGTAGGTTATAATTTAAATATTGTATGAATTGTTTGTCTCTACTAGAATGTAAGTTCTACAGAGCAAGGATAATTGTTAGCTTTGTACATTATTGTATTTCTAGTGCCTAAAATGATGCTTTTCACATAGTAGACACTCAATAAATACTAATAAATGAATAAGTTAATAACCAATTATCATTCACACTAATTTCAGCTCTGTGCTTGAACCATTAATATTTCAAAAGACTAAATATATGTTTTTGTTGTCTTATTTTACAGAGAAGGCAAAGAGAATCACTGGTTTATTCTTACCACTTGAAAACTGCTTCAAATGGTGTAAATATTCTGGCATCTTTTATCAACCTTCTTTTACAAAAATCAAGTGCACAGATAATATCCAGTAAGACTTAAGTTACTTCTTTGAGACAGTCCAGTGGGCATATCCCTCTTCATTCCATATTATTTATATGAAAATATCAAGTAGGCAGTGTTTTTAAAGGAAATAATTTTTTACAAAAATTTTTAAAGGTGTAATTGTTCTCATAAAGTTATATAATCCTTGCAACTATCTTATGAAGTTTGTTCTATTGAACTGCTACGAGTTTAAATATCTCATATAATATTACTTCTTCATAAGTAAGTGAACTAGTATTATGACTGAAGTTGCCTGGCTTCAGAGTCTGTATTCTAAGACCTACTACATGATCCAGTTTCACATCTTAATTTGCTATTTTTCTGAAGATGGAGGGGAAATTAATTGTGTGTTGAGGGTTGGGGGTGGAGGATATTGTCTTCTCTTTTTTAGTCCCAGGGAAATTTTACAAAGTCTCTTCTAAAACACTGAATTATAACTCAAAACTAGGGAAGACATGTATTTGTCTATACAATTTCTGATGTCAGCCTCAGGCCAATTCAAAGTAGTCAGAGATCATAGCTTATGAAAAGTATCAGCTTTGCATTAGGATATTTGAGATTAATTGCTTATCTAAAGAGAAATATAGGAATATACCAGTTACTAGGCAATAAAAGCAAGAGATTGAGGTCAACACCAGACAGCACATAAAAACTTCCTGTGTGTTACAAAATCCCAGATCTTTATAAAGCCACGTTTTAATGGTGACAACTTTTAAGTAATTGTATTTGAGATGATTTGCTGCAAATTAACAAGGTCATAGGCAATCTACAAGGATACTAAATGTGTCTTTGAAAATTCACTGAAATTTTTAAGGCAACATAAAACTGTAGACATTCACTTGGACTCTGTTATTGATTAGTGAGTTAGTTGTGCTGAAACATCAACATAGTAATTAGCATGTCCTCTATTTAGTTCAGACTCCTGCCTCCTCTCTTCCTTTGACCATTCCTTGGCAATACAAGAGGCAAAGAGTTTATAAATGTAGAACCCAATATAATTTTGTTATCATTAAGTGTGTTTGACTCAATTACAGCATATAAAGGAATGGTAACTTCCTTGCTTTTTCTCTGTTGCTTTAAGGCTTAATTATGTTTATATACTTCAGGCTTTAATGATGATCTATTATCTACCTTATTTATTATATGTAAATATATTTTTTCTATTCTGTTAGAAACAGTTGAAAGAAGACTTCTAAAATGATAACTCCTTAGGAGTTCCTTTTCTTAGTGTGAATCAAGTATCAGCTAATATATCTTAGAAGAGAACAATGATAAAAGCATTTAATAGTACTGATCATTAGGTTTTTTGAGTCCATAGGTTGATTTTCCACTATCTTCAAAACCCCTGGTGCTGAATGGACTCCTGAGATTGATGATGCATGTATGTTTTAGCATCTGAAATGCAGAAAATCCCAAATATATGACCCTGAAAATAAGTAGAGCTAAGTCATGTTTCTTTATGCTGTTGATTCCTCCAGCTAGACAGTTCTAAGTAGTTAGACATATATTGTGTAAACACTGCTTGAAGAAGAACCCAAGGTATTGTTTTCCTGATCCAAATTCTATTAGCACTCCATTTTATACATGGCATGAATAACTAAGAAACAATAAAACCTGAGTTGGGAAAGTGACTGTGCGTCACAGCATCCTACTTCAAATATAAGATTCTATATATGAAGGCTTTGGATGTCTGGATATTATGGAGTGCAAAGGGAGAGTTCTGGTCATGAAGCATAAGTGATACCAAAGACATGCCCACAGAAACTGCAGAAATGGTTGACGGCCATTTAAACAATTTGCCTTCTGTGTGTAGACCTCACAAGAATATTTTTACCTATGTCTAAGTAAATTTAGAGTGAATGGAAAGTCACATTATGCATATTAGTGAAAACTCTATCTAAACAAATTCCCTATATTTAGAGGAAAAATAGGCAAAATAATGTGGCCTATGATAGAAGCCTATAGAGTGAAATAAAAGGCTTGCCCTAAAGATTTTCATGGCATACATAGCCTTGGTCAAATAGAAGCAGAAAGCAAAGTATAAGTTAGGAAGGCTAGAGAACAGAATGAATTTCCAAGTCTATGACTAAGATAAAAATGATATTGGGTGGAAACACACACAAACCGTATCAGTCTGATACGTGAATCTTCTGAAACAGAAATACAGTATTTCCCTTTTTCACATATTAATTGGCCTGATTTTTATAATTATTTACATAACATAATTAATATTTAAATTATTTACTCTTTAATTTCTTATAAGTTTGACCTCTGCTTATTACATTTTGTAATTATTTATCGCTATTTTCTTGATATCAGAAAATGACATTTTTTATGTTGGTCTTGGAAAAAAAGTTCATTTTAACTTTCTTCTTACTTTAAATTATTGCCATGTAGTTGTTGTTGATTTCCTAGGTGCATAGATACATAATTTGCAAGTGATAGCCATGCGTCTCCTTGCTTTCCTGTATCTGTACTATTTGCGAGTTTTCTTGCTTTATTACATGCAGTTAGCCTTTCAGAACAATATCAACTAGTGACTCTTTTCATCTTGTTCCTGACTTTAAAGGGATTGTTTCACCTCAAGTATGATATTTGCTGTAGTTTTCTGATAAGCCTTATTCAGAATATTGACTTTTCCTGCTTTTTCAAATTTACCAGATTTCCTGCTTCTTTTTTTTTTTTTTAATTTTCTAAAGTTTATTTTTATTTTTTTTTGCATTTTAGGTTTTGGGGTACATGTGAAGAACATGCAAGATTGTTGCATAGGTACACACATGGCAGTGTGATTTGCTGCCTTCCTCCACTTCACCTATGCATAGCTGTTAAATTTTTGTTCAAAGCTTTAACTTTATCATCAAAGTGTCTATATGTTTTTCATTTCCTTAAAACAATAAAATAGTGACATATGATATTGATTTCCAAAAGCAGACCTCTCCTTCTTTCCTGTAATGCAATCTCATTTTCATACTCTAGTTATTTGTTGATAACTTACATATATGATTATAAATCTATCACTTAAAGAGTGTTTTTGAAAACCGGATAATAACAAAAAGTAATTTAAAATAAGAGGGATTTAGAACACCAAGAACAAAAAAGCAAAGAAATCTTATTCCATCTTGTAAATCGTATATATATATATATATATATATATATATATATATATATATGTAAATAATAAGCTATAGTGGCAGGAGCTAGGTCAGTTCAATTATGCTAGCAATTTTAAATTATAAATGTATTTTATTTGAACACAGACAAGTTCATATTGGTTTCTTGAAAACTTCACCAAAGTTGCTCAGAAAGACTTTCAAAAACTAAAACACATATAATTATAAATAAAAAATAGGTCAATTAGGTAAAGAAAAGAAATAATAAAATCACCCTAGGAGCAACAACCTCCACATTTAAGTACCTTATGTAAGGTGGTGCATGTACATTGCTAATTTAATTCTCTAAACAATCTGGCTAGTGGGGAATTTATTATTATTCTGTTACAAATAAAGAAAACAAGAGTTGGCAGAATAAAGTCATCTGTTAATGGTAGAAGAGTATCTGACAGAGCTAAGATTCAAAACTGGGTGTATTTAGCTCAAAAGCCACATTCTTTTCACTAAACTGACAGTGTATCTGCTGAGAGACATGAGTGGACCTGAAGAAAATAGAAAAATCTCAGAGTAATAATTCTATTTAATGTAAACACTAATGCAGTTTGGGGCACTAGGTATAGGAGGAAAAAAATATAGGAGAAAAATGGTTCAGTATATTTTCAGGTAACGGATATTGTGTAGACTTAATTTTATCTCTGGGTAATTAAAATGATTAGATCCATGCCACAGACATGAATATTAAAAGATAATATTATTTTAATGTGCATAGTTTATATACAGACACCATAACTCGATATGTCAAACCTTGGTCTCATAAACAGGATATATTCTCAGATATAACTATAACCTTCATATGCTTCCAGTTATCTGATATATAACCCTGTTTCCAGGAAATTGGACACAAGGATTATCAAGTACTCTAATGTTATCAAAATAAAATTATAAATTGATATTTTACTATTGAAATTATTTTAGCTGATTATTTTTTAAAGGAATTTCTGAAATTTATTTCTGGTACCTTTTTTTCAACTTAGAAATTGCTTTTTTCAATGCAGAATGTTGGTCATTCAAAATTGTATAGTTTGATTTTACATTATAACTATTTAAAGTATATATTCACATTGTAAAATATGGATTGAAAAACAGCAAAAGAGCTCATGATTCAGCATAATGACATTTCTATCTATTTACCTTAGCAGTTCCCCATCTCCTTCAAAGTAATATTAAAATCTCATTTTTTTCCAGATGATAAATCATGGCAATATCAAAATGTTTATATAGCATGTTTTATTCCATTCTTGAGCTGAAAAGGGAAAAATGACAATATTTTTATTGCATCAGTACGGAGCATGGAGTCGGTTGCCATGAAGGCTGATTGAAGAAACGCTCCTATTTCACATCCATTTAAAATGACTTTGCAAAGGGTGAGCTATAAACACAAAATGACCAGAACACAGTGAAGCTAACATAACTATTTTAGTCATCTCAATAATTGATTCCAATGGCTGCTGCTGATGCAATTGTGCAATAATCAACATCTATCTTTAGGACAGCCTACATGATTGGATTGAGAGCACCATATCGGGTTATCATGTGTGTCAGTGTATGTGTGCGTATTTCCAAGTTTGTACATGCACAATTGGAGGCCAGTGAGATTGCCTGACTTTTTGCAGAGCCCTTATGTTGAGTTACTATTACCAACAGTAGATTTGAGAAAGTGTCAGATCAAATGAAAGCAGTTAATTATCTATTTCAGGGAAGATACCCTAAGTTTAAAATGCATTTTTCTACAGTTTTGATAATTGTTTTAACATTTATTCATCAAAGACTCAGACTTACCAAATCAAAATAAAATCACATAATAACATCCAATACTATAGCTACAATGAAAAACATGTATACATATCATTATTCCCATTTTTAAGTATAAAGGAAGAAAATTTCAATATTGTATTGTTTTCCAGTATTTTAAGCATATCAAATATAGTGAAATTTGGTAAATGAATGCTAAGGTTATTAATAGAACTGAAGTACTTTATATTTCAAAAAAAGTGAAAGTTAAAATGGCACATGCTACATGGTTCTGATGATACATGTCTGTTTGCAGGATCATTTTCCCATGCAAGGTGGCAGAGCATATAAATATTCTGCTAGGTAGAAAAACAATAAAATTTGTGTGTAGATTTTGTGCTTTTGAGGACTTCTTTATGTATTTTCATTTTCTAAACTGTATTTTACAAAGCTTACTGCCATGAGATTTTCTGTGAGTAAAAAAAAAATCCATGGTCAAGCATTGTTAAAATCCCCATTTTCTGTCTACTCATCTGGGGCAGAGGGGAGGCGTGGTGGTCACAAAGAATATTAATGTACCAAAAGGCTTTAAGAAGTATGCTGATAGGCCACTGACTGATTCTCAAACTTATTTAATTGTTTCCATACTTTAAAAACATATGATTGCATAAAATTAAATGTAGAAAACACTTTGGAAAGTGCTTATATAGAGGATAATCTCATGCTGTTTTCTAGGATATGACAAATATTGCCTATTAATGATTGCAAGAATAAAAAATTGACTGAGGGGGGTATTAAAAATAAGAAATTATAATGTTGCATGTTGCATTAGGTTCTGTACTTTTTTTTTTTTAAAGCTTTCTCCCAGGTAGTCTTCTAGGAGGTTCTTGGACGCTTCTTGTGAAGTGCAACTCACAGTTACTCATTGATATCTGGTGTTTTTGTTTGTTTGTTTGTTTGTTTTGTTTTGTTTTTTGTTTTTGTCATCCATGGTTACCTCTGATTCTAAGTTTGGTTGTTTCTAATATATGATTGGAATATATTTTTCTGTGGTTTCCCAGTGGTACTAATTCTGTGTTCTCTCTAGGGGTGTTGGTGACACAGGAGAGAAATCATCCAAGGTCATGGGTCAGGCTTGATTCTCAGCTTTTGTAGATTGGGGAGTTGGATTGGAGAGATGGCCTGCCTGAGACGAACTTGTAAATGCTATAGGAAGCTTGCTGGATCAATTTCTGTAGAAAAAGAGCTAACAGGGATCAGGAAATGCTCCCCAGTAAAAAGGAAAGATGGCCTCTTCCAAATTAAGGTTGCCGGGGAGTGAGAAGAAAGGGAATTCTTGAAGCACAGGCTCTCTAGTGTCAAATTTTTAACCTCTAATTCTTTGGTGACTTTGGTAAAATGAAGATTCACATTTGCTAGTTTGGGGTTAGGTCCAAGTTTCTGAATTTCTAAAACTCTTCCAGATAATGTCAATGCTGTGGCTCTGCACTTTGAGCAGCAAGGCGCTAGGAGACATGCAATTTTATGTGTTAGGGATAGTGGGAAACTATTGAGCCAGGTTAGTTTTCTTAGTCCATTTGGGCTGCTATGACCCAAATATCATCAACAGGGTAGCTTATAAATAACAGAATTTTGTTTTTCGGAAGAGTTCTGGAGTACAGGAAGTCCAAGGTCCATGTGCTGGCAGATTCAGTGTCTGCGGAAGACCTGGTATATAGTATATTGATGGCATCTTCTTCCTGTGTCTTCACATGGTAGAAATTGTCAGGGGTCTTTCTTAGGCTTCTTTTATAAGGACATTAATCCTATTCATAAGGGATCTATCTTCATGACCTAATCATCTTCCAAAGGTCCCATTTCCTAATACTATGACCTTGGGGGTTAAAATTTTGACATATGGCCGGGCGCGGTGGCTCAAGCCTGTAATCCCAGCACTCTGGGAGGCCGAGGCGGGTGGATCACGAGGTCAGGAGATCGAGACCATCCTGGTCAACACGGTGAAACCCTGTCTCTACTAAAAATACAAAAAATTAGCTGGGCATGGTGGCGCGTGCCTGTAATCCCAGCTACTCAGGAGGCTGAGGCAGGAGAATTGCCTGAACCCAGGAGGCGGAGGTTGCGGTGAGCCGAGATCGCGCCATTGCATTCCAGCCTGGGTAACAAGAGCGAAACTCCGTCTCAAAAAAAAAAAAAAAAAAAAAAAAATTTTTGACATATAAATTTGAGATAGACACAAATATTCAGTCCATAGAATTAGTTAATGCAGAATTTCCCAAATTTTCTTTATTATAAAAATCACCCAGAGGCTCGTATAAATATAGATTCCCACATCCAATTTCATATGTACCAAATAATGCTCTTTAGAGAAAAGGCCCAGAATTCTTTTATGATTAGTAATTCTGTCAGGTGGTTCTTAAGATTAGTAGTTTGCAAAATATGAGGTTAATTCAGTGCTTTCCCAAGTTGATCTTCAGACCACAGCCAAGCTAACTGCATAAGGATCTCTTTTCCTGAGGATCTTATTGGAAATAAGCTTAGAAGTCTCCACTAATTTTAGAATTCAGATCTCTCCAAGATCCTGAAGCACACCAGGCAGGCTTATGAACCACTGTTTATGTATGCTACTCTTTAATGGGAATTAATATATTCCGCTGACTTTATAGAAAATATTTAAATATTCTAGTCTGACTTATTCACCCAAGTGAAAATGCTGAAAGCAGTGCCTCCCTGAGGCCATTGTGGTTGACAGTGGTAATTTCTGAAAGGGTAGACAGAAAGGGCTCTCTGGGGAGAGTGGGGCTTTTATCAAACTCCATTAATCTGAGAAGTCTGTGTTTAAGACTGTTTTAATGATACAAAGTTTCTCATGTTAGCAACTTCAGCCAACTTCCTGAGTTAAAGTAGAATTTTATCACTTATAGGGCACCAGTGGGGGCTGGGGGATAATTGTAAGGCAGAAAGAAAACTTCTGGGTATATTTGAAAAAAAGACATGTATTTTGAGTTGAATACTCTTAACTGTTGCCTTTGTTTCTTAATAATAGCAATAGTAATAATAGCTAATAGTTATTCAGTGCTTGTGATGTACCAGGCCCTGATCTAGGTGCAATCTAGTTACATGACCTTAAACAAGTGGCTTAACTCATCTACATTCTCATATTTTCTTATTTCCTATTATTTGATCCCCATCTTATTTGATACACAAGAAGAAAGATCATTTTCTACAAAAACTATCCTGAGTGACTTTATCTTCACTATCAGTGGCCTCTGCACCACTGTGGTTGCACAGTTGCTTAACATCTTTAATTTCAGTTGATCTTGCCCCATTTCACATTATCCATCTATTCCACACCCTGAACCAAGGACTGTCCCATTTTAGATATTTCTAAACATCATAACTCATTGTTAAGCCTAAGTTTCTGGACAGTTACCTTAAACATGGCCTTATTGTGACTGTCCTTTGACTTTATACTTACAGTTTCATAATTCTTTTTTTTTCTAGTCTATCTGGCTTCCTTCCCTAACAAACCTGTATCTTTGATTTTCACTGGCACTAATGTTTCAGCAAACTCCTCCATCCCATTAGGCTTCACCATTCCTAGGAAATCCTACAATCCTCCTCTCCTCTGTGGTTGGACAGCTAAGTACTAACATAGAAACCCATTCGACCAGGGGGAGTGGTGCCATTATCTATTAAGGGGTCTATTCTTCAAAGGACTATCAGTGCACCCATTATCCTTTCACCTGCTCATGGTCTGCTCCCAAAATATTATCCACAGGAACTATTTTAAAAGTGTATTATTATCCTCAAGGCCCTAAGGGTTGCTAAGACTACCTGTAGTTTTGAGTCACCTAAAGAAATTTATTTTGCAATGCTCAGGTTCATACAGGAGTCATTAAAGAAAAATCCCTGAGGGTTGGCTATGCAATGGTATTAAAAAAAAAAAATCTTCCCAGTTGATTCTAACATACGGCTATGGTTGAAACCACTGCTCTAATGCATTTTCAGTGTTTCTTTTCAGCTGAAAGATTTCCTCTCCTGTAAGATATTGAAACAATCACAGTTGAATTTATTTCTTTCAACTCTTTATAAACTTATATGTATTAACATTCATTGGAATCCCTCTCCAGTCTCAGAGATGTGATCCTTGGTCCTGATCATACCCTATTCCTCCAATTCTGTTATTGAACAATTTATTCTTATTCTCTGTGTCAGTTTCTGTACTGCTTCCCTCTTACCTTTGACTTTCTCTGTGCCTGTGATTTGCTGTGTATGCCTCCCTGTATCTCCATATCTCCCTGTGTCTCTCTCTATGGCTTTGTCCCTGTATCTATATTCTGCGTCTCTTTATCTCTAAATTTGTTTCTCGTGTCTCTGTCTGTGTGCATGTCTGCCTATCTCTCTGTCTCTGTGTTTCTCTCTATGGCTTTGTCCCTGAATCCGTCCCTGTATCTATGTTCTGTGTGTCTTTATCTCTAAATTTGTTTCTTGCGTCTCTGTCTTTCTGCATGTCTGCCTATCTCTATGTCTCTGTGTTTCTCTCTGTCTCTGCCTCATCTCTCTTTCTTTTCCTCACAGCTTTCTTTCTTCCCACAACAACCCTACCCATTCCCCTACTTCTTTCTGTCTCGTGGCTATGTCTGTCTCCCTCCACTCTTTATATTTCCATTGGCTCTTTGTCCTAAGCCTGTAGATATATTCATATATCTCCCATAAAAAAATTGCATGACTCTGAATCTCTCTCTACTTCCTTCTCATTTAAAATTTTAGAAATAATAACCTAACATGACTATTTCCATGTATCACTTTCATTTACTTTTCAATGAACTGCAATCTGGATTTTATTCCTACTCTGCCACACAAACTGTTCTCATTCTGATCACCAATGACCTTTCATTATTCATTCTAATAGACACACCTATTCATTGAGTCAAATGGTAACTTCACTCTCAACAAAATTTTACCCCATTAGCCAATATCTTCTTTTTAATATTCTTTCTTTTTTTGGCTTCCACGATGTAACTTGCTTATTATTCTTCTATAGTTATAATTGTCTTATTTTTTCAGCATTATTTTTGAAATCTTGCCTTTACATATTCAGTTTCCCAGATATGGTTGATTACACAACATTGTTCAGCTCCTTCCCAAAGGAGGTACAGCTAGTGCTCGACTTACAACCACAATTGGTTCCGACAGAACGGTCGTAACACGATTTGGTCATAAGTTGAGTAGGCTATATGTACAGTACTGTGAAATGATGTTATAAAAATCTTTAAGTCATATTTTATAATAATTTTCTTTCATTATTGTTATATATCATAATTTTCTTTGTTCATTTTATGCCATTTGTATCATCTCTACACCATTTTGTTTCTTATTTTTACATTCGTCAGGTTTAAGTAAAACACTGCATTACCAGTACAACTGGTTTAATATTTGCAAAACATACAAAATTACAAAATACAAGTGCATAAAAAAATACAAAATACAGGTGTAAAAAATACCATAGGAAACATTTTCCCAATTGCAAAACATATCAAAATATATAAACATGTACGAAACATTTTATTGGCCGCTGGTGCTTGGCTGTGGATCATTGATGTCGTCATCTGAGGCAGCAGTTGGGGTTACCAGAGTTGGTTTTTTCATAAACATGATGAGCTTTGCCTGAATTGTATGTTTCTTTTTTTCTTCATAAATTTCACGATGCAGACGAAACACATCGTGTGCCATCCATTCAATCCTTGCAAATCGTTCGATATTTGGGTCCATTGCTTCGAAATGTATAAGAAGCTTATTCAGTAAAGATAAACCATCTGATAATCCCTTAGTGGTGAACTTTCTTTCTGGCTCCTCCTCTTCTTTCTCTCCTTCTCTTCTTTCTTATTTCGCCACTCTTTCTTCTTCCAGTTCGATTAGCTCTTCATTTGTAAGTTATCCGGATTCTTTGTGTAGCAACTCTCCGACATCTTCCATTTCACACTCCAAAGAAAGGTCTTTAGCGAGTTTTACTATTTTTTCCCGAATCGTTTCAAGTTCATGTTCACTGTCAAATCCATCAAAATCATTAACATAGTGCTTAACACATTTTTTTCCAGATGCCATTCATGCAATTTGTCGTCACAGCCTCCCAGACGGTAGCGATATTCTTGATACACATAAAAAAGTTGTAGTGTTTCCAAAAATCTACAGCGGAGCAGTCGTGGCTAGTGATTGTGGTCATAAAGTCGAATGGTTGTAAGTTGCATAGGTCGTAAGTCGATCAATACCTGTAGATTCTCCTTACCCTGACTCTGCCCACCCACCCCCATATGTGAACTGAACTTGGGTTTTGCTTATACCAAGAGGATGCGGTAGAAGTGATATTGTTAGGATCTGGAGCCTAGTTCTCAAGAGACATTACACAGATAGCCTTCATGCTCTTGGAATGTTGACATAAGGTTTCTATGCTGAGAAGCAGCCTGTGATAAAAAGTCTATAGATGAATAGAGCCCAGTCAACCCAGAAGTGTCCCCTCAGACGAGCCTCCCGGTGAGCTATAAGTTAAATGTAGCTACATCAGTGAGCTCAGGCACAATTAGCAAAGGATTCCTTCAGTTAATCCATAGGGTTTTGAAAATATATCATCACTTTTCATTAATTAAGTTATAGAACGATTTTAGAAGTAATAATAAAAAATTGATAACTCCAGAAATATTGCTGTTGCTAACTTCTCTTTACACACCTAACCTATCCCAGAATAACTTTCCAATGTTCTAACTGCAGATGGTCTCCAACTTACGATAATTCAACTTAATGTTGACTTTTTAACTTTACAATGGTGCAAAAGTGATATACACTCAGTTGAATCCATACTTTGAATACACTGATAACCATTCTGTTTTGAACTTTTAGTTTAGCATTCAATGAATTACATGACATATTCAGCACTTTAGTATAAAACAGCCTTTGTGTTCTTGTGTCAGTTTGCTAAGAATAATGGTTTCCAGCTTTATCCATGTCCCTGCAAAGGACATGAAGCAAACACCACATGTTCTCACTCATAAGTCAGTGTTGAACAATAAGAACACATGGACACAGGGAGGGGCACATCACATACTGGGGCCTGTTGGTGGGTGAGGGACTAGGGGAGGGATAGCAGGGGGTGGAGTAATAGGGGAGGGATAGCATTAGGAGAAATAACTAATGTAGATGACGGAGTGACAGATGCAGCAAACCACCATGGCACATGTATACCTGTGTAACAAACCTGCACATTCTGCACATGTATCCCTAGAACTTAAAGTATAATAAAAAAAAATATAGGTTTAAAAAGAAAAACGAAGAAAGTAAAGTCATCTTGTGAGACTCCTTTAAATAAAATGGATTCCATCAGGAGGCGAAAAAAAAAATCTTTGTGTTAAATGATTTTGCTCAATTGTAGGCTAACATAAATGTTTTGAGCACATTTAAGGTAGGGTTGGCTAAGCTATGATGTATGAGAGGTTAAGTCTATTAAATTAATTTTCAACATAGAATATTTCCAAACCTACGATGACTTTATCAGGATTTAATCCCATGGTAAGTTAAGGAGCATCTGTACCTTCTTTATGCTTATAACTCCCTAAAATAATTTTTCAGTTTTAGTCTCCTGAGGGTCTCAAAACCATAATTCAAAGTTTTCATAAATATCAATAATTTAGTGTGTCATAATTACCTCTAACTCAAAACATCTAAATATTGAACAGTACCATAGGTTTTCTAATTTATTTAGTGGTACAATTACCCACCAATCACCCAACTCTCAAAACTCTCTAAGATTTTTGCCTCCTGATTTTTTTCTCAATTTCATCATTTAATCAATATCCTATTATACCTCAACCTACTAACTATTTTCTACTTAGTTCCCTCTCATCCATCATTGTTGAGTCTCAGACTTCTGCCATCTTTTGCCAGGACTGCTGTAGTGGTTTGCTGACTATTGTAATTTTTTCCCCTATTTTCCTAGACCCCCTTGAATTTTTGCTGCATAGAAATATAACTAAAGTTAGTATTTGACTATATCTGTGTTTTTAAATGTATCCATAAAATAAAATTTACTCTATTAGCATGACACACAAAATCCTTCAATTTGATCCCTAACAAACTATCCAACTTTATTCTCTCCATTCCACAGCCCTACATTCATCTCCATGACATTTTCTACATGAGAAATATTGAGCTATTCAAATATACATGTTGTAAATAAAGTTTCAAAGATCATTTTTCAAATAATGTCATCTCTGTGACAAAGATTGTCCTACAAATCATGCCATTTTTGTTTATTTGCTTGATTCAGTTCAACTCAGCCTCCATTTCCCATTTAGAAAAAAATTGCAGCTCACCTCCAGCGCTCATTTAATTTTATATAAATACACTCTTTAATGCTGAAGCAAATCTGTCTGATTTTCAATATGAAAATAAAATATAAAAACTATTCTTGGAGTTGATTTCTAAACATAACTAAAAACAGAATAGTCTGAATCATAAGAATTGTCTATTTTGGAAAAATCAGCTTCATCAAATGAATCTTCAGCCAACAATAGTTCAAGAATGATGTGAACATCATGCATAGGAATGGTACGTTTTCTAGGATTTGACATTTTAAGTAATCAAGAATTACTATATTTTGTAAATGGAAATAACACTACTAAAAACAGAATGCTATAAATAGAATGATGTCTTTTGTTTCCAAAGTTGATATACTAGAGCAATGAGAAAATAATAAAGGCGAGATATTTTGTGGCAAACTTATATCGGGGTAAACACTACAGCCACAAGTGCCAACAGCAAGTACTCTTCCTGTAGTCCCTGGAGATTAGATTAAGATAGTGACAACATGGATGAATCTAGAACTTAATTATCAAAAGGGAAGGAACATGACCTATATAGAGAAAGACATGTCTGGGGAGATGCATAAAAGTTAATCTTTTTGCTATTCCTTTGTTTGTTTTTACTTATTCTGGGTGTGTATTTTTAATGTCAAATAACATAAAAAAAATGGGTGACGTATTTTAGTTTATCATAAAAAAGTTGCTTCAAATAAGCTAAGAAACCCTATTTTCTACATATGTTATATACTTAGCCCTGGAGGACCACACCTACTTTTTCCTTATAAGACAAAAGTAAGATTATAACAAATTTTTAAAATACTTTTAATAATTGAAAAACATCGCCAAATTTTTTAAGTTTAGGAACAGTTACTATCAGAGTTATTTATATTGGCATAGTGTCACTTTTGCATATAAATGCACAGTCATGTGCTGCATTATGACCTTTAGATCTAGGAGGAAACATATACAATGGTGGTCTCATAATATTATCATAGAGTTGAAAAATTCCTATCACCTCGTGACTTAGTAGCTGACATACATTGTAGCTTAATCTGTAGTGATGCTGGTATAAACAAAACTAGTGTATTGCCCGTGATATAAAAGTATAGCACAGATGAATAAAGATATTCCTGAAGATGGCTGACTAGATGCAGCTGGGATGTGCTTCTTCCATGGAAAGGAATCAAAAGGGTACTGAAGAAAACACTGTAATTCGGTTGACATGAGTCAGAAGACATCATGATTAAAAAGAGAAGAAGCAGAGCTTGGTGTTGCTAGACACAAGGACCAGCCCATGGATCAGGACCTGAACCCAAGGAAAGATTGAGTGAAGTAACTCAAGAGCACCACATTCCTGCTGTTGATCTCTGAGATTCCAGCTACACCACGGGTTGAGTTCCCACAACCTGTGCAGGCTTTTGGATTGGCAGAGGGAACTGCTTGGAGACCATGGAAGGGCTCCCACATGAAGCCCAAAAGGTTCCAGTGTGCTGGGCAGTGCGGATCCAAAATCCACCTCTAGGTACTTATCCCACAAGTCTCGACATTTTGCTCTAGGCAGGTACAGTTCCTGCTATCTGCCATGTCAAGAGATAGCAGCCCCAGGCACACTTCTGAGCCCCAAAGACAGGCCCTGCCACCACTGCTGTGGAACCAAGGTGAATCCAGACATGTGTCTCCATGCTTGCTGGTCTCTCCTAAGACTGTTTGCCTGGCTGCTCTCACAGGGGCAGCCCATAGCACCACCACCATTATCCCACCTTAGTGTTTTGTTGGCAGCCTGGGGACAGTTCACCCCCAATCACAGCTAGTACTTTGTACTAAGAGGCCAGTGGAAAAATCCACTAGTCTGACTCCAGTTCCCCAGGCTTTGAGCACACCATCCAGGGGCATGGAGATGAGAGCCATGGCCTTGTTTTGATAGGGGAAGGAGTTCTCACTGTCGGAACACAGACAAGAGTGTAGTGTGGGTTTGTGTGGTGATGCAGGAGCTGGTTGCTCTTCCGTTTGTGAGACTGGACCAGTGAGGAGAACTGCAGTTTCTGCCACAAGGAGGCTAGCAGTCCAGAAGCCTGAAGGGCTCAGCAATCTGGATATGGATGGCTTGGAACCAGCCTAATTGGTTGGAACTGTTGTTGGGACCAGATGCCAGATGGAGACCTACTGGGGTTCGGGTTGTAAGAGCTGGACAAGACCACATGGTCATCTGTTAGACCGAAAACCCTTGCCATACCTCTAACACTGAGCAGGCTCTGTGGTGCAGGAGAGGAGCCTCTGCCCCTTCTTGGAGTATTGTCCTAGTAGCTTAAGAGCTGCACCTATATGTCCACCAAAGTCAGCACTTGTGGTTTTCTCAGGGAGCCTTGTGACAGACTTTTCCAACCCAGACATACCCAGTTTTCCTCCCTCCAGCTGCCTTGGTGGCAAAGTATAGAATGGGATAACCTGGGAGCCCTATGCCTTGTTTGTCACGAGAGACAGCATGGTACTTCCCATACTCAACAAAGGCCAGGTAAAAATTCCACTGCTATGACTGCAACTGACTCTTTTGCAAGTACCACATACTAGCCAGAAGATCAAACCTGCATGGCCCACCACAACTTCAGCTGACATCATTATACAGCCTCAGCCAACTCCTAGCCACAGTTACTACCTACTCTCCTGTAGGGTGAACTGAAAAACCCAATGTAATTCCACTGACAGAAGTGCCAAGCCCTGGGGAATGAAATAAGCCTCCTGAGACCTCCACCTTCCCGTCTCTGTAGGAGACAATGAGTCTGACATTAGACACAAGGCACTGCTACTACAACCTAAAAACAACTAGCATTTGAGAAAAGCCACTACTTTGAGGCTATGTATAACAAGAAATTCATACAGAACCTTGGCTTTCTAAAAGCACAGAGAAGCAAAGCTGAAGGATTTTACCCAACGTATTCAACAAACACACCATCAAGGGGGAAAAATCTCACCCAGATGAAAGTCAATTCCAAAATAAGAAGTGATGGCATCTCCAGATGAGAAGAAACATACAGGAATTTCAACACCTTGAAGAAACAGAGGGCCATGACACACCCAAAGACCACACTAGCTCTCTATCAATAAATCCTAACCAAAATGAAAACTGAAATATCAGATAAGGAATGGAAAATATGGAATGTGAGGAAACTTAATGAGATCCAACAGAAAGTTGAAAACAAACATAAAGAAATAAGAAAACAACTTAGAAGATGAATAACAAGATATATTTACAAAAAACAAATAGTATTTCTAGAAATAGAATATTCACTAAAGGAATTTCAGAACAGAGTTGACAGACAAATAGAACTTCTAGAAATAGAATATTCACTGAAGAAATTTCAACACATAGTTGATGGCTTTAACAATAGCCTAAACCAAGCAGAGTAAAAATTTTCAAGCTTGAAGACTTGTCTTTCAAATTAACCCAGTCAGAAAAATATAAAGAAATATATTTTTTATTTTTTTTATTTTTTATTTATTTATTTATTTATTTATTTTTTGAGACGGAGTTTCGCTCTTGTTACCCAGGCTGGAGTGCAATGGCGCGATCTCGGCTCACCACAACCTCCGCCTCCTGGGTTCAGGCAATTCTCCTGCCTCAGCCTCCTGAGTAGCTGGGATTACAGGCACGTGCCACCATGCCCAGCTAATGTTTTTGTATTTTTAGTAGAGACGGGGTTTCACCATGTTGACCAGGATGGTCTCGATCTCTTGACCTCGTGATCCACCCGCCTCGGCCTCCCAAAGTGCTGGGATTACAGGCTTGAGCCACCGCGCCCGGCCCCAGAAATATATTTTTTATAAATAAAGGCTTCAAAGAATATAAGATTATGGAAAGCTACCAAACATACAACTTATAAGCATTCTTGAGATAAAAGAATAAAAAGAAAATTTGCGAAGTATATTTGAGAGAATGGGAAAATTTCCTCAATCTTGCTATAGACATCCAGTTCCAAGAAATTCAAAGAATACCTGGAAGATACTATACAAGGCATATCATCATCAGATTACCTAAGGTCATCATGAAAGAACAAATCTTAAAAGCAGGTTGAGAGAAAAATCAAATACTCTGTAAAGAAAACCCCATCAGACTTCTCAGTAGAAATCTTAGAAGCCTGAAGAGATTTGGGGCCTATTTTTAACCTTATTGCAGAAGGAAAGTGCTAGCCAATAATTTCATATCCTTCCAAACTAGAGCTCATACATGAAGGAGAAATAAAGTATTACCCAGACAAGCAAATGCTAAAGGAATTCATCATTACTGGACTAGACCTACAAAAAATGCTTACGGGAGTTCTAAGTATGGAAACAAGAGAATGATACGGCCATGATAAAAACACCTGTAAGTAGAAAGCTCACAGATCCTATAAAGCAATCACACAATTGAAACTCTAAGGCAACTAGATAAAAATTACTATGATAGGAACAAAACTTCATGTACTATTATTAACTTTGAACATAAATGGACTAAATACACCACTTCAAAAATATGGAGTAGCAAATTGGTTGAAAAATAGGACCCAATCATTTGCTGCCTACCAGAGACCCATCTACTAGCTAAAGACACCTATAGACTAAGTAAAGGGGAGAAAAGAGACATATCATGAAAATGGAAAACAAAAGCAAGCAGAAGGAGCCATTATTATATCCGACAAAACAGACTTTAAATCAACAACAGTGAAAGAAAGATAAAGGATGGATTTACATAATAACAACAAGAAAATTTAACTGTCCTAAATATATATGCACCCAACACTGGAACACATAGATTCACAACACAAATATTAGTAGATGCAAGAAAAGTGACTGACATCAATACAACAATTGTGAGGGACTTTACCACCCCACTGATAAGACTGGGCAAGTCATTGAGGCAGAAAGTCAACAGTGAAACTCAAGACTTAAATAGGATACTAGATCAAATGAACCTAATAGACATTTACAGAATATTGCACCTAACAATGACAAAATATACATTTTTAATCTTTGCATGAAACATTCTAAAATTTGACCATATGCTCAGTAATAAAGCAAGTCTCTATAAATTAAAAAAAAAAACGAACAAACTGATATCACATCCAGTAACTTTCCAGACCAGAGTAGAATAAAATTGGAAATCAATACCAAGAGGAACTCTCAAAACTACACAAGTACACGGAAACTAAACAACATGCTCCTAAATGACTTTTGGGTAAGCTAAAAAATTAAAACAGAAATTAAAAAAAATAAATAAAACAAATGAAAACAGAGACAGATACAACATTCCAAAATCTCTTGGATCCGGCCAAAAACAGTGCTAACAAGAAAAGTTTGAATCATTAAATGCCAATATCAAAAAGGTAGAAATAACTCAAATTAGAAACCTACTGCCACACATCAAGAAACTAGAAAAACAAGAGCAAGCGATATCCAAAGGTAGCAGAAGAAAAGAAATAACAAATATCTGAGAAAAACTAAATGAGACTGAGAACTCAACAAATGATACAGAAGATCAACAAAATAAAAAGTTTGTTCTTTCAAAAAATAAAAATGAGAGGCTGCTATCTGCTTTAAACTAGAAAAATGAAAGATTTAAATAAGCAAAATAAGAAATGATAAAGGTGGCATTACATGTGATATCACACAAATATAAAAGATCATTAGTGACTATTATGAATATCTGTGCACACAAACTGAAATTCCTAGAGGAACTAAAATAAATACTTTAAAAAATACAACCTCACAATATTGAACCAGGAAGAAATAGAATTCCTACACAGGCCAATAACGAGTAATAAAATTACATCAATAATAAAACAAATCTTGTGACAAAAAAAGTCTAGAGCCAGACAGAATCAAAGTCCAATTTTACCAAACACACAAAGAAGAGGTGGTACCAATCTTGTTGAAACTATTCCAAAAAAATCAAGGAGAAGGGATCCCTCCCTAACTAATTCTATAAAATGAGTATCACCCTGATACTAAAATCAGGCAGGGACACAATGAAAAAAAAAAAAAAAAAAAAAATATAAGCCAAAAAAATTGATAAAACTAGATACAAAAATTTTCAAAAAAAATACTAGCAAAACAACTCAAACTGCACACATGATATGGTTTAGCTGTGTCCCCACCCAAATCTCACTTTGAATTGTAATAATCCCCACATGTCAAGGGCAGGGCCAGGTGAAGATAATTAAATCATAGGGGTGGTTTCTCCTCAATATTCTCATGGTAGTGAACAAGTCTCACATGGCCTGATGGTTTTATAAATGGGAGTTTCCCTGCAGAATCTTTCTTGCCTGTCCCCATGTAAGATGTGCCTTTGCTTCTCCTTTGCCTTTTGCCATGATTATGTGGCCTCTCTAGCCACATAACCATGTACTGGAAGTCCTAGCCAGACAAATCAGGCAAGAGGAAGGAAGAAATAAAAGCCATTCAATTGGAAAGGAGGAAGTCAAGTTATCTCTGTTCACTGATGACATGATCTCACACCTGGAGTCCATTAAGTCTCTTTTCCTTTATAAGTTACCCAGTCTTGGGTATGTCTATTAGCAGCATAAGAAGTGACTAACACAACATAAAAAACATAATTCACACTTTGGGAGGTCGAAGCGGGCAGATTACCTGTGGTCAGGAGTTTGAGATCAGCGTGACCAACATGGTAAAACCCCATCTCTACTAAAAATACAAAATCAGCCAAGCATGGTGGCACATGCCTGTAATCCTAGCTACTGGGGAAGCTGAGGCAGAAGACTCTCTTGAACCTGGGAGGCAGAAGTTGAGGTGAGCCAAGATCACGCCATTGTACTCCAGCCTGGGCAACAATAGAGAAATTCTGTCTCAAAAAAAAAAATAAATAAATAAAAATCAATAAAACTATAATTCATCACAATTAAATGTGTTTTATTCCATAGATGCAAGGACAGCTTAAGATGTGAAAACCAATAAATGTCATTTTTCAAATAAATACCTATTGTATACCATGTTCACCATTTGTGTGATGGGCACACTAGTAGCCCAAACCTCACTATTATGCAATATACCCATGTAACAAACCTGTACATGTACCCCTGAATCTAAACTTTAAAAAAAAATAGCACATACAATTATGTACAGAATACTTGATAATGAAAAAAACTAATATGTTATTGCTTTATGTATTCATTATGCTATCCTTTTTATCACTATTTTAGAGTACACTTTTTCTACTTGTTTAAAAAAAATTAATAAAACAGCCTCATACAAGCCCTTTAGAGGTATTCCAGAAATCAGTGTTATCATAGATGACAGCTTCATGTGTGTCACTGAAGGACTGTTCAGGGGTAGAAAATGTGGTGGTGGAAGACAGTGACATTAATGATTCTGACCCTGCATAGGCCTAGGCTAATGTGTGTGCTTCTGTCTTAGTTTTTAATTAAAAAGA
>NW_016107337.1:2564158-2605539 GCF_001604975.1 Cebus imitator
AAAAAAAAAAAAAAAAAGAATATTTTTGTACAGCTTTAAATGTGTGTGTATTTTAAGCTAAGTGTTGTTACAATAGAGTCGAAAAATGTTTTAAATTAAAAAGTTTATAAAGTGAAAATGTTACAGTAAGCTAAGGTTAATTCAAAATTGAAGAACGATTTTTTTTTTTATTAATTTTGTATAGCCCAATTATACAGTATTTATAAAGTATACAGCAGTATATAGTAAATCCTAGGCCTTCACAGTCTCTCACCACTCATTTACTCACTCACTCAGTCACTCACTCACTCACCCAGAAGAACTTCCAGTCCCGCAAGCTTTATTTATGGTAAGTGCCCCACACAAGTGTGCCATTTTTAATCTTTTATACTGTGTTTTAACTATACCTTTTTAATGTTTAGATATGTTAAGATACACAAATACTTAACCATTGTAGGTTTTCATTTTGTTTTGTTTTTTGAGACAGAGTTTCAGTCTTGTTGCCCAGGCTGGAGTGCAATGGTGTGACCTCAGCTCACTGCGACCTCTACTTCCTGGGTTCAAGCAATTCTGTTTCAGCCTCCCGAGTAGCTGGGATTACAGGTGCATGCCACCACACCCAGCTAATTTTTGTATTTTTAGTAGAGATGGGGTTTCATCATATTTGTCAGGCTGGTCTCAAACTCCTGACCTCAGGTGATCTGCTCGACTCAGCTTCCCAAAGTGCTGGGATTACAGGCATGAGCCTACACCCAGCCTACTGACCATTATTTACAACTGCCTACAGTATTCAATACAGTAACATGTTATACAGGTTTGTACCCTAGAAAGAATAAGTTATACCATATGGTCTGGTTGTGAAGTAGGCTATACCGTCTAGGCTTGTTTGTAAGTACACTCCATGTTGTTCACATGAAAGGGTGAAATTGCCTAATGACACATTTCTCAGAACATATATCCATAGTTAAGCAACGTATGACTGTACATGTATTCTTCAGTTTTACTAGAAAAATGGTATTTAGTATATACTTTGAGTATATACCCAGAAGTAGAAGTCCTGAATCATATGATAATTCTATAATAGTGTAAATTTTTAAGAAATTGCTGTTTTCCACATGGGCTATACCATTTTTCATTCTCACTAGAAATGCATGAGTGTTCCAATTTCTCTAAATCTCTGGTAATGCATGTTAATTTCCTTTTTTTCTAACAGCCATAGAATGGGTATAAAGTAATATAGAATAATTTTAAATATTATTTTATTCATTTTATTGCTAACAAATATAAACAATGAAACCCAAAGTGAGTAGATATATATACATACAAAATAAGGAGATAATTATTTAGGCAACTAAAAGTAGAAATATGAATTAAAAAGGCTCACCCATTCCCTACTATTACACAGAGCAAGTGAAAAGACACTTGGGCAAAATGAAATTATTCAATCAGTATAAAATATTTTAGATTAATTTGAAGATGTTTCTATTAGCACTGTGTAATTATATCACATCCAGGTTTCTATTTGTCACTAAAAGAAAATAGAATAGTGATGGCTCAAAGCACCAAATTTAGATTGAGAATGAGCTTGTGCTTGGTTATTTCTACATACAGGTTTAACCATACTTCCTATTTCACATGGCCTTTTGTAATATGATTTTGATCTTCTTTCACCAAGTGGCAATCTCTTTCCTCTGCCCAGTATAGTTGCTAGAGCTGACGAAAATTCTCTGAGAAATACATGGCCTTGAAGTAAATATGTCATTCATTTTGTTGCTATAAGGACCTGTGTTAACACCTAAGAAAAATATACGATATTTCTGTTAGACTTGTTAGACTGTCTCAACTAGATATAGGATTTCTTCTTCTTCTTTTTCTTTTTTTTTTTCTTTTTTTAGACAGAGTCTTCCTCTGTTTCACCCAGGCTGAAATGCAGTGGCACAGTCTCAGCTCACTGCAGCCTCTGCCTCCTGGGTTCAAGTGCTTCCCCTGTCTCAGCTTCTTGAGTAGCTGGGACTAAATGTTTATGCCACCACACCTGGCTAATTTTGTATTTTTAGTAGAGATGAGGTTTCAACATGTTGGCCAGGCTGGGCTCAAACTCCTGACCACAGGTGATCTACCTGCCTCAGACTCCCAAAATGCTGGGATTATAGGCATGAGCCATTATGCCTGGCCTCAACTATATACAGGACTTCTAACAATCATAGTGGCATTTTCCCACACTATTCTCACACAGACAAAATAGAGATAGTTTTGTCTTTAGGTGGGTGTTGAACAATGAGATCATGTGGACTCAGAGAGGAGCATCACACACTGGGGGCAGTTGGGGGCGGTTAGGGAGGGACAGCGTCGGGTGGGGAGGGATAACCTGGGGAGAAACACTGGATATAGTATGCACCTATGCAACAATCCTGCATGACCTGCACATGTACCTCAGAACCTTAAGTAAAAAAAAAAAAAAAAAAAAAAAAAAAAAAAAAAAAAAAAAAAAAAAAAAAAAAAAAAAAAAAAAAAAAAAAAAAAAAAAAAAAAAAAAAAAAAAAAAAAAAAATATATATATATATATATAGAGAGAGAGAGAGAGAGAGAGAGATCATTTGAGGAGCATGAAGTGAGCTCTAATAAGACTTATAGAAAAATATCAGCATTATTAAGAGCCTTTCCTTAACAAAACACCCCCTGATTAGAGTGAAAGGGGCAAAGAACATTCCAAATACAAACAGCTTCCAACTTCTAAGGACAACAGGAAACCTGAGAGAGCTACTCAGTTGCAATTGTTACCTATTTCTTTCAGAATAGGAAAGATGACTCTGAAATGAAGTCAAGATCTCAGAAGAAATAAATGGACTATGAAGCCACTGTTAGAAACCAGAACTATACCCCACTCAAGTAATGTTTCTTGCACTTAAATACAATACAGTAACATGTTGTATTAAAGTAGGGGGACCTAACCACAAGTGTCCAGCTGGATTCAGAGTTGCCATGGACTAGTGATAAATAACTACTTCCTGATCTCCTTTTTTTTCCTTTTTGAGACAGTCTTGATCTGTTGCCAGGCTGGAGTGCAGTGCGATCTTGGCTCACTGCAACCTCTGCCTCCCAGATTCAAATGATTCTCCTGCCTCAGCCTCCAGAGTAGCTGAGAATACAGGTACATGCCACCATGCCCAGTTAATTTTTGTTATTTTTAGTAGAGATGGGGTTTCAGCGTGTTGGCCACTATGGTCTCGATCTCCTGACCTCGTGATCCGCCCCCTCAGCCTCCCAAAGTGTTGGGATTACAGGCCTGAGTCACAGCCTCTTATCCTTTTTAAATGCAAATGTCTGTTGCAATTATTTTATCTGTGCTTTCTCAGTGTATTTGTGGTTGTAACAGGCAGGTAATCTAACATTTTCTAAGGGCTCTGAATGAAGAGCAACTGAGCTTGAGTAGCTACAGCTAAGAAACTTCATCCAAATAGTTTAATGACATTATGGGTTTTTGGACAATGCCTTAATGATAAGAAGCTTCTTGAGGAATGAGAAGTGTATTTGCATTCGGGAAGAATCAATCCCTCCCTTCCTGCACATCTCCTTGCTATACTCTCTATTACTAAGTGGGGTAAACTTCCTATCCTCTTGAATTTCTCCAGGCCCTGGAACTTGTTTCCATGAATAGAATGAAGAGGAAATGGCACTGTATAATGTCTGCCTATGACTTAATAAATCTTACAGCTTCCATTTTCACCCTTCCAATTTGCAGCCAGCTACCAGATAAAGAAGCTTAAACTAGTGAGAAAGAAAGACATGAGGTTCAGGAAAACCTCAAATCCAGCTCTCAGTGGAGTGAAGCTGCAGGAATGAATTCAGATGACACTATGTGAAGCAGAAAGCAGAACCCATTGGCTGAATATAATTAAATTTTGGAATGGTTTATTTACACAGCAAGAGATAACTGAAAGATATTTATCTGTCTTAATTTTGGTAAGAGATAGTAGGGGTGACAGAAACTTAGTTACTTTTGTTTATGACTCATATTTTTCAAATATTTTTTTTTTTTTGGCCAGAGAGTAGAAATTCTATGAGTAATATTACAGAGAGGATTGAAAAGCACTCATACTATGGCATCACTAATTTTCCTATTTTTTTCAAGAAACAATTTACCAATCCTGTTTTCACCACTAAACTGATTATTTTAGTAATTTCTTTGGTAGAGCATCTACATTATTTTTCTTATTAGTATGCTAGATGATTGCCCCATTCACATGACTTAGTTTGGTTCTTTGATCCCAAACAAATTATTTCATTTTATCTGTATTTGCCGTCTGGCTGGCCCAAGCACCAAGCAATTCAACCTCTTCAGAGCTAGGTCCAAATAATGTTAGTGTTTTTTCTGCTTTTGATATTTAAAAAACTTTTAAAAATATGTTTTAAAATTATGAATGAATGTTTCATCTTACCATAGTCCCAAATCATAAGTTTTCAGTAGCTGCCTATTCCTAAAGAAATACTTAAAGAATCATAAGATTGGCTGGCCGTGCTGGCTTCCGACTGTAACCCTAGCACTTTGGAAGGCTGAGGCAGGCAGGTCACGAGGTCAAGAGATCGAGGCCTTCCTGATCAACATGGTGAAACCCCATCTCTATTAAAAATACAAAAACTAGCCTGGGCGTGATGGTGTGTGCCTGTAGTCCCAACTACTGACGGGGCTGAGGCAGGAGAATCACTTGAAACTGGGAAGCGGAGGTTGCAGTGAGCCGAGATCAACCCACTGCCCTCTATCCTGGCAACAGAGTGAGACTTCATCTCAAAAAAATAAAATAAAATAAAATAAAATAAAATAAAATAAAATAAATAAAAGAAAAGAAGAAAAAAGAAAAAGAAAAAAGATTCACAACGTAAGATGGAGTAGCATTTTCTAGACTTTTTGAATCCAATTGTTTAAATAGAAATGCATCAAGCTGGTACTTCAGAATAGAGAAAGCCTATTAATCTAATTGTATGATATCTAAAAGGCAAGTTGCAGGAAATTTAATATAACAATTTAACATATTTGCATCATAATATACATTTACTTAGCCAAGATAGAATTAACATCAATATCCTTTTAATTTGATCACTTATTAATGTATGGCTTATGATAAAAAAAGAGACATTAATACATACTGACAATTTTACAGATTAAGTCAAATGTCATCTTAGAAGATTCCTTTCTTTTAACCAATGTTGATTCAATGTCATGAGTATTACTATTTTGGGTTGCTGAATTTTAATTAAAGATTTATACACTCTCCCTAAACGTCTTTAAAACCTCTACTAAATTGTAACAATTAAACCAATTATATACCAAGTGATGACAGTAAATAAAATGAAGATTTTTAAAAGTTTAAAATCCTATAGATTTTTTAGAATTAAAAGGAGAACATATTGTTAATTTAGAGAAAATGCTCAAACAGGTTATATTTCCTAAACTTTGTCTTCATTAATAAATATTTGACATTAATAATGAAGGATTAATGTGTAAATGCATCACATGAATTCCTAATGCTTTTGCACCTCAAATGTTTTATACATTTTTATGTGGTAGAAATAATATTAGTCCTAAACCCATGACTTACTGTTTACCAAATGGAATCTCTGTAATTAACATTTTAATTATTATGTATGCCTATTTTAAATATTTTTGATCTTCCTACACAGACTAAGTGTGACTAGAAGAGACTAATTACAATTAGAAGACAAAAATCTCAATGATGTTGCTGTTTGAGTGGTAATTGTAATTAGAGGAATTTAGAAAAAAAGACATCAACTTTTCAAAAGAAAGTAAACAATGAAAACATTGTAGGGTAAGAGAAGCCAGCATTTTTTGAAACAGTTGAATATTTAAATGAAAATGAAGAAGTGTATCTGTTTTGGGAAAACTCTTATACTGTCTTTTTCATCAGCTGTTGTACCAAAGGAGCAGTCAACACAGAAGACTTCTGTGATTAAATGCGTGTGGGTTTTTTCCCCTCAAAAAGCTGTGAATACAGGCTATGTATTCTCCAACTCAATTCTGATATTATCTACCTGAGAAGAGTGTCAAATCACACTGACTGAGGACTCAGTCTTCAAGACATCCCCCTGCCCCAAACACCCATCACTAGTCTCAAGTCTAGACCTCTGGAACTTCTGACCAAATAGCTTCAAATTGGGGTTTCCGCCACTCCTGCTTTGGGTTTGACTAAGTTATGGAGTAGTTCACAGAACTCAGGAAACACTTATTTATGTTTATTGATTTGTTAAAGGGATATATGAAGGATATAGATGAAGAGATGCATAGGGTGAGGTATGGAGGAAGGAGCGCAGAGCTTCCGTGTTCTCCCTGGATTCCACCCTCCAGGAACCTGCACATGCTCAGCTAGCTGAAAGCTCCCCATAACCCTGTTCTCTTGGGTTTTTATGCAGGCTTCATTAAGTAGGTAAAATTGATTAAATCACTGAACATTTGTGACCAACTTGATGGTCAGCCCCTTTCTCCTCTCTGGAGCTTGGGGAGTGGGACTGACGGTCACAACCCTTGAAACCTGCCTTGTTCTTTCTGGTGAGCTGCCCCATCCTAAAACTATCAGTGGATACTGTCATGCAAAACACACTTTGGAGATTCCAAGGATTTTAGGAGTTGTATGTCAGATGGGGACAAAGACCAAATATATATGTCACAATATCACAGTACATAAATGGAGTGCTGAATATACCTATAATATATAAAGGTAACTAAATATAACTAAATTGAATGCTGGAAGAAAATTCACTTTCATTTAAGATGAAATGATTTCAGAAAGACAAAGGAGGAGGTAAGAAATGGGGAGGGTAGTATTGGCTCTAAAAAGGGAAATATTTGCCTTCATCACTGGAAAAATAATGATGAAGTTTGAAATTCACCGCAATGAAGAAAATTCTCATTTTTGATACATGGGTGGAAAGTGCCAAAGAAATGAATACATTTCAAATTTGTTTAAATAGTCCTAGTACTGCTTGGAAACCACCATCAAAATGGATGTATTTTCTCCTAGCATGTAAAAATGAAATGATTTTACTATTAGAAAGTATGACTACATTTAAAAAATCCAAATAAAATTGATACCAAGAGGATGCATTCAAGGAAAAAAAAAAAAAAACTGGCTTTCCTCTATGCATGATAAATGGTTCCAGTTTTTCTATGAATATTTGCTTGCCTTCTTACTCATTCCCTTTTGCCATCTGCTAGAATATGCTATCAGAAAAGTGGCAGAAGTTGCCAATGCTTAAAACAAAAAATTTAAATAGAAAAACTTAAAATTGAGAAATTCTCTCCATTAAATGTAATTCCTGTGACTTGCAAAACAAAAAAGTGTCATTATTAGATTTACCAGCAAAACAAATTTAAGCATTCTATGTATCTTTTGGCTTATGATTACTACTAGACAATATAAGAATTTTTTAAAGAACTTTTATTTTAGGTTTGGGGGTACATGTGAAGATTTGTTACATAGGTAAATGTGTCACAGAAGTTTGTTGTACATATTATTTCATCACCCAGGTATTAAGAACCTGGAAACCATCATTCTCAGCAAACTGACAGAAAAGCAGAAGATCAAATACCACATGTTCTCACTCATAGGCGGGTGTTGAACAATGAGAATACATGGACACAGGGAGGGGAGCACTACACACTGGGGTCAGTTGGGGGGAAATAGGGGAGGGACGGTAGGGGGTGGGGAGCTGGGGAGAGATAGCAAGGGGAGAAATGCCAGATGTAGGTGATGGGGAGGAAGGCAGGAAATCACACTGCCACGTATGTACCTATGAAACAATTTCGCATGTTCTTCACATGTATCCCAAAACCTAAAATGCAATAAAATAAATAAATGGGGAGAAAAAAAAAAAGCCCAGTACATAATGGTTATCTTTTCTGCTCCTCTCCCTACTCTAAACCTCCCCACTCAAGTAGATCGCAGTGTCTGTTGTTTCCCTCTTTGTGTTCATAAGGTCTTATCATTTAGCTCCCACTTATGCGTGAGAACATGTTGTACTTGGTTTTTTATTCCTGTGTTAGTTTGCTATGGATAATAGCCTCCGGCTTCATCTGTGTTCTCACAGAAGACAAAATCTTGTTCTTTTCTTCTGGCTAGATAGTATTCTATGGTGTATACACTACCACATTTTCATTATTCAGTCTGTCATTGATGGCATTTAGGTTGACTTCATGTCTTTGCTATTGTGAATAGTGCTGCAATGAACATTCATGTGCATGTGTCTTTATGGTAGAATGATTTCTATTACCCTGGGTATATACCCAGTAATGGGATTGCTGGGTTGAATGGATGTTCTGCTTTTAGCTCTTTGAGGAATTGCCATACTGCTTTCCACAATGGTTGAACTAATTTACACACCCACTAACTGTGTATAAGCTTTTCCTTTTCTCTGCAACCTTGCCAACGTGTTATTTTTTGACTTTTCAATAATAGTCATATTCTGACTGTTGTGAGATGGTATCTCATTGTGGTTTTGATTTGCATTTATCTAATTGTTAAACATATTGAGCTATTCTTCATGTGCTTGTGGGCCGCATGTCTGTCTTTTTTTGTGTGTGTGTGTGAAGTTCATGAAGTTCGCTTTTTAACAGGGTTATTCATTTGTCTCTTGTAAATTTGTTTACATTCCTATACATGCTGGATATTAGACCTTTGTCAGAAGCATACCTTGCACAAATGTTGTCACATTCTGTAAGTTGTCTGTTTACTCTGTTGATAGTTTTTTTTTTTTTTAATGTATAGATGCTCTTTAGTTTAATTAGATCCATTTTGTCAATTTTTGCTTTTGTTGTGATTGCTTTTGGTGCCCTTGTCATGAAATCTTTGTCTGTTCCTATGTCAAGAGTGGTATTTTCTAGGTTGTTTGGGTTTTACATGTAAGTCTTTAATTCATCTTAATTTGATTTATGTGTATGGTATATGAAAGGAGTCCAGCTTCAATCTTCTGCTTATGGCTAGCCAGTTATGCCTGCACCATTTATTGAATAGGATTTTTTTCCCCCATTGATTGTTTTTGTCAGCTTTGTTGAAAATCAGATGGTTGTACATGTGCGGCCTTATTTCTGGTCTCTCTATTCTGTTCTCTTGGTCTACATGCCTGATTTTTTATGTTTTGATTACTTATCCTTACAGCATTGTTTGAAGTTCGGTAACGTGATGCTTCAAGCTTTGTTGTTCTTTTTGCTTAGGATTATCTTGGTAATTTTTGGCTGTTTTTTTTTTTTTTTTTTTTTTTTTTTTTTTTTTTTTTTTTTTTTTTTTTTTTTTTTTTGGTTTCATAGAAATTTTAAATAGCTTTTTCTTTATCTATGAAGAATGTTGTTGGTAGTTTGATAGCAATAGCATTAAATCTGTAAATTGCTTTGGATATAATAGCCATTTTAATGATATTGAGTCTTCCTATTCATGAGAATGGGATATTTTTTCATTAGTATCTTCTGTAATTTCTTTTAGCAGTGTTTTATAATTCTCACTGTAGAGACCTTTCACCTCTTTGGTTTGCTGTATTCCTAGGTATTTTATTCTTTTTGTGGCAATTGTTAATGGGATTGACTTCCTGATTTGGCTCTTGGCTTGGCCATTCTTGGTGTAGAGAAAAGTTAGTGATTTCTGAACGTTTATTTTGTATCCTGCAATTTTGCTGAAGGAGCTTCTTATCAGCTGGAGGAGCTTTTGAAACTAAACTATTGGGTTTTCTAGATATAAAATTATGCCTTCTGCAAACAGATAGTTTGACTTTCTCTCTTCCTATTTGAATATCTTTTATCTCTTGCTCTTGTCTGATTGCTCTGGCTAAGACTTCCAATACTATGTTGACTAGAAGTGATGAGAGAGGGCATCCTTCTCTTGTGCTGGTTTTCAAAGGAAATGCTTCCAGCTTTTTCCTGTTTAGTATAATGTTAATTGTGGGTTTGTCAGAGATGGCTCTTATTATTCTGAAGTGTGTTCCTTCAAGAACTCTGGTGACTCAAATGGCCAGAGTGCTGTATGTTCTTGAAATCATCTCACTGGTTCTCCAACAAGAATTCTGAATGAGGCTGAACTGGGTAGAATGACAGAAATAAAATTCAGAATTGGATAGGAATATACATCCTTGAGATTCAGGAGGACAGGAAAACCCAATTCATGGAAAATAAGAATCACAATAAAATGATACAAGAGCTGAAGGATAAAATAGCTAGTATAAAAAGGGACCTGACAGAGTTGAATAGCACAATACAAGAATTTCATGATGCAATCATAAATTTTAGTAGTATTGAAGAAGGGAATTAAATAATAGCAATAATAGTAAAAATAAAACCATACAATTTGTAGTTGCTATATAATAAAGTAAATTTTTCTGTGTTGTATGCTGTTTCATATAAAACCTAACCCTCAGCTCTGCCTAAAATGAACTAACTCCCTGTAAAACCTACTTTATCTATTTTCCCCACATTCTCAGCAAAGTTCCCAGGCATCTCAAGACTCTTGTTTTTCTTGCTGACCAGCTGCAAGGTCACAGGGCAAGATAACACCCAAAGAATGTACAATGCGTTTCTCAAAATGCTATTTTTCAAATGTAACATACATCACAAGACAAGTTGCAAATTAATTAACTGTTCTTTGTTCTGACTTCTATAAACTTGTTAGCTGCTATGTCATCCTGGATGTATAAAAGAACCCCATTGTCTTTCTCCGGGGCTCAGACTTGGGATGTTAATCCTCTGAGCTGGTGGCCATCTTAATAAAATCCTCCTGTTTCACCCATTGATCTCTCTGGTCTCTTGGATGTTCTTTAACAGTAGAACAAACCAAGCTGAGGAATGAATCTGAGAACATGAATATTGGTCCTCTTAAATAAGACAGTCAGACAAAAATAAAGAAAAAAATAGTAAAAAGAAATAAATAGAGCCTCCAAGAATTATGGGGTTATGTAAAGAGACCAAATCTATGAATCACTGGCATCCCTGGAAGGGAGTGGGAGAAAGCAAACAACTTGGAAAATGTATTTCAAGATATTATTCATAAAATCTTCCCCAACCTTGCTAGAGAGGCCAACAATCAAATTCAGGAAATGAGGAAATCTCCTGCAAGATTTTACATAAGAATATCATCCCGAAGACACATAATCATCAAATTTTCCAAGGTCAAAATGAAAGAATATTAAAGGCAGCTAGAGAGAAAAGACAGGTCACCTACAAAGGAACTCCATCGGGCTAACAATATGCTTCTCAGCTGAAACTGCACAAGTCAGAAGAGATTGGGGGCTATACTCAACATTCTTAAGACAAAATCTTCAACCAAGAGTTTCATATCCAACCAAACTAAACTTTTTAAATGAAGGAGAAATAAGATACTTTTCAGATAAGACAATGTTAAGGAAATTTATTACCACCAGAACTATCTTACATGAGATTTTGAAAGGAGCCCTAAATATAGAAAGGAAAGGTAATACAAGATAAATACTAGATAATATAAGTACACATTTAAACACACAGACCAATGTCACTATAAAAGAACCACACAAACAAGTCAACATAATAATCAGTTAACAGCATGACAGGATCAAATCCACACATATCAATTCTATTAATTTTTTAGCATTCAAAATTCAACAACAATTCAAATTATTATTCAACATCTACTTTAATTAAATTTTTACATTAGTTAAAAAATCTTTGACTTTTAATTGATACTACATGGTATTATAAAGCAATGGGGCTGAATTTGCATCCTAGCTCTTCCTAAGTGTTCTTGGATGATTATTTAACATTTCTGAGATTCCATTTCTTATCCCTGAAATTATAATAATACTAAAACTTACATATTTTGTCTTGGTCAAATAAATTCAGGTAGTACTGGTCTATAGTTTGATAAAAACACAATAAATATCAAAATTTCAACATTTGTATATTTTTATATGAAAAATACCAAAATCTCTACCATAATTATACCTTTAATAAATTATACTTTCAGAGTTTGAACTATATATTAGTCCTTTTACACACTGCTATAAAAATACTACCTGAGACTGAGTAATTTATAAACAAAAGAGGTTTAATTGACTCACAGTTCTGCATGGCCGGGGAGGCCTCGGGAAACTTACAGTCATGGTGGAAGGTGAAGGGCAAGCAAACATGTCCTACACGGTGGCAGGATAGAGAAAGCACAGGGGAAACTGTCACTTTTAAACCATCAGATCTTCTGAGAAGTCCCTCAATATTAGGAGAATAGCATGGAGAGAACTGCCTTCATGAGCCAATCACTTCCCACTAGGTCCCTTCCTTGACAAATAGGGATTACAATTCAAGCTGATATTTGTATATACAAAGCTGAACCATATCAAACTATTACAAACTCAAAATATTTTCATGGTAGTTTTATTTTGATAACTATAAGGAAACATTCAGGCACTTGTATTTTTAAATACCCAGTATAATTTTATAATCTAGAAATAATAATCTATTGATATTAGTCACGCATTCAATTGATTAGCAAATATTTACTAGTTTAAACATGATAGGCTTAGCCCTGTGATTAGAAACCCATCATTTGATCAGGTGCAACTTTCCCAGTTTACCAACTTAGAAAATAATCTCATTGTCATTGTATTGTTCTCCTTTCTCAGCTCTCATGGTACAATTATTTTGCTAGTTCTTCATATTCACATAGATTAAATGTACAGAGGAGTCTATCATCAACCTATTTTAAAGCAAAGAAGCCGCATATAATACAATAGATTACTGAAAAGGGCGCAATGAGAACCCAGAGGAGGCCAGGAAGATCACTAAATAGTAATGTAAGTTCACTAGAGCAGTGGTTCTACACATGAGAAATGGCTAGTCTATGGAAAATACTCATGAGTGCCAAAGGTAGCACTTAGGTTAATAAAATAAGAATCACTTGTGTGGAGGGAGGAGGCCTGGGCAATGATATATTTTTAAAATCTCCCAAAGTGATTCTTACATGTGGAGTGAGAACAACTACTCTAGACAAACTCTTTAATGATTACATATAAAACACATAGGAGATGTTTATTGTGGCATTATTTATAATTGCAACAAATTGAAAGTGAGCTAATATCCACCAATTAAGTATATGGACAATTCTAGACAAAAATTGTACCCATCATCCCCTCAAAAACTCTGGAAACTCAAGTGCTTTGATGCAACTGGAATGTGGTATGTAAGTGGGGAATGGAAGAAGCTAAGGCTGAAAAGATTGGCAGAGACCTACATAAGAGCAACAGCTAACCTATTGTTCTTCTCTGTATTTCTGATACATTTCTCTTTCTGTAATAAATATTTTAAATAATTTATTCATGAAATATGCTAATGCACTGATATGTATGTGAGCCAAACACTTGAACGTATGTGAGCCACAATGCATGTTTACATTTTGCTATAGTGTTTTCAGAATTTCTGTTAGTTATTAAAGACTAAAGCATTAGAGACTTGGATACCTCATGCCTCTTTCTCTGTTCTGCCCTTTTACAGGTATTCTGAATTAGATATGTATACTATATTTGTATTTTAATCCCTTCATTATATATGTATTTATCCATACCAAACACTGTTTTAAAATTTATATAGTAATTTACTTTGACATTTTGCTTTTATTTCTTAACATTTCTCAAAGTAGCACATGGACATGCAGATCAAATTCATTGTTTTCATTTTTTGTTTAAAAATTTTTCATTATCATAGGTAATTCTATATATTTTAAGAAATTATTTTTAATTTTTTTTGGTACAAAGTAGATGTACATATTTATGGGGTACATGAGATGTTTTGATACAGGCATGTAATATGAAATAATCACATCATGGAGAATGGGGTATCCATTCCCTCAAGCATTCATCCTTTGTTCTACAAGCAATCAAACAACACTTTTTAGCTATTTAAAAAGGTACAATTATTATTGAAAATAATCATCCTGTTTTGTTATCAAATAGTAGGTCTTGATTCTTTCTCACAATTTTTTGTTTCTCATTAACCTTCCCCGAAGCCTCCACAACACTCCCCAGCCTTTGGTAGTGATCCTTCTACACTCTATGTCCATGTATTCAATTGCTTTGATTTTTAGATGCTACAAGTAAGTGAGAATATGCAATATTTGTCTTTCTGTGCCTGACTTATATCACTTAACATAATGTCATCCAGTTCCACCCATGGTGTTGCAAATGATTGGATCTCATTCTTTTTCATGGCTGAATAATACTCCATTGTGTTTGGTACCAAATTTTCTTTATCCATTCATCTGTTGATGGAGACTTAGGTTGATTCCAAATCTTGGGTATTGTGAAAAATGTTGCAATAAACATGGGAGTGCAGTTATCTTTTCAATATACTGACCTCCTTCCTTTTGTGTATATATCCAGAAGTGTAATTGCTGGACTATATGGTAGCTCAACTTTTTAGTTTTTTTTATTTGCTTTTTAAGAATCTCCAAACTGTTTTCCATAGTGGTTGTACTAATTTACATTCCAACCAAAAGTGTACAGGGGTTCCCTTTTCTCCACATCCTCACCAGCATTTATTATCTGACTTTTAGATGTAAGCCATTTTAACTGGTGTGAGATATCTCATTGCAGTTTTGATTTGCATTTTCTGATGATCAGTGATGTTGAACACCTTTTCATATGGCTATTTGCCATTTTTATGTCTTCTTTTGAGATATATCAGTTCAAATTTTTGCTCATTTTTAATTAGATTGTTTGATTTTTTTTTTCCTATATAATTATTTGAGCTCCTTATATATTCTGGTTATTAATCAATGTCAGATGGGTAGTAAATTCATTCTTTTTAAATGCTGTGTGTTTTTCATCATTTGGACATGAGCTCCAAGCTCAGCCGGACTTACTTTCTGAGCACCCCTCACAGACCCTGCTGAACAAAACAAGAGCTAATCTAAATAGGATGTAGCAAATAAACTGGCAAAAACAGCTAAGAACAAGATAATGACTAATTGCCCTCATTGCTCATTGTATGTGAAGAGATACATTTGCATGAGGTGCTCCCACTAGTACCATGACAGTTTACGAATGATGCCATTGATACAGGGCAGGTTTTTGGGTTGGCTCAGGAAAGAATTCAGAGGTGAGCCGGTGGTGGAAAAAAGTGGCTTTACTGAGGCAGGGGCTGTGTTGCAATTCAGTAACGGCCACTTAAGGAGCAGGGCTACGCTATAGGCAGTGTGCTGAGAGTAGCAGTTTATGGGCAGTTTGCAGTCATATTTATACCCACTTTTAATGACATGCAAATTAAGGGGCAGATCATTCAGAAACAGATCAAAAATATGGAGTAACTTTCCAGTTGTTGCTATGGTAAAGGGAGGTAGTCTTCAGGGTGTTCCATGGCATTGGTAAACTGTCGTGGTGCCGGTTGGAGTGCCTTATGGTGATGGACAGTGAGGGCAACTAGTGGTTGCCTTTGAGGTGGTTTTCTGGTCTTAACCTTACTCATTCTGGTTTGGAGATGAGTCCTGCCAGCCTCCTACCTCACCATACCAATGACCTGGAAGTTAGCTTACATGGCTCTGGGAGCTCCCTGTCTCTTTTCCAGAAAGTTCATGAATAACTCATCCCTGAATTAGCATATAAGTAAGAGTGGATATAAATAGCCAGCAACCCATGGTGCTACTCTGCGCCACTCTGCCTATGGGATAGCCCTGCTGTCTATGGAGTAGCCATTTTGCTGTACATTGTTGCTCTAATAAACTTTTCCTTCGCTGTCAGCTTAGTTTTGAATCCCTTTCTAAGCAAAGCCAATAACCCTCCTGGGCTGAGCCCTAAATTTGGGGGGTTAGCTGCATCAGGAGTACATTAGTGGTTTTGTTTATATGCTTATTTTTCCAGGAATACATTTTGTGTAGAATCACAGTTCTAGGATATAGAAGTTACAGTAGGAAAGATATATCATAGGACATGTAGTCTTCAATTGTATTAAATATCGTACCTTCTCTTCTAAGTAGATTGACAGTTCAGGAAACAATATACCAAACTTGATGTTTCCTTTCATATGAAGAGACAATAATAAAAGTTGACTTCTTTCCACCTTCTCTCTTGTTCCTCCTCTGGGGAAATGGAAAGGATTAGTTGGTAACTTTGGAATGAAAAACTGGTCATTCATAGCTCTCCCATCTTCCTCATTTAATTCTCTTAGGACTTCTACTGAATGTGTTCTTTCCTGATTACTTTTGGCTGTGTGAGAGGCTAAGTAAAGGCCACTGAAGAGAAAGCCTGCAGTTTGCCTTCACTGTCTGTGGCTGATTGGTGAGTCTGCCTCATCCTGGGATTCAGTACTAGGAAGCACAATACAGTCATGCATTTAAGCTACGATCTCCAAATCAGACTACACTAATAAGCACAAGATTTTGATTTTTGTCTGATGACTTTATGTATCCTACATAGTTTAAGAATTAGATGGGAAAATGAGTGTTATTTATTATTCCTGAAATTTCAACTTGGCCATGCCTATTTATATTCCTCCCCATCTCCACAGTTCATATCACTTCTGAGTTCCAAACATTCTTCCTTGGGTACAGAAGCAGATTTACCATGAAGTTAATGAAAATTAAGATACATACAGACACCTTCATCTGAAATGGCTCCCACCCAAATCCTTGTTTTCACACTTGAGAGATTTGTAAAATTTTCAGAAGTTATATGTTTACATATTCTTTTTCACAATGACAATGATCAAATTTATAAGTGTCAGCTTCAGAAATAATAAGACTTTTATTAACATCTTATCATTAATATATTTGCTATTTTTCCAATACTGGTTGGAAGTGATATATTGTGGTGGTGCTGTGGTGGTCGTTTTGCATCCCCTTATTTTCTAGGGTGATTAAATATTTTCTCAAATATTCATTGACAATTTGGATTTTCTCTTCTATGAATTTTTTGTTCAGAACCTATGAACAATTTATTTTCTTTTTTTAGATTTGTTGTCAGAGTTAGAGTTTATAAAATCTTTATGCCAGTTCTTTATTACTTTTAATTATTGCAATTATCTTTTACAATCTAAGGCTAACCTTTTATCTTTGTTTATGGAATCAAATTTATCAGTGCTTTTCTTTATCAAATTTAGTCTTACTTTAGAAATCCTTCCATAAATCAATATTATGATATTACCCTAAATTTACTTATTTTTAAAGTAAATTTTTATATTGAAAGATAACATGCAAAAAGAAGTATGAAGCTTGATGGATTTTCACAAGGTGAACATCCATCTTTGACTACCATCCAGATAAATAGAATATTGTCATTACCCCAGAATTACATTGAAATCTGTCCTTCTCACTATTGTTTGCAATGTTAACTACCATTCTGGTTTTTAGTCTAATAGATTAATATTGTCAGTTTTTGAACTTTATATGACATTCAAAATACTAAGTATTTTTTTGTAACAGTACCTGAATAATTTTCCTTAACATTAGTTTTGTAAGACTTATCTGTGTTTTTGTTTGTAGCATCAGTTTATTCATATAATCACTCTATAGTGTTACGTGTTTGAATACCCCACAATGTATTTGTCTTTTCTGCTTCGAATGTAGATATGGACTCTTTTCAATTTCTGAATATTACAAGTAAGGATGCTGTAAAAATGCCTTAGAAAGTTTTTGATACACATATGCACACAATTTTCTTGGTATATACTAAGAGTGGAATAGTTAGGTCATAGGGCATGCACTTGTTTAGTTTTAGTAGATACTGCCAAGGAGCTTTCCAAAATAATCATAGCAATTTAAACTCCCATTAGCAGGGCATAATACTCCCATAATGGAGCATTCCATTAGCAGGGATGAAAGTTTATATTTACCAAAATTTTGTATTTTCTATCTTTTAACTTTTAGCTATTATGTTGGATATTTACTGGTATGTTATTTGGGTTTTAATTTGCATTTCCAGGTGATATATAACATGAATCACATTTTAATAAGTCTTTATGTTTTTTGTAACTTTCTTGATTATGTTTCTGGTCTGTTTTTGAATACTGAATTGTCTCTCTTTTTCTTACTGATTTGTAGGAGTTCTTTATGTTTTCTGGATACAAGCCTTTTCTAGATAATACACTCTTTCAGTCACTTTCAATATCTTATTTCACTGTTGGGCTTGATTCCTCGTTTTCCTTTTTGTATCTTTTGTTGTTTTTCTTTGTTCTTTATATATGTATATATATGTGCACACACACACACACACACACACACGATATGGGCAAAAAGTCCTCATTTTGTTTTTGCACACCTACACTTGGAATCAGCTTTTATTTCAGTCTATCTTTTTAGGAATTTATAGAAAAAATCTTGGAAGATAGATAATGCTTTCCTTTGGACAGAGAGAAAATTGGTTTTCTGACCAGGAAAAGAATAAATTTAATTTCTCAGGGACAATTTGGTGACATTTATTGACAACCTTTTTATAAGATTGAGGGTTTTGTGAACTTGGGTTCTCTTCCTATAATGCATCCTACTGCATGTACAGGCCTCACATGAGGAGGCACATTGTTTTGTAGGAAGTGAGGATCTGGAAGTGCTACAAGTGATATTCTGTCTATTGTGATTATTTAAGTAATAAACTGTCCCTTTGACTTTGACCCAATAGGTTCATGTCTTCTGTCCATATTGCTATAACTTTGTTTATTTTTACTTTATATATTTTGAGACCACTGTATTTAGTATTTTCATGTTTTGGATGGAATAATTACTGAGTTTGTTGACTTTTTTTATCATTTTAAAATACCCTTATCTCTTATAATTCTTGTCATTTTATTGTCTATTTCTTCTAATATTAGTAGCAGCATCTAGTTGAATTTTATTTTTCTAATCAAATAAAATTATTTTTATTTATTTTAAATTAGGGTATTTATTTTGTTCATGCTGAACACAGTTATTAACACATTTCTATTTAAATTTACCATCTTGCTCTTTGTCTTTTGTTTGAAATCCTTTTTTCCCTGCTTGTTTTTCTTTTTGGCTGATTAAATTTTGAATGATGTCTTTATTTCACAAATACAAGCCGATAATTTTTATCTTTCAGTTGGTACATTTAGTACAGCTCTTCATCAATATGTGTTTAATTCTGCCATCTTATTATTCACAGTTTTTCCACCTGCTTTATATTTCCTGTTTTATCATTTTTTGCATATTTGGATTAAGTAAAACAATTAATATTCATCTTTAAAAAAAATTTTTTTTTTCACTCTGTCATCTAGGTTGCAGTGCAGTGGCGCAATCTCAGCTCACTACAACCTCTGACTCCCGGGTTCATTCTTATGCCTCAGCCTCTTTAGTACCTCGGATTACAGGTGCTCCACCATGCCCAGCTAATTTTTGTATTTTCAGTAGAGATGGGGTTTCCCCATGTTGGCCAGACTGGTCTCAAACTCCAGGCCTCAAGTGATCTGCCTGCCTCGGCCTCCCAAAGTTCTGGGATTACAAGTGTAAGCCACTTCAGACGGCCTTAATATTCATCTTCTTATCTGTCATATTGTTAAAATAATGTTTGAGTGTTTACATTAGAAATTACTATATGTGTTATTGGTTTATTAATGTTTCATTTAACTTAGTGCTTTTAATACTCCCTTGACAATGCAAGCACTTTAAAAACACTTTAGTTTCGTTTTTCGCCTTCACCTTTTTGCTGTGGTCGTCAGTTAACTTTAATTATTCACAATGTTTAAATGCATACAAGTATTAATATTATTGTTACAATCAATATTCATTTAGATATATCCACATATATTCATTCACATATTTAATCTTTGTTTTTATTTCTATCTGAACTTCCGGACTTCTACATGAGATGATTTTTATTGCTTTAAGTATTCATTAAGTATTTTTGTTAGTATAAATCCATTAGTGATCAATTTTCCTCATTTTCATGTATCTGAAATGGCCTTAATGTTATCTTCACTTGTGAAGTACATTTTCTCTTGGTATCACGTTCTAAGTTAGTGCCCTTTTAGCAGTTTCATGAAAATTCAGTTATATTATCATCTGATTTCATCATTTCTATTAGAAAAACCAGCTGTCAGTTCTACTATTACTTGTAGGTAATGGATTTATGTCTTACTTTCTGCCTGCTCATTAATATTTTTTTAAAACTTTAGTTATCCTATAATGCTCCTAGGAGTTGTTTTCTTTCTACTTAATTTGCCTGTGATTCATTCTATTTTTTGAGTCTGTGTTTAATGTCTTTTGAAGTTTTTGAAGATTGTTCTTTATTTTTCTTCAAATATTGCTTATGAACTCTTTTCTTTCCATTTTCTCCTGAGACTCTATTTTTAAAGGTGATGTTAAGCATTTTAAACACATCCCGTATGTCTCTTAAGCACGTTAGCGTAGTTTCCATCCTTTTCTCCTCCTCTCTTTCCAGGCTTGAGCCTGGATCTAATAAACTATCTTCTACCTCATTAGTCTTTTTTTCTTTATTGGAGAGAAGGTAGGCTGTCTAATCTGCTATTAAACTCTTCTATTGGTTTCTTGGCTTTAGTTGTATCTTTCAGATCGGAAATTATCATTTATATTCCTTTTTTATATTCCCAGTCTTTGCTAACTTTCTATATTTTCTCCATTTAATTCAACATATACTGTTATTATAAAAGATATATCGGATATTTCATTATCTGAATCTCCTTTGGGTTTATTTCTATGATCAATTTTCCCTCTTTTTCCACTTCATCCTCAGTCCCCTGTTGAGTCTTTTATGACATAACTAAAAAACAAGAGTATTTAATAAAGCCTTCCTGAAAGATTCTGAGCTCATCTTTTTGTCTTAAATGTGGGACTGGCAACTGTGCTCAGCTTTTCAGCCATAGCTAAGAAAAAAGGCAAATATCTATGCTAAGGTCAATGATTGAGGTTATTCAGTGACTGCTTTTATTTTCTGAAAGGACTGTTTTATTTACAGCTTGTATTCATTTCTTTGGGAAACCCATTTTAAATCTAGAGTTCATTGCTAGAATGCCTCCACATTGATGGGTCCTGAACTCCAACTTGTGTTTCTTCAACTTCTATGAGGTGCTTGAAAGGGCTGCTCAGATTCCTAGATACATATGCTGCCATTTGCATTGGGAAAATGCCTCTGCAAAAGGTAGAGAAAAGATACCATAAATACTGGTCTATCATAAATCTGTATTTCCCTTCTCTTTAGGATCTTGATATTTCCAGGCTTGGCTAACTTGGTGCTCTCTGCTAGCTTCAAGTATGTAAATTAAACTCTGGTTTTTCTAATTTTTGATGTCAGTGTTGATCAGATTAGAGCTTTCCATCTAGACTTTCAATTAAACAGCCACCAATTTATTGAATATTTCATTTTTTTTAGACTGGTGTAATGCTTCTGCTGATATATACGAAGTTTCTCATTAAAGTGGGGGTTTGTATATATTCTGTATTCAGTTTCACTGGTCTAATTATCTTTTCCACAACGTTTGAAATATTCTGTCTTTTGTCTTGAAATATAATAGCAGCATTTTTTGTTCTTGAAAATGTCTATGACTGTTTCTATGTCATTTGGATTTTAGGTAGATCTTCTCAAATTTTGTGAAAAACACTGAGTTTTTGGGTTGTGTTGAATCAATAGAATAACTTTGAGAGAACTTAAGATGGAATATTTTTACCTATAATCATTGCAGAAAATTTACCATTGTAAGTCAGCAATTTAAACAATTATATTAATGAGCTTCATGCTTATATTTGTGTAGCTACATTATTAAGCATAATTATTTTTTATAAATGATATTTTAGTGGAGATTACTTTTTGGAATTTTGTAGACTTCTAGAATAAATAAGAAGATACAATTGAGTACAGCATACTCAATTTCTTATATTATTAACATATTATATTAGTGTGGTCTGTGAGCATTAAAAGGCCAATATTGATACACTATTATTAACTAATGTCTATATCCTATTCAGATTTTCTCAGTTGTTACCTAGCATTTTTTTTCCTGTTCTGGGATCCCATCCAAGTTACCAAACTTTCTTTTGGCTTCTTTTTACTCTGACAGTTTCTCTGACTTTCTTTGTTTTTCACCAACTTGGTGGTATTCAGTACTGGACAGGCACTTTATTTAATGTCCTTAATTTGGGATGGTTTGATGTTTTTCTCATGGTTAGGATAGGATTGCAGGTTTTTAGAATGAATAGCGTAGAAGTGAAGCATCCAGAGTATAGCATAATAGAAGTACATGTTATTTAGTTGACTTATCAATTATAATGTTCACCTTGATCACCTGGCCAATGTAGTTTTCACGTTTCTCCACAATATTTTATTTTGCATACTCCACTCTTTGAAAGTAAGCCACTAAGCGTAGTCAACACTTCATTATGTGATTGTGTGTGTGTTTGTGTGTATCTTATTGTATGAATTCATTCATCAGTTGGATATTTGGCTTCTTTTTTTTTTTTTCCTTTGTGTGTGTGACAGGGTCTTGCTCTACTGCCCAGGCTGGGATTCTGTGGCATAGTCATAGCTCACTGCAGCTTCAGACTCCTGGGATTAAACTATGCTCCAGCCTCAGCCTTCCCAGTAGCTAGAACTACAAGTGCATGCCACCAGGCCTAGCTAATTTTTAAGTTTTTTAAAAAAAATTAAAGGCAGAGCCTATATTGTCCCAGCTAGTGTCAAACTTCTGAGCTCAAGCGATTCTCCTGCATGGCTTCTCAAAGTGCTGAAATTACAAGGGTGAGCCACCACACTTGGCCTGTTTCTACATTATAAATAATGCTTCTATGTATATTGGTGTGTAAATTTGCTATTTCTCTTGGGTAAATGCTGAGTATAAATGCTGATTCATATAGTAAATGTGAGTTTAAAATTTCAAGGAACTGACAGACACTTTTTTGAAAGTTGATTGTATCATTTTACATTTCTACGAGAATTGTATAAATTTTCCAGTTCTACCATGTGTTTTCCAATGTTTGTTATTACGTCTATTTGATTATAACAATCCTAATGGGTGTTATATTTCATTGTGGTTTTCATTTGCAATCATCTTATGATTAATGTTGTTGAATGTGTTTTTATATGATTATTGGACATTTGTATATCTTCTTAGGAGGAATGTCTACTAGATTCTATGCACATTTTTAAATTATTTATCTTTTTGCTTATTGAAATAATTATTTATATTATACATATAAGTTTCTTAGTGGAAATAAGGATTTGCAAGCATTCTTCTGATTTTTAGATTGTCTTTTCATTTTCTTGTTACCTTTTGAAGCAATAAGTTTTTAATTTTGATGACATACAATTTATATAATTTTTAATTTTTTCCTTTGTGCTTTTAGTGCCATATCTAAGAAGATTTTGCCTTACACAAGGACATAAAAATTTACTACTACTATATTTTTTTCTCAGGCTTTTATAGTTTTAGCGCATCCACTTAGATCTATCATTCATTTTCCGTTAAATTTTGTGTATCACATGAGGAAGGTGTCCAATTTTATTATTTTGCATGTAGATATCCTATTATGTTACACTATTTGTTGAAAAACTAATTCTAGTTTGTCTTGTCACCCTTGTCAGAATTCAACTGACCATTAATCTAAGAGTTTATTTCTGAACTTCCAGTTCTATTCCACTGATACATATCTTCATGCCAGTATATCACACATTCTTTTTCTTTTTTGAGTTAAGGCCTCTGTCACACAGACTGCAGCACAATGGTGTGGCCATAGCTCACTGTAACCTCAAACTCCTGGGCTTCGGCAATGTTCTCACCTCAGCTTCCCAAGTAGCAAATCATGTGAACCACCTTGCCTGGCTAATATTTTAATTTTTTGTAGAGATGAGGTCTCATTATGTTGTCCAGGGTGGTCTCAAACTCCTGAGCTCAAGTAGTCCTGTCTTGGTCTCCGAAAACTCTGGGATTACAAGCATAAGCCACTGTACCTGGTAATACACAGTTTTGATTACTGTAGCTTTATCATAACTTTCGAAGTTGAATAGTTTAAATCCTCCCATTTTTAGTATAATTTTCACTTTTTAAAGATTGTTTTGTATATCTATACAAGTTTCAGGATCAACTTGAGAATTTCTGCAACAAAGCCTGATAGGATTTTGATAGAGATTGCATTTATTTTGTAGATCAATTTGAAGAATATTGCCACCTTTATACTTGTAGATCAATTTGAGGAATATTCCTATATTTACACCATTAAGTTTCTTGATCCATGAATGTGAGTTTTCTTTGCATTATTTGTCTTCTAACTTTTTTTCAGCAATGTCTTGTAGCTTCTAGAGTATGTGCTTTGCATACTCTGATTTAATTTGTGTTGAATTTATTCTTAAGTGTTTTTTGATGTCAATGTAAATAGAATTAACACTTGATTTCATTTTCAATTATCCATCTATAATGTATAGAAATACAATTGATTTTGTACATTAATGTTGAACCCTGCATCTTTGACACCTTTGTTTATTGATTCTTAAACAATTTTAGTGAGTCTTTAGAGTATCTTATATCCAAGATTATGGCATCTGTAAATAGAGATGGCTTTATTTAACTTCAATTTGAAAAGGCATTATTACTCTCATTATGAAGTAGAGAAAAAATGAGAATTGCAAAACTCATATGAATACTAGTAAGTAGCACAATGGAATTTGGAGTCATCTATTTGACACCAGAGTTAAGAACCAGAGTCTTTCTTCTTTATGGATCTCTAGCATAATGCCAAGATAAATTACTGTAATATTTTAAATCCACAAAGTAATTTTGTCCTTAAAAAAGAATAAATTGATTCTCCACTGTATGAACCTGTTTCAGTCATTCATAATTTGGTTAAAGATGCAACATCTTTATGATATTAAGAGTGGGGAGTACACATCAGTTATTACCATTTATCATACCACTTAGAATTTAATTCATGCAGTTACCTCTGGATTATTTAGTTCGCATACTCTTCTATCCCACTGGTATGAACATTTCTTTCTCGCTCCCTCCTCAACCCTCCTTTGTTTTTCCTCCCCCTTCTCCTCTTCATCTTTTTTCAATGTTGACATTTTAGTGAATTGAGATCTGCCTCTAAAAATAAAATATAGTAAGGCACACAACAAATGAGAGATTTCTCCACATTTTGAAGTGAATTTGTAAATGAAAATATGTAAGAACCAGCTATTGTTTGAAAGTCATAAAAACCTCATACTCATTAGTATCATTATTAAAAACAAACAAAATAGAAAAAAGTCAGTGTTAGGTGCAATGTAGAGAAATTAGAGTCGTTACACTCTGTTGGTAGGAATGTCAAGTTGTGCAGCCACTAAGGAAAACAGTAAGGCAGTTCCTCACAAATTTAAAAACAGAATTACTATATCATGGATCAATTTTGCCTCTCTGTATATGCCTGAAAGAGATGACAGCAGCATCTCAAAGAGATATTAGTATACTTACATACATAGCAACATCATTCACAATAGTCAGAAGGTGTGAGAAACTCAGGTGTCCATCAAAGGATAACTGGATAAACAGAATATGGTATATATGTTAATTAAATATTATCTAGACTTAAAAAGGAAGGACATTTCGACACATGCTGCAACATGGATGAAACTTGAGGACATACGTTAAGTGAAACAATGCAGTCACAATGGATAAATACTGTATGATTCCATTTATGTCAGGTACCTAACATAACCAAATTAATAGAGACGGAAAGTACAAAGGTAATTACCAGAACCTGAAGGAATAAGGCAATTGGGGAGTTGTTGATTAAAAGGTAAAAATGTCAATTTTGCAAAACAAAAAGAGTTCTGGAGATTGTATGTATAGCAATGTGAATGTACATAATACTACTCAACTGTAAACTTAAATATAGTTAAGACTGTAACTTTTATGTTACATGTATTTTACCACAGTTTGACTTTAAATAAAGAAAAAATACAGGTCTAACAAAAAATTTGAAGCAAATATTAACAATAACCAAAGTTTAAAAAAGTTATAAAACCTATTGCCTTTACAGATATGATAATACGTAATAGTTTCTAGATAAGAGAAGGCATTAACAGACCCCTACTAGTCTTATATAATGGCATTTATATTTTTCATAAAATCCTTTCTTCTTCCAGAAATAAGAAGTAGTCACATTTTAAGAATTTTACTGTCTTTTGCTTACCATTTTTAAACATTTCATAGCATTTGTTTTCAATTTTTGTAACTTCATCCTTTTTATTGTGATAATTTTATATAGATGATTTTCTGCCAGTCACCACCAATGATTATTAATTTATGTCACAGTTTTTAATAGATGTATTTTTAATGTTAAGACAAATAGCTTATTAGCAATATAATTAACTATAAGGATCATTTGAGTGCAAAAATTACAATTTTAAAATGTCTCTTGATCATCAATAATCAGATCATCAATCCTGAAAATATATGCATAAAATTTTCACTGCTCACATAATTCCAGATGAACAAAACCCTAATTTAAGGTTATTTAATGGCGATATTTGGGTTAGAAATAATCAGTCTGTATACATCTGCTACATACTACCACTATATATACCCATAATCAGTAAAAACTTCAGAATGTTGTACAACATTCTAAGAAAGAAAGCAATATATGTTTAACTTGAAATGAATTGTAATTTTTCAGAGATAAAGCATTAAGTTTGTAGATTTTAGATTAGGCATGGACCTTCCAATTATTATATTTTATTACTATCATTTCTCCAACATGCAAAATGATTATTGCTTGTGAAATACTTCTACAACAATCTTGTGGGGAGAAATATTCACATGAAAATGTGACAGAAGTTTGAAATAGTTAATATACCTACCTCAGCTCATGTAACTTGTAAGAGATTAGACTGGTTTTGAACTAGTTGTTTCATAAGGCTGTTAATGCCTATTGTTAATCAGTGCATTAAACAGGAAAGAAACTTGGCTATTCAAATTATGGCATTATTTTATTTGATTCCAAAGCAAAGTTCTTCCAGTCACCACTAAAGATTATTTATTTATGTCACAGTTTTTAATAGACTGATTTTTCATAGACTAGTTTGCAGGCGGACCTATATAATGAATAAGATAAAATTTGAAACTATAAAAGATTTATTAAAAATTTTCTCTTTCAACTACATTTAATTAAACAGTACTTTCCAGATAAATATGTCTTAAACTATATAAAGAACTTGAAAGAAGTAGTATTTAATCTTTTTAGTCTTGAAGCATATGAAAACTGTATTAGATGCTCAATAAACACCTGCTGAAGTAACAAACAACAAATGGACATAGAGTCTTGAATGATGGCTACAAGTTTCAGACATTATTATCAAAGGAAAGTTAATTAAGTTAACCATCACAAAGTACTGTTCTTGGTGGCTGTCCATATCTTGGCCACTACTTTTTTATTCAGTGACTAAATGTCAAATACAACAACATATTCTTTTATGAGACTTTAGTATCTGGTAGTGAGCAAAAGTCATATTATTCCCAAGTACTGATAGAGTAAAAATATATTAACGAAAAATAAGACTCTTCCTTGTATTAATTAACAAAATGTATTTGACATTATAGACCTCTAAAAAAAATACTAAGGAAACATCAAAACAATCTGGAGCATGTCTTTAGGCAATAGTCAGGCTGAGAAACAGTGGATGAAGCATCAGCATTACTCTTCAATGACAGATTCATCTAAGAATAGATAAGAGACCAAACTAGAAGTACACCTTTTTTTTTTTTTTTTACTTTTTTTGTAGAGTGGACTTAATAGTCTTTTACGATTTTACAAGGAAACTCAAATCAATACATTTGATATCTTCATGAACACAGGAATCAATATGCCATAATTACTAAGATTTGAAAGAATTTACCTTCTGAAACTTGAAGTACATTATGAACAAAATGAATTTTCTTTGGCCAGATGTCATTTCTTTAATGGGTCCTGCCTGCACACTGAGGAGTGAAAAGTGGAGGGAAACATGCAGGAACGCTATTTCAGGGAGTTTATGGATGATTTCAACTCATCCATGATGCTTGGTGAATTTATAGAACTCAAAAAGGAAATATACAATCTTTCTTGTAACTTCAGAATTTAAAATTTCAAGGCTCTCTTTTCATTATGGACTGTAAATCTGTATTCAAATTATCTTATCCAAATGAAGGACCCAATACATATGTCTTGTATGTATATGCTAACTTTAAATTGACCAGTGATCACTATATAATATAGAACAGAAATTTCTGGTACGTAAATAGAAGCAGACTTCCTAAACATCATGTTTTGTTCAAAAGTCAATGCTGATAGAACCCTGTGTCCTTGCTTGAAATGTGCCATTCGATTTTGTCATTTATCAGATCTCCATTTTTTTTTCAGCCTCCAAGGAATACTTCGGGGCTGCTGACCAGAATATCCCACCCAGACAAAACCTGAAGAACACAAAAGTGTTCTGCTAGATATATAACAGTGCTTTAATCATAGTTCTTTAAAATCTATAAATATTTGGAAATGTTTAAAAAACATTATTTATATTAAATAAAATGTGATAAATTGGAAGAAATACCAATGAATGTATTTAGAGACATCCACATCAATTAACATCATGATATATTGTTAATGTTGGATAAAATGTGATGAGCTCCGAAGAAAAATAATGATTTGCTTATAGGAAAATCACAATGTTGGTTACATTCAAATATTGAGAAATCATAAGTAATAATAATAATGAAAATGTAGAATACAAAGGGAACACCAAAACAATTTTTTCACACTTAACAAATAAAATACTTTCTTCTCCCAGGTGCTCTTCTGGGCCTATGGGATGGCTATAAATGGCATTATAAGTGTCGTATGAATGCGAATGCATCCATTCTCTTTTTTATGAAGGAAATGGGGAGGAAGGAAAGGGATCAACATAAATATACTGTTTGAATAATGTTAAAACATATTAAATTCTTTTTCTAATTAAAAATGTCAAGCTATTAATATACGTTAGAGTCTTAATCCAATTAAAATTATAAGGGAAAAGCAGATAACATGATATTGATAATATTACCCCACTGATGTTTATCTAACTCACATGACCACTTGACTGCAGCCTAAGCATTCACATAAACTTTGCAGCTTCGCAATTGATATTGATCATGGACAGACCAATTTAGCTACAATGATTGAAACTGACTGCTAAAATAGCTGAATTGTTTGTACTGGTCATGAGCCTGGTCGATTTGGCCTCTATGCACACATGAAAAAGATGAGCTCGTCAGTCTTTTCAGAGTAATATGAATCAACAAAATCTTGATACTTTGGAATAAAAATGGATACTGAGAAACACTATGTAAGTCTAATTTCAGTAATCAGTTGTCACCTTATCACCTGCATCACTTTCCTTTTATTATGACTTCACAGTGATATTACACAGTGAAGTACACAGTGATAGTACACAGTGATATTACAATGATCAATCTAGTTTCTCATAAAGATGCAAATACCAACTGAAATTTCAGACACTTTATTTTGGAAATATTAATGCAAGAACATCTTGATGTATATGTGTACCTTTGGAATATGCATGGTTGGGGACCTGTGATTTTTTTTAGGGATTATAAGAAAGATGAAAATCTCTTCTATAAAGCAATGTGTGGTTGTGGAAATTCCAAAAGTCAAATCTTTCCTGGGATTGAGGCTTATTTATTTATTTTGCATTTCCTATTCCAGAATGCCTTTCAGCTGGGATAAAATTCTTCAGGAAGGAGAAAAGGGAACAAGCTTACTTCTGGGATGATGTAGACAGAATGTCAATTAAGTCAGAGGAATCTAAGGCTGAAGATCTCGTGTTGGTTTCAAGATGCCATCTTATCAACATGGTTGGAAGTATTAAAGTCATCATTCCTGTAAAATTTTTATGAGATTCTGAAATCTGAGTAACTTCTCATTTATTTTCCCCTTTAGTTTCACAATAGTGTTAAACTGTAAAAAACCTTTGGAAACACTAAAGTGGTGCTGGAGTTAGCTGGGAATTACATACAGCTTTACAGTCTTAATTAGCGGAGAAGCAACTTTAATACTTAGGTAAATACCCAAACTCTACAGTTTTAGGGGATGGAACAGAATAATAATGCTATCTCTAATCAAAGACACTCAATAAATCTAGGGAAAAAAAGAGAAAAAGGGAATATGAAAATAAAAGTAAACAGAAAACAAATAATTCATCAGCAGTGAAAGTGCAAAATGCAACCATAGCAAATCACAGCCTGAAGAAAACTTTGCCAGATATAAAATGCTTTAGATAATTTGATGAAGACACTTGAAACTGATGCACACTTTCTCTTCCTGGGAAAGTATTTTGCCTTTTGGGGAAGGAAACTAGAGACAGTTTGGTATATTCTATCAACATTCTCTGTTTAGGAAGAATTAATGATGGATGCATGGGTAAACCATAGAATAAGTGGAATATTTCTTCCCCTATCAGGAATAAACAGCATTTAATAGTTCAATAGCTCTAAGGTAAAACATAGGATTGGTTTTTGCCATTTTTCTCTCTATGCCAGGTTCTTAAAAATGTGAACAATTTACTCCTACCGGGGTAAATATTTTCTGGTCAGGAGAGGTTAGGTCTGGAGACAAGAGAATAGCACTGACAAGATGATCTATTTGGACTAGCTGCATAATGAAGGACTCAAAGCACAAAGGAATCACACACATCCTCACCAAAGATGATGTTATTAATGGGATTTTTTCTCTCTCTAGCTAATATCATTATGTGCAGAGATAATGATCATGTGCACTAAAAATCCAGGAATATTAATGCAAAACTATTAAAAACAACAAACTATTTCTGGGTCGTGGTCAGTTGCAAGATTAATATACAAACATCAATATTCTTTAAGAATCACCAATAAATGCTTAGAAAATAAATTAAATGTTGATTTTTAAACAAGAATGATAATTATATAGCTCTGAATATTTATTTTTACTGTAAGTTCTGGGATACATGTGCAAAATATACAGGTTTGTTACATAGATATACACATGCCATGGTGGTTTGCTGCAACCATCAATTCCTTATCTACATTAGGTATTTCTCCTAATGCTATCCCTCCCCTAGACCCCAAAACTCGATAGGCGCCAGTATGTGAGTTTCTCTCTCTCTGTGTTCATGTGTTCTCACTGTTTAACTTCCATGTATGAGTTTTGAGAACATGTGGTGTTTGGTTTCCTTTTCCTGTGTTAGTTTGCTGAGAATGATGGTTTCCAGCTTAATCTATGTCCCTGCAAAAGACATGAACTCATCCTTTTTCATGGCTGCTTAGTATTCTATGGTGTAGATGGATGAGCCACATTTTCTTTGTCCAGTTTATCAGTGATGGGCATTTGGCTTGGTTCCAAGTCTTTGCTATTGTGAATAGTGCTGCAATAAACAAAAGTGTGCATGTGTATTTATAGTATAATGTTTTATAATCCTTTGGGTATATACCCAGTAATGGGATTGCTGGGTCAAATGGTATTTCCAGTTCTAGATCCTTAGGAATTACCACACTGTCTTCCACAACAGTTGAACTAATTTACACTCCCAACAATAGTGTAAAAGCATTACTATTTTTCCACATCATCTCTAGCATCTGCTGTTTCCTGACTTTTTAATAATCACCATTCTAACTGGCGTGAGATAGTATCTGATTGTGGTTTTGATTTGCGTTTCTCTAATAACAAAGAATAATGAGCTTTTTTTCATGTTTGTTGGCTGCATAAATGTCTTCTTTTTTGATAAGGTTTTTCTTGTAAATTTGTTTAAGTTCCTTGTAGATTCTGGATATTAGCCCTTTGTCAGATGGAAAGATTGTAAAATTTTCTCCCATTCTGTATGTTGCCTATTCAGTCTGATGATAGCTTCTTTTGCTGTGTAGAAGTTCTTTAGTTTAATTAGATCCCATTTATCCATTTTGGCTTTTGTTGCCACTGCTTTTGGTGTTTTAGTCATGAAGTCTTTGCTTATGCCTATGTCCGGAATGGTTTTGCCTAGGTTTTCTTCTAGGGTTTTTATGACTTTAGGTCTTACATTTAAGTCTTTAATCCATCTCGAGTTAATTTTTGTACAAGTTGTACAGAAGGGGTCCAGTTTCAGTTTTCTGCATATGGCTAGCCAGTTTTCACAGCACCATTTATCGAATAGGGAATCCTTTTCCCATTGCTTGTTTTTGTCAAGTTTGTCAAAGATCAGACAGTTGTAGACGTGTGGCGTTACGTCTGAGATCTCTGTTTTATTCCATTGGTCTATATACTGTTCCAGGACCATGCTGTTTAGATTACCGTAGCCTTGTAGTATAGTTTGAAGTCAGGTAGCATGATGCTACCAGCTTTGTTCTTCTTGTTTAGGATTGTCTTGGCTATACGGGCTCTTTTATGTTTCCAGATGAAATTTAAAATAGTTTTTTTCTAAATCTGTGAAGAAAGTCAATGGTAGCATAATGGGGATAGCATTGAATCTATAAATTATTTTGGGCAGTATGGCCATTCTCACGATATTGATTCTACCTATCCATGAACATGAACGTTATTCCATTTGTTTGTATCTTTTCTATGTCCTTGAGCAGTGTTTCATAGTTCTCCTTGAAGAGATCCTTCGCATCCCTTATAAGTTGTATTCCTAGGTATTTTATTCTCTTTGTAGCAATTGTGAATGGGAGTTCACTCATGATTTGGCTCTCTGATTGCCTATTATTGGTGTATAGGAATGCTTGTGATTTGTGCACATTGATTTTGTATCCTGAGACTTTGCTGAAGTGCTCATCAGCTTAAGGAGATTTTGGGCTGAGATGATGAGGTTTTCTAAATATAGAATCATGTCATCTGCTGGGAATATTTTTTTAAGTGTAAGATTTGTGTGAAAAGACTATATATACAATTTTACCAAAGAAGAGAAAAGAATAAATATAGAGACATGCAATGTAACTGCTTGATAAAATATAATATTCTAAACATTATATATATTATTAAATTGAAATAAAAATAGAATTTGAGGCTGTATTAAATATTATATTTTATCAGTTACAATTTAATTTCAAAAATAAAACCAGTTTAATCATGTCTCATATCACCTACAAAAAGAAATGTGAAAATACCCAGGACATTAAGACAAAGAATAATAAAAGGGGATTAGCTTTTTAAAATTTGAAACATATTTTAAAACATATTATTTAATGCAATTCAGTGAGTTACAAAAATAGAGTAGCCAATGAAACTAAGTATATACGTCTAGAAAAAGACCTGGATATAGTTGAAATTTTAGGAAATTATATTGGGAGGTTTTTCAACATAATGAAATAAGGAGAAATTAGTCAATAAATATATAGGCAGGTGATTTGCCTTAAGTAAATTTAAAATTTTTGTTCTCTACCTCACATGTAACATGAAATATTCCCAGATCTATCAAAGACGTAATTTTTAAAAATAATTTTTACAATTTTGTTTTTTGAGGGAGTGTGATAGAAACACAAAACTCAGAATAAAAGATTATTATAAAATTAAAAAATTATAATTTCATTCTTAAACATCTCCCTGTACTACTGTCTTCTTTATCAGGCAAGAACAACAACAATCTCTCTATGCAAAATAAATAAAACAATTGATATTTAAGAGACATAAGTTCATATCTCTGATATGTAAAAAATTCTAGAAATTTTTTTAAAAGAAAAACACACGTCTTCAGCTTCAAAAAAAAGGTAAAACAAAATATTAATTTATTACAGTAGGTAGAAAAGGGCTAAAAATACTGACAGAACTATATTACAAAGCAATGATGTCCAATAGAAATTTCTATGATGATGGAAATGCTTTCATATTTTTAATAACATGTATGTAAGCCATCAGCCATATATGTTTATTTTGCAGTTAACATGCCACTGTGTAACTAAGAAACTAAAATTAAATTGTATTTTTTAATTAAAATTAAAATTTTAATAGCCCTCCAGGGATAATTATTATCTTATTGGAAAGTACAGTTACAGAATTTTCACTAAAATATAGGCTTTTCCACATATGATCAGTAACACTCAAAAATAACTTTTTATTTATTTATTCTTTCAAGACAGAGGCTGGAGTGCAGTGATGTAATTTCGTTCACTGCAACCTCCACTTCTGGGGTTCAAGTGATTCACCTACCTCAGCCTCCTGAGTAGCTGGGACTACAGAGGCCCACCACCATGCCCGGCTAATTTTTGTATTTTTAGTAGAGACGGGAGTTTCACCTTGTTGGCCAGGCTGATCTTGAACTCCTGACCTCAAGTGTCCATCCTCCTCAGCCCTCCAAAGTGCTCGGATTACAGGCGTGAGCCACCGCGCCTGGTCCAAACATACCATTTTTAAAGAAATCTGGCAATATGCATCAAAATTCTCAAAATATATTCTCTTTGACCTAAAATTTTCAAATCTAGCTTTTTATTGCATGAAAAGAGCATGGTCAAGTGTAATAAATGTAGTACATTGACACAGGGAGAGGAACAACACTTACTGGGGCCTGTCATGGTAGGTTGGTAGAGGGAGCGTTAGGGAAAAGAGTTGATGCATGCTGGGGTTAATACCTAGGTGATGGGTTGATAGGTGCAGCAAACCAACATGGCACACATCTACCTATGTAACAAACCTGCACATCCTGCACATGTACCCCAAAACTTAAAAAATAAATGAATAAATTTTTATACAAAGGTGTGTGTTTATTGAATTGGAAAAATTGGAGACCATATAAATGTCTAAAAATACAGAAAAAGTTAAATAGATTTGGTTCACTAAGTCACAAGAGCATTCACATAACATAACTTCCATGTTGCTTCTGTATTGTGGTCACTCTCCTCTAATGTTTTACATATAATAGGATGCAATAATTAAGGAGCAGCAGAATCAATTTCAAGAAATTCATATTATCACCTTTTTTGTTTTGGAAAGTGCTCTGTTACTAACAACTCCTTAGTGATTTTTAGTTCTGTATGAATAGCTCATCATACTTATTACTCATATTGATCTTACTAATTACTAACACCCTTAAGTCTTTTATATACACAATAAAGAGGTACAATTTTGAATCTTATGTATATTATAACATTAAACTAAAATTTGTTATCCTCCTCAATTAAACTGTAAATTCAACAAGGGGTAGGAATGTTTCTTAATAATATTCCCCAGTGTTAGCATACACTTAGTAGTCACATAATAAATGTGTTGAATTAATTAAATAAATGAAACATTCATTCGAGATCTGCCCATATTTAGTTAATTAGTTACTCAAAGCTTATCTGCCATGTGTGATAGATAACTTCAAATATCTAAATGCCAATGCCCAATTCTGAATCTTGGCCTATGTATCTAACTACCATCATTTCTGCATGCATATTGTTTTATTATGGCAACAGTGATTATATAAAACACAAATTATTAAAATATAAATAAATAAGACAGGAATTATGTAGGCTTCATTAAAATTGCAAAGTGTGTTAAGCTATCCTGATAATTTACCAGTAATGACTTTTATATTTTTATTGCACAAGCCATAAATCACTCTATCAAATTTTATTTTTCAATGTTTAACTAGCAGATTACACATTATTAAAACAGATAGTGTATATCATAAGATTTTTCTTCCTGCTTTAGAAATATTTATGGAAAAACGAGTTTAATTTTCAGTTAAAGAATGCTTTAGTTTGCATTTTCCATATACTGAAATTTTAATCACACTGACATCATAACACAGAAGTCTTCCAAAAAATAGATGATATTTCACAGGGGAAAAATGGGCAAAACGAAACAAAATTAGAATGTAAGAAACATGAACAGAAGACCAGTTGAATCATATTAGATCAGCTGCCACAGAATGTTGAGCAGAGAAATTTCCTTCAGAGGGATATTCGGATTTATTTCATCTTCTTTGACTTTATTTATATACTTTTGAACAATAGATGTATTAGTACTAGTGGTGTCTTTATGCATGAATGTTTTATTCAGGCATGTGATGTTCATTTTGGCTAGGCACAACTGAGCAGTGGAGTACTTTCCATTTCACTGCCAGGTATTCATTAAAATGACTTTTAAAATTGACTTTTAAGTTGTCATGTTCTTGAATCTGGAGTCAAGAAAGGAAAAAAAAAATTACCTCTTTGAAATTCAGTATTGCTTTTGATCTCACAGTCTGAAGACTTGTAGTTACCAGAAAGTTGAACTTTGGTATCCTTGCTTTGTATTTTTTAAGTTTGAAATATCAACTCAAAAAAATCAGTATCTTGTCTCCACAAAATTGAAGCTTCTGTGAAAGTATCCAGTGATTTTCTTCCTTCTAAATATACATTTTTAATAAACACAAATATAGTAACAATTTGACATTTCCAAAAAATAAGACATTCTTTAAGTGAATTTCTTTCAAATATTGTATTTGTTTATTTATTTATTTATTTATTTATTTATTTATTTGATGGAGCCTTGCTATGTCACCCAGGCTGGAGTACAGTGGCATGATCTTGGCTCACTGCAACCTCTGCCTCCTGGGTTCAAGCAATTCTCCCTGCCTCAGCCTTCCAAGTAGCTGGGATTACAGGCACCTGTCACCATGCCTGGCTAATTTTTGTATTTTTAGTAGAGACACGGTTTTGCCGTGTTGGCCAGGCTGATCTCGAACTCCTCATCTAAGATCATCTGCCTGTTTCGGCCTCCTGAAGTGCTGGGATTACAGGCATGAGCCACTGTGCCTGGCCTAGGTGTTTTATTTATGAGTTGATGGTGATGTTACTTTTTTTGTTTCGTAACTGAGATGGATTTTTGAATCTGATTTTTTTTTTTTTTTGTAAAATTAAATCATATTTTACTTTGTATAAAATTAAACCATAATTTGTTCCAAATAGTGATCTTAGCTTTTACATTTGGAAACTTTTAGTTCTTAAAAAAACTGTTTATTTTTGACTTTGAGAACTTAGGTTGCATAACCTAGAAGGACCACACTGGAGATACAAGTCAAATGTATCCTTTAAAAAGATAGATGACAAATCTTTTTTCTTTTGATGAAAATATAACAATTGAATAATAATATTGTGAAAATAATTTTTAATAACCAAGAAGAAAATTATTTTCTTACTCCTTTCACTTCTGGCTTTTTCTAAAACTTGTTTCTCTACTCACTTTACATTTTTTAAGTTGTAAATCTTGCTTTTATATTATTACATTAATTAATTTCTTTTTGTCAGATCATTTTTGTCTTAAAATATTTTTTAACATTTTTTCCTGTTTTGAAATCTTATTTAATGCTAGTAAATCTAACTTGTAAATAAGTTTAATATATTTACTTCTAGAGAATTATTGGTGTTTGTGAAAAATGTTAATTTTCTATAATTTTGCTAATTTAGCATGATTTTGAGAAATCAAGAGATAACTGAGTGTTATTATGTCCATGTGATTTATTTATAGAAAAAAAATGGCCATTTCTCAGATAGGCAAATAAAACTGCTAAGGAAAAAGTCAATTTTAGAATTTAAAAAAGATTACTAAAATATATTTTTAGTCTGCTATTTAAATTATTCTTTCTATGCTTTTAGTTGTTGTTAATTTATCTCTTCAATACAACTTATCAATATATTCTTCTATGAGGTGAGATCTCCATCTGTCAGGCAGGCTGGAATGCTGTGCTATGATTTTAGATCATTGCAGCCTTGAACTTCTGGTTCAAGCCATCCCCCTGCCTTAGCCTGTCAAGTTACCAGGATTCCTGAGCACAAGCCTCCTGCCTGGCTCAACTTACTTTTGTATTAAGTGAATTGTCTACTAAAAGGGTTCTTTGTTTGTTTTGTTTTTGTTTTTTCAGAACAAGAAAAAATATATATTTGGTTCTAAAATCTGTATTGAATTCACTTCCATTCCAATATTGACAATGCCCACAGTAATGTTGGCTCTTCAAATTTTTGATTTCTATGTATACCCATCACTATAATGGGATAAGTTACAAAAATTCTTGATGTTAGAAATCTGCATTGGCTTGGTGCACTAATATAATCATCAGCAATTTTCATTAAAATATATATGTATGGGCACTCACAAACACACATGCAGATTCATTCACACAATACAATGCTGTAAACTGTGATGGAAAGATAGCCTATTACCAGATTCTGACAAAATTTTCCATATATGATGCCAATGGATCTGGTCCAAGAAACTGTTGCCCAGGTATATTTAGAATCTTGATAACACAATAGCAACAATTAAAAATTTATTCCATATTTTCCCCCACTATCTTTTACGTAACTCAAAGATCCATGATTTATACAACCACGTTTATTTTTCAGCTGCAATCTATACTAAATGGTATTTTTAGTATATCTTAAATTGTATAACATTCACACAGTCTATTGCTATTCTTCATATTTTGTTTAAATACGGTTATACTTTGGCCTATATTGTTTTAAATACGATGATCTAGTAATAGCTATTAGTGTACATGTTGTGGCAGACATACCCAAAGCTGACTCACAATAAGTTATGGCCTTGTGTAATTCCTTTCCCTTGAATGTGGGTAGAACCTGTGACTTATAAGCTGTAGAATATGGCAGAGGTAGTGGGATGTCAATTCCTTGATTACATTACTTTATATGGCAAGGAACAGCACTCACTTATGTTATACTATATATAACTTTGTCTTAGCTTTAGATTGGAGAGTGACATTCTTCTGCTGACCTTGACTGGCCACATGTCAGAAAGTTGTGGCTATCTCTAAGACCTGAGAGTGGACTCCATCTGATAGGAAGAAGCTGAGTACTTCAGTCATACTACGAAAACAGAATTAAACCCTGGCACGGTGGCTCATGCCTGTAATCTTAGCACTTTGGAAGGCCAGGTAAGCAGATCACTTGAGGTCAGGAGTTAGAGTTCAGACTCACCAACATGGCGAAACCCTGACTTTACTAAAAATACAAAACTTAGCTTGCAGTGATGGCTGGCACCCGTAATAGCTACTCAGGAGGCTGAGGCAGGAGAATTGCTTGAACCTCTGAGGCAAAGTTTGCAGTGAGCTGAGATCATACCACTGCACTCCAGCCTAAGCAACAGAACAAGATTCCATCTCAAAAAAGTAAAATAATAAAATAAAATAAAAAGGAATTAATTATGTAAAAAACCTAAATGAGCTTGGAAGTGGATTCTTTCCCTATCAAGCCTCTAGATGAAAAGGTAGTCTGGCTGACAACTTGATTTCAAGACTCTGAGTAGGATTCTCGAAGGTCTTGCCCAGAATGCTGAACAAAAAAGCTGTAAGAGAATAACGTTGTCTTGAATTAAGCTGTCTTTGGTAAAATTTTGAGCAGCAATAGAAAACTAACGAGGATATCTATACATTTCACTCTTTGAAGGGTGTGGAATTCCAGATGCACCTTTCCAGATGACTCTGAGAATTATTTTGCAAGATTCTCACAAATATTTGACTATTTTCATTGGAGCATATTAAAAGTATAAATTATTTTTCAGTGAATATGCATTTTTACGTAAATATGTAGTTGTTTTAAAATTCTAAAACTATATTCCCTTGATTCTACTGATTTTTTGATATCAAAAATATCAAAAAATGTATCCTGTCCTTGATCCAAATTAATGTGATATTTCTATATGAATATATTAAACTTGTTTACAAGTTAGATTTACTAGCATTAAATAATCATGGGAATCCAAACAATCATGTTGTATAACTGCTGAATATAAAGTCAAAATCAATTTATCCATATTTTATTTTACTGTTTCTCTATTTATTTTGTGAATAATATTGGTACATACCATCATTTCCTTGATGATAGATAGACTTGGTGAGTTTGGGTACATTTCTCTTTTATGAGACTGGGTCTTGTTCTGTTGCCCAGGCTGTAGTGCAGCAGCACAATTGTAGCTCACTGCAGTCTTGATATTCCAGGCTCAAGTGATCCTCCCACTTCAGCCTCTTGAGTAGCTGGAACCACAAATGCACGTCAATGCACCTGGCTAATTTTTTTTTTTTTTTTTTTTTTTAAGAGCCAGGATCTGGCTAGGTTGCCTATGCTGGTCTCAAACTCCTGAGCTCAAGTGATCCTACTGCCTCAACCTCCCAAAGTGCTGAAATTATAGGTGTGATCCACCATGAGCAACAGTAGTTTTTGTATTGAATTTATAAGTCAACATTTTTTTCATAACAAGGCACAGCTAACAGCATGACAGTTAACTTCTTAGAATGACTTGCTAAAAATTACCTTTAAATTACCTAATTCTGTTGATTTTCTTAAAGAAAATTTAACTTTCTCTATTTTATTTATTTATTTTTATTACACTTAATATTCTGGGGTGCATGTGCAGAATGTGCAGGTTTGTTATTGTTACATAGGTATACACATGCCGTGGTGGCTTGCTGCCTCCATCCCCCTGTCACCTACATTATGTATTTCTCCTAACGTTATTCCTCCCTGATCCTCCCACCTCCTGTTACCCCTCCTTTAGTCTCCCCACTCCTCAACAGGCCCTGGTGTGTGATGTTTCCTTCCCTGTGTCCATGTGTTTTCACTGTTCAACATCCACTTATGAGTGAGAACATAGTGTTTGGTTTTCTGTTCTTGTGTCAGTTTGCTGAGAATGATGGTTTCCAGCTTCATCCATGTTCCCAAAGGGACATAAACTCATCCTTTTTTATTGCTGCATAGTATTCAATGGTGATATGTGCCACATTTTCTTTTTTTAAAAAATTTTAATTAATTAATTATTTTATTTATTTATTCATTATACTTTAAGTTCCGGGGTACATACGCAGATTGTGCAGGTTTGTTACATAGGTGTACAGGTGCCATGGTGGTGGTTTTCTGCATCCCTCACCCCATCATCTACATTAGGTATTTCTCCTAATGCTATCCCTCCCCAGTGCCCCCACCCACTGCTATTCCTCCCCTATCCCCCACCCCCGCCAGGCCCCAGTGTGTGATATTCCTCTCCCTGTGTCCATGTGCTCTCATTGTTCATCACCCACTTATAAGTGAGAATTTAGATGACATTAGATTTTCTCCTCTTGGGTCAGTTTGATGATAATGATGGTTTCCAGTTTCATTCATGTCTCTGCAAAGGACATGAACTCATCCTTTTTTATGGCTACATAGTGTTCTATGGTATATAGCCACATCTTCATCCAGTCTATCACTAATGGATCAACAAACATATGAAAAACGCTCATCATCACTGGTGATTAGAGAAATGCAAATCTATTTTATATTTGTTGGCTTGTTTTCCTGAAGACATTTGATTAATTGCTATTTATATAAAAATATTTACTTCATGGAGAATGTCAACTATATTAGAAGAGTTACTAATTCAATCTTTTCATTCATTTTAAATCTTTTCCATATCTGTGATTATGTTGCCTTCCTTATATAATTTTATATAGTTATATAAAATTGTATAAATTTTATA
>NW_016107337.1:2606159-2615342 GCF_001604975.1 Cebus imitator
TTTTTATTTAGCCTTTTTTCATTTTTCATTTGAATACTTTGTCTTAGGTCTCTCTCTCTCTCTTTCTCTCTCTATCTCTGTGTGTGCCTGTGCATTTAAGAAGCAGAGCTCAAAGTAGTTTTTAGTCCTTTCTCTTTATTTCCTATTTTCTAATATATCTCTATTAATTGCTTATTATTTGCTTATTTGTTTATAATGACTAGTTGTATTTTTAATTCCTATTCAACATTACAAATGTTTAACACATTGATTAAAAGAAAGATTTTTGATTTTTAGGTAATTTTCATTAATCTCATGTTTTATTTCATTGTATTTTAAGTATGTTGTTTCATCTATCATGATTTGTAATTTTAATTGACAAGCCAGTATGTTCAAAGATGCAGATTTCTTTTAATTGATTTACTTTGGAATGGGATGAACCATTTTTGTCTATAAAAATAATACTTTTAAAATAATTTTTTTATTCCTATTTGAATTTTAACCACACATTAATCTTCCAATTGCCTCTTCCTCTGGCATATTATTAATGTGTTCTTACTCTCCATTTTTTTCTTTCAGATGAGTTATTTAGTCATGGTTTTGTATTTTTTTAATTTTCCCTTCTATTTTTTTCATTTGCATTTTATACAACAAATTACTTTTTTACATAATTTGTTCATTTTAATCAGAATGGCTATGATTATTCTAGAACTTTTCTGTTTCCATATAAATTTCAGGATTTTTTTGTTTATTTCTGTGAAATATTTCATTGGTATTTTTATAGGAATTGCTTTGAATCCATAGGTTGCTTCAGATAGTATGAACATTTAAATAGTATTGATCTTTCAATCCATGAACATGGAATATCTTACTATTTTTGTGTATCTCCTTCAATTTCTTTCAATTTTTATTGTTTTATAGTTTTTGCTGTAGATATCTTTCACTTCTTTGGTTAGGTTTATTCCTAGGTATTTTATTTTTAGCTAATGTAATTGAGATTACTTTATTTTTCAGATTGTTTACTGTTGATATGTGGAAGAGCTGCTGGTTTTTGTATGTTAATTTTGTATTCTGCAACTTTATTGAATTTGTTTATTAGGACTAATAGTTTTTTAGTGGAGACATTAGATTTTCTAAATAAAAGATTGTATCATCTGCAAATAAGTGTAATTTGACATTTTTTTTTTTCCAATTCAGATACCCTTTATTTTTTTTCTCTTGTTTAATTGTTCTTCTTAGGACTGTTAGAACTATGTTGAGTTAAAGTGATGAAAGTGGACATCCTTAACTTGTTAAAAGACTTTCAATCTCTTCCCATTAAACATAAAACTAGCTATGTATTTGTCACATATGGCTTTTATTGTAATGAGGTCCTATGTCCATTTTTTTAAAAAGTATTTTTCAGGAAGCATGTTGAATTTTAGCAAATGCATTTTTTGGTGTCTATTGAAACTATCATGATTTTTGTCATTCATTCTACTGATGTGATATATCACATGTATTTATTTGTGTATGTTGAACCATCTTTGCATCCCTTGGATGACTTTCACTTGACCGAATAGAATTCTTCCTTGCTCTTTGGCCTTTAGCAAATTACATACTACACTGTACTTCAGTTTCTTTATCTGTAAAATGGCTTTAATGGTTATATCTACTTCATAAGTTTGTTATGAGGTTTAAAATAATTGTACAGTCATGTGCCACATAATTACATTTTCATCAATGTCTGACCGCATACATGAGAGTGGTCCATAAAATTGAAATAGAGATGAAAAATTACTATTGCTTAGTGACATTATAGCTATCACTACATTATTTAGTACAGTAACATGCTATTCAGGTTTTCAGCCTAGGAGCAATAGACAATACCATATAGCCTCAGTGTAGTAGGCTGTACCATGTAGGTTTATGTAAATGCATTCTATGATGTTCCCACAGCAACAAAATTGCCTAAGGATGCATCTCTCAGAAAGTATCCCCATCATTAAGTGATACATAGCTGTATATGTAGCATGTTTAGAGAACTGCCTACTATATACTAGGTGCCCTTTGTTATCAGTCATTAATAATAAAAATTCATATTAATAAACCTATTAGTTTTTCCAATTATACTCTTTGATTAGAAATGACTTACCATCCACATTACAGACTCGGGATTCCTCATAAGTCACAGTCTTCTATGCAGTCTCATCTATGAATTTATTGCTTCTCTTTATTCTTACTATAATATCAATAGGTAAAAACTCTGAATATTTCTTTCAGCCATATTTTCCTCTTGAGTTTCTTATTTGACACTTACTATGGAGAGAAAGAAGGGTTCAAAGGAAATAGAAAGGAAATGTCCAGAATTCACTTTTTGTTTAACTAAAATCTGTAGATATATTCTAGTTTATAACAGAGTAAAATTGTTAAACTATGGAATGGGAATAAACCTTCCTTAAAATATATATATTCAGATTGGGGTTCATAAATCTCAGCATATACTTGAGTTGCCCTCACACAGTATAGTCTAGCCCTCCTTAATAGTTCTATATTTTTAACAGTATCTCCATAACTTGTTTGTTTATCTTTGATAGTCTGCTCACTATACTCCTGATTTGATTGGGACAATCTGTGCTTGCATCTATTGTCCTGTTGTGATGAAAAGAGACTCTTTTCTCTCTCAAAACTGTTTGAGTTTGGAATATATTTATTTGGTCACTCTAGTCAAAAGCAAATTTTCAGATCATTAACTTCCAACTCACTCAAAACTGACCAGGAAGGAGCAATATGGTATTATTATATTTCTTCTTGATGCTATTTTTTAATATTTACTTTTTTGTCCTCTGTAACTTTTGAGCCAATGCCATTTTCCTAACTCAACACAATCTCATCTGCCTACTTTCTGAGAGTTCTTTCCTTTTAACTACCAAGAAATAAAACTGGCATTGAAAATGTAGTTTTACAGATATGTACATATATTTAAATGCATTAATTAATGTTGGCAATATTTTGCCCTAATGTGGCTAGAGTTTAATTCTTGCAATATTCTTGAAATAGTCTTGCAAATGTTTTTTCTTAGAAACCAGTTACCGAGGTTTGATGCTGTCACTTAACAATTTTTATAGAGTTATATATCTACAAATTTTGATATTTAGAATTTTTCCTATTTGATATAGTTTGCTTACTTGCTATATGTTTGAAAAATTAATTTATAATAATGATATGAATTATATTTTAAGATGAATTTGTTAATTCATTTTATGATGTTGTCACAGAAAATATTAGAAATAAGAAATTTCTACCTGAGAAACAGTAGTACTCAAGGATAACTGAAAGAAGGCACTGGTGGCAGTATGAAACAAGTCAGAAGTTTTGTTAGTAAAGAATCTACACTTTATAATAATTATTTTTAATATTTAAAAATAAGTGGAGAATAATATTTTTAAAAATTGACAAAATGCCACTGAAATAGATAGAAAATCTTAACACTACTGAATTAAAAAAAGAAAAAACTAGTACTAATAACACAAAATGGGAAATACATTTGATTTTGTAGCCAGTAATTCTGCTAAACACTTGCAGAATTGGTTTTAAGAGAAAAATTACACCTGGAAACTGAGTAGCTCCTCCAGAAGCAGACAAGCGTCCTCATCAAGCAGCTCCCTGAGCTCAGAGCCAGGTAAATCCATGAAGATGGGGAAAAAACAGTGCGTAAAAGATAAAACCATCAAAGACCAGAACGTCTCTTCTCCTTCAAGGGATCACAACTCCTCATCAACATGGGATCACAACATGACCAAGAAAGAGTGCAACAAATTGACAGAAACAGGCTTCAGAAGGTGGGTAATAACAAAATTTTCTGAGCTAAAAGAACACGTTCTAACCCAATGCAAAGAAACTAAAAACCTAGAAAAAAGGTTAGATGAAATGCTAACTAGAATAACCAGCTTAGAGAAGAACATAAATGACTTGATGGAGCTGAAAAACACAGTACGAGAACTACGTGAAGCAAACACAAGTTTTAATAGCCAAATCAATCAACCAGAAGAAAGGATATCAGAGATTGAAGATCAACTTAATGAAATAAAAAGAGTAGGCAAGACAAGAGAAGAGTGAAAAGAAATAAACAAAGCCTCCAAGAAATAAGGGATTATGTGATAAGACCTAATCTACACTCAATCGGTATACCTGAATGTGGCAGGGAGAATGAATCATGCTGGAAAACATGCTCCAGGATATTATCCAGGAGAACTTCCCTAGCCTAGCAAGGCAGTCCAACATTCAAATCCAAGATATAGAGAGAACTCCATAAAAATATTCCTCAAGAAGAGCAAACCCAAGGCACATAATCATCAGATTCACCCGGGTTGAAAGGAAGGAAAAAATGCTAAGGGCAGCCAGAAAGAAAGGACTGGTCACCCACAGAGGGAAGCCAATCAGACTCACAGTGGATTTCTTGGCAGAAATCCTACAAGCCAGAATAGAGTGGGGGTGCCAATATTCAACATCCTTAAAGAAAAGAACTTTCAACCCAGAATCCCATATCCAGCCAAACTAAGCTTCATAAGTGAAGGAGAAATAAAATCCTTTTATGGACAAGCAATTGTTGAGAGATTTTTGTCCCCACCAGACCTGCCTTACAAGAGCTCCTGAAAGAAACACTAAACACGGAAGGGAATAAGTACCAGCCACTGCAAAAGCACACCAAATGGCAAAGACAGAAAATGCAATAAAGAAACTGAGTCAACTAATGGGCAAGGAAACCAGCCGGTAACAAAATGGCAGGATCAAATTCACACATAACAATATTAACATTGAATGTAAATGGCCTAAGTGCCCCAATCAAAAGACACAGACTGGAAAAGTGGATAAAAAGTCAAGACCCATCGGTGTGCTGTATTCAGTAGACCCATCTCATGTACAAAGATACACACAGACTCAAAATAAAGGGATAGAAGAAGATTTACCAAGCAAAGGGAGAACAAAAAAAGCAGGGGTTGCAATTCTAGTCTCTGATAAAATGGACTTCAAACCAACAAAGGTCAAAAGAGACAAAGAATGGCATTACATAATGGTAAAAGGATCAATCCAACAAGAAGAACTAACTATCCTTAATATATATATACACCCAAAACACAGGCACCCAATACATAAAGCAAGTTCTTAACAACCTAAAAGGAGACTTAGACTCCCATACAATAATATTGGGAGACTTCAACACTCCACTGTCAATATTAGACAGATCAATGAGACAGAAAATTAACAAGGACATCCAGCACTTGAATGCAGAGCTGGACCAAGTGGACCTAATATACATATACAGAATGCTCCATCCCAAATCCACAGAACATACATTCTTCTTAACACCACATTGCACTTACTCTAAAATTGACCACATAATTGGAAGCAAATCACTCCTCAGCAAATACAAAAGAATGGAAATCATAACAAACAGTCTCTCAAACACAGCACAATCAAATTAGAACTCAGGATTAAGAAACTCCTTTAAATCCACACAACTACTAGGAAACTGAACAACTTGCTTCTGAGTGTCAACCAGGTAAACAATGAAATGAAGGGAGAAATAAAGATGTTCTTCGAAACCAATCAGAATGAAGATACAACTTACCAGAATTTCTGGGACACATTTAAAGCAGTGTCAAGAGGGAAATTTATAGCAATAAACACTTACCTGAGAAACAAGGAAAGACCTAAAATTGACACCCTATCATCAAAATTGAAGAAGCTAGAGAAGCAAGATCAAAAAATCTCTAAAGCTAGCAGAAGACAAGAAATAACTAAGATCAGAGCAGAAATGAAGGAGATAGAGATGCAAAAAACCCTTCAAAAATATCAATAAATGCAGGAGCTGGTTTTTTGAAAAGATAACAAAATAGACCACTAGCCAGACTAATAAAAAAGAAAAGAGAGAAGAATCAAATAGATGCAATAAAAAATGATAAAGGGGATATCACCACTGATTCCACAAAAATACAAACTACAATCAGAGATTACTAAAAATATCTCTAAGCACAGAAACCAGTAAACCTGGAAGAAATGGATACATTCCTGGACACTTGCACTCTACCAAGGCTAAACCAGGAAGACATTGAAACCCTGAATAGACCAATAACAAGGGCTGAAGTTGTGGCAACAATAAATAGGCTACCAGCCAAAAAAAGGACAGGTCCTGATGGGTTCACAGTTGAATTCTATAAGATGTACCAAGAAGTGCTGGTTCCATTCCTTCTGAAACTATACCAAACAATGCAAAAAGAGGGAATCCTCCCTAACTTATTCTATGAGACCAACATCATCCTGATACCAAAACCAGGCAGAGACTCAACTAAAAAAGAAAAGTTCAGGCCACTATACATGATGAACATTGATGCAAAAATCTTCAATAAAATACTGGCAAACTGAATGCAACAGCACATCAAACTTATTCATCACGATCATGTAGGCTTCATCCCAGGGATACAAGGCTGGTTCAATATATGCAAGTCCATAAACGTAATCCATCACATAAACAGAACCAAAACAAAAACCACATGATTATCTCAATAGATGCAGGGACGGCCTTCAACAAATTCAACAGCCCTTCATGCTAAAAACTCCCAATAAACTAGGTATCAATGGAACATATCATAAAATAATAAAAGCTATTTATGACAAACCTACAGCCAATATCATATTGAACGGGCAAAAGCTGGAAGCATTACCTTTAAAATCAGGTGTGAGGCAAGGATGCCCTCTCTCACCACTCCTGTTCAATGTAGGATTAGAAGTTCTAGCCAGAGCAATCAGGCAAGAAAAAGAAATAAAGGGTATTCAATTAGGAAAGAAGGAGGTCAAACTGTTTCTGTTTGCAGATGACATGATTGTATATTTAGAAAACCCCATCATCTCAGCCCAAAATCTCCTTAAACAGATAAGCAACTTCAGCAAAGTCTCAATATACAAAATCAATGTGCAAAAATCACAAGCATTCCTATACACCAATAACAGACAAACAGAGAGCCAAATCAAGAGCAAACTCCCATTCACAATTGCTACCAGAAGAATAAAATACCTAGGAATACAACTAATAAAGGATGTAAAGGACCTTTTCAAGGAGAACTACAAACCACTGCTCAAGGAGATAAGAGAGGACACAAACAGATGGAAAAACATTCCATGCTCATGGTTAGGAAGAATCAATATTGTGAAAATGGCCATACTGCCCAAAGTAATTTATAGATTCAAAGCTATCCCCATCAAACTACCAATGAGCTTCTTCACAGAGCTGGAAAAAAACACTTTAAACTTCTTATGGAACCTCAAGAGAGCCCACATAGCCAAGACAATCCTAAGCAAAAAAAACAAAGCCAGAGGCATCACACTGCCTGACTTGAAACTATACTACAAGGCAACAGTAATCAAAACAGCATGGTACTGGTACCAAAACAGAGACGTAGACCAATGGAACAGAACAGAGGCCTCAGAAGCAACACCACACATTTACAACCATCGGATCTTTGACAAACCTGACAAAAACGAGCAATGGGGAAAGGACTCCAAGTTTAATAAATGGTGTTGGGAAAACTGGCTAGCCATGTGCAGAAAACAGAAACTGGACCCTTACTGTCATCTCACACTAAAATTAACTCTAGACGGATTAAAGATTTAAACATAAATCCTAACACCATAAAAACTCTAGAAGAATACGTAGGCAAAAACATCTAGGACATACGCATAGGCAAGGACTTCATGACTAAAATACCAAAAGCAAAGACAGCAAAAGCCAAGATAGACAAATGGTATCTAATTAAACTTCAGAGCTTCTGTACAGCAAAAGAAACCATCATTAGAGTGAACTGACAACCAACAGAATGGGAAAAAGTTTTGCAATCTACCCATCTGACAAAGGGCTAATATCCAGGATCTACAAAGAACTCAAACAGATATACAAGAAAAAAACAAACAAACCCATTCAAAATTGGGTGAAGGATATGAACAGACACTTTTCGAAAGAAGACATATATGAGGCCAAAAAACATGAAAAAATGTTCATCACCTCTGGTGATTAGAGAAATGCAAATCAAACCCATATTGAGATATCATCTCACACCAGTTAGTAGGGCAATCATTAAAAAATCTGGAGACAACAGATGCTGGAGAAGATGTGGAGAAATAGAAACACTCTTACACTGTTTGTGGGAGTGTAAATTAGCTCAACCATTGTGGAAGACAGTGTGGCGATTTCTCAAGGATCTAGAAATAGAAATTCCATTTGACCAGCAATCCCATTACTGGGTATATACCCAAAGGACTATAAATCGTTCTGTTATAAAGACACATGCACACGCATGTTCACTGCAGCCCTGTGTACAATACCAAAGACCTAGAACCAACCCAAATGCCCACCAATGATAGACTGGACAAAGAAAATGTGGCACATATTCACCATGGAATACTAAGCAGCCATAAAAAATGATGAGTTTGTGTCCTTTACAGGGACTTGGATGAATCTGGAAACCATCATTCTTAGCAAACTGACACAAGAACAGAAAATCAAACACAGCATGTTCTCATCATAGGCAGCTGCTGAACAATAAGAACATGTGGATTCAGGGAGAGGAGCATCACACACTGAGGGTAGTGGAGTGGGGTGCTAGGGGAGGGACAATGGCAGCAGAGGGAGGGTGGGGAGGGCTAACATGGGGAAAAATGCCCGATATAGATGAAGGGGGAATAGAGGCATCAAACCACCTGGTTATGTATGCACCTATGCAACAACCCTTCATGACCTGCACATGTACCCCAGAACCTAAAGAAAAATTTAAAATAATTTTAAAAAAAGAATGATGTACTGACCCATGATACAATGTGGATGAACCTTTAAAACATTATGCTAAGAAGCCAGATGCCAAAGGCTACATATTTTATGATTCCATTTATATAGAATCATATAAATGGAATTTGAAAGAACCCAGAATAGGCAATTCCACAGAGATAGAAAACAGTTTAGTGGTTACTAGGGGATGAGGATAGGAGAGGGAAGGAGTGGCCACTAAATGGGGACAGGGTTCTTCTTGAAGTGGTGAAATGTTCTGAAATTAGACAGTGGTAATGGCCACATGACATTGTGAATGTACTCAGCGCTGTTGAACTGTACACTTCAAAATCATTACAATAACGTAATGAATTTTATGTTATGTGTATTTCATCTTTTTTTCTTTT
>NW_016107337.1:2615572-2638817 GCF_001604975.1 Cebus imitator
CAATGAGATGCAGTTTCACTTGGTCACTGAGGCTGGAGTGCAGTGGCACAATCACAACTTGAGGCAACCTCCATCTCCAGGGCTCAAGCAATTCTCCTGCCTTAGTCTCCCAAGTGGCTGGGACTGCAGTCATGTGTCATCACACTCAGCTGATTTTGTATTTTTGGTAGAGACAGGGTTTCACCATGTTGGCCAGGCTGGTCTCAGACTCCTGACCTCAGATGATTCTCCTGCCTTGGCCTTCCAAAGTGCTGGGATTACAGACGTCAGCCACTGTTCTCAGCCTCAGCTAATTAAAAAAAAAATGTAGAGAGGGAGATCTCACTATATTGCCCAGGCTGGTCTTGAACTCCTGGTCTCAAACGATCCTCCTGCCTCAGCCTCCCAAAGCACTGGGATTACAATGATCACATTTAAAACGAAACAAAACAACAACAACAAAACAGTATGACTGCCTGGGAAGAGTGGCTAGAAAACCAGAGTAAGAGGATCTCAAACAACCAGGGGACCTGGGGAGGCCAGCTGGGCCACCCTCTGCATCTAAGTGAGACTGAGCCCAGCCCCTGCAGTGGGAGTGACAGAGTCTGGGCCCAGGCCAGAGCTTTTTTACATCCTTGGACCCCTCCCCCCTCGTCTCCTTTAAGCATCTGTCAACTCAATTTAGTCTCTTCAACTCAATTTAGTCTTGTGAAGTCTCCACCAAAGAATTCGGTGTCACCAGGATGATGTCAATCAAGGAAAAAGATCAATCCCAACCACTGGGCCATGACAGCTGACCTTTGATGAAAGCAGAGTTGCAAAAGGAATTAGATTAAAGATGTCTAACTAATGGTGCCTGGAGCTGCTTCCCAGGAAACGCCATTTGGAAAATCTGAAGGAGAGAAATGCTCCCCAGCCCAGACAGCAAGCCATGACCTTCATAGACTGAAGAGGAGCTGCTTGCCAAGGGCCAAGATTTATGGGGTGGACTCTGTTTACAAAGGAGATGTAATCACATCTCACTTGACATTTAGTAGAAACAGGCCTACGTACCAGGAACGAAAGCCTCAAGAACAAAGTGGTTAATGGCTGCTGCACACACACATACAACATATACATTTGTCTTGAATTTGGACCACCCAAACATCGAGTTTGGGAATGTCCCTGCTTATGAGGCTTAGTGGAACGTGCAACTTGCCTGATATTGCAGATGCTAAGATGCCAGTTAGTCGCTTTCCCATCCTCTCCTGCAGCTGAGGCAGGAGGTTGTCATGGGCTCTGCCCACCAAATACAGTCGCGCTGGCCTTTCGATTTGGAGCCAGAGACATAAAGAAGCTGGTGGCTCCTTAATGGCAGTGGCAGCAAAAGTTCCTGGCGTGGCAGGGGCAGTTGAGTGAACCACAGTCTCCAGTCATCAGATGAGGGCTGCGATGACGTCAGGGGCTTGCTTCTGCCTCCGTAGCGCCAAGCAGAATTCTATTGCTCACCTGTGAGCACTTAATAGCGCTGCTTAAATTAGCAAAAGTTGGCTTCTGTAGCCTTCAGTTAAGAACACACCTCCCAGGTGCGGTGGCTTAGGCCTGTAATCTCTGCACTTTCGGAGGTGGAGGCGGGCGGATCACTTAAGCCCAGAGGTTTGGGACTAGCTTGGGCAACATGGCGAAACCCCATTTCTACAAGAGATACAAAGATTAGCAGTGGGTGGTGGCGCAGGCCTGTAGTCCCAGCTACTCGGGGGCTGAGATGGGAGGATTGCCAGAGCCTGAGAGGTGGAGGCTGCGGTGAGTTGAGACTGCACTCCAGCCTGGGTGACAGAACAAGATACAGTCTCAGAAACAAACAAAAAACCGGCTCACTCCTTAAAAAAATAAAATAAAATAAGAAAAATTACTTTTATTTTCTTATTTTGTAGATTGAAATGACTTCATCATTTCGCCAGGTGATGACTGTTCTTTCATAAGATACATTCAAAAATAGCAAATCTTATGAATATATCAGAACTAGTAATAGTGTATGTAGGCCAAACCATAACTGTTTCAGCTCTCATAGTTATATGAAATGTATGGATTCTACTTTTTAAAAAAATGATTAGTATGCGTCTAAGATTTAGGCTGTTAACAAATAGTAAAAAAAAATTAAACATTTAAAATGTTAAAAGAAAATATCAAGGACTATTTTAGGTCAGCAATAGTTGTAAGCATTAAATAAATACAATATTCTCTACCTAGTTACCCATTCCAACTAGACAAGACTCAAAATGACAGAAGGAGGCAGAATCTATATTTGAAGTAAAATATACAGCCCAGGAGAACATCCTGTCAAAATAAGATGACAGATAATTTCTCTTCCACCAAGTAAGTGTAGTAATGAGTTTAAATCTTACTGAAATAGGACTATATCCCAAAATAGTTATAAAATCTGTAGCAAGAAATGGGGGCAGCAATAATATTTTATACTGCTACGTGAGGAAAAATTTGATCTACAATGTTATACTAATGAACTACTAAATCTATCTTTTATTTTTAAAGTATTAATTTTATAGAAATATATTCTGCAGACTTACAGTGTACAAAAGACAGAAATTAATATAAAAAGAAACACTAAATAATAATCTAAAATATTTGTTTGCATATATAAGTTATATATATATATATATATGTCCTTTTAAAATCTCTTCCTATTTCAAGTTAACAGAGTTCTTCATATATTTATTAAGAAAAGGCATTCTCAATTTAGAAGGGCCTATGCAATTACGATCTATAGGAGATACCTTCTTATAATATTCCCAATATTTTTAGTAGAAGGTTAATAATTATCATTCGGGACAATCAGCATCATTTACTTATTGTTGGGAGTTTGGGCAAATCTTAATAAAAACAAAATTATTATTTTTTTCTCTTTCATAAGTAATAAGCTCACATTATTGCGTGAGCTACATTACAGTCATCATAATGTCTTAGCTATAAAAATAATTCTGGAGACTGAATTTTTACTTGTTTGATTTTCAGCAAATTACAAATTGAGTTTGTTTGGTATTCACCCAATTTCTTTTTAACAGGCACCTAGTTGAGCTTTTATCCAGGAAAAACAAAGGAAATATTTATCTTAGTCTATTTGCATCCTTTTCTTTAATTGTGCCATTTCTGTCTCATCATTGTACTCTTCTACAGTCTATGTTGATCTGTGTTCATTCATCTTGGAATGATCCTCTCTTTATATTAGGTTTGATAACTTAGCTATTGAGTTTTCAGTGTCTCGGGCTGTAATTGCTCAATGTTTTTAAATATTGGGTATAGAGTTGAGTGTGTTTGTGTGTGTTTTGTTTGCTTTGGTTTTCTTTTCCTTTTTTTTTTTTTTTTTTTTTGTTTTGTTTTAGAAATAGCTTATTCTTTGTAGAAACAGACTTGTGAAAAATGCTGGAGGTTAGAAAGATGCAGGCTGTCAACCAACATGTGCATTTTAATTATGTGTTGCAGCTGTTTGGGAATGTATTAATCTCTAGGCTTCATCATTGTGTGAAGGCTAACTAATTTGGCTTTTTGTTTTTTTTTTTTTCAGAGAAGACAATTTTTGACCTGAGTAATATTTAAAGTCTTCATCCACTGTGAAAAATAAAACAACAATAAAGTCCAATGGACGTTTTAATAACTTACTATGTCAACTTGTCCCTTTAATGTTGTAACACGTGACATTAATAAATTCATTCACATTTAGATGTCAAGTAAAGTAGGGTCTTTCTGTGATTAATACGTTTGCCATAATTAACCCCTGGAAAGAAAATCGGTCAACAAAGAACACAAGATCAGAATGAATAAACTGCCACTATTCTTATGTGTTCACTAATTTCAAAAACCATTAACTGTAAATTGAATATATGATAGCATTTATTCATGTATTATTTCTAATCCCAATAACACTTTTGCAAAATTTTTATTACTCTTGTTTTATGTATAAGGGGACTGATGGCCAGAGTGATTAAATGACTTCACATCCCTATTTGTCATCCCTGATAAATTACGATTAACCATCTTGTTTTAGGCATGTTGCTAGATGCTGGGTATATGGTAGTGAAATGGACTGGCATGGCCCTTGCCCCTGTAGAGCTTAAAGGGTAATAGAATGCTTGGCAGCATCAACAAAACTGAGTTCACTCTAGACTTGTTATTTTCTAATTCAGTTCTATTTGCCAGTTTTATGCCACTTTCTAGCTCTACGTAATTTACCACGTGGCGAAGTTTCTTAAGCTTGAAACCATTAGTTTTCTCATCTATAAAATAAGTATTTCATTAAGATTTTTTGTGAGGTTTGGCTGAGTTAATAAGTGGCGTTTTTTAGCAAGTGACTGGTACATTGTGGTGCTTAATTTAAAAAGAAAATTATGTAAATGTATCATATAAAATCTTATACAGAACATGTAACCTATCATACTGCTTAGTCCTGTTGGATTTTTATTTCTAAAGTCACATTATATTTCAAGATGGATGATAAAGCCCCAACACTCCATCTATATTTCATCCAGCCAGAAAAATGTAAGAATGTCATAGTCTCTAATGATAAGAATATCACAAAAGTCATAAGACACTTCCAATAAACCTTATTAGTCAGAAGTTAGCTGTATCTTTTACCTAATTGAAGGTAGGCTGATAAATATAGGCTTGGTTACACCAAAACTGAGAAAATGTTTGATACTACTTACAAGTCTACCACTCAATCTGCCATAGTTTAATAGATGCTGACAGGAGACACAAGACTCCAGAAAAAAGCCAGAGGACTTTATTATTCACAGTAGAGCAGGCATTATGAATTATATATCTCTATCAGTTTTCCTTGTTCTCCAACTCCCTGGGGCACACACATATGTGGGCCCACATGGATGCCATATACACAGTGGGTCTGTGTCACGACTGAGGAAATCTAAGGTTAGAAAATTCCCAACCTTACAAGGAAATTCCTAACAAACCTGCCAAAATGTTAGCACAGACTAAGTTACTAATTGTATTATCTGCTTAGGAAATGTATCTATCCTCTGACCTGGAGAGAAAGCCTATCTGTATTTCCCAAGGCTATTTGCTATGCAAATATCTCTGAAGTGCTATCCTGGAACAAAAGACGTGCAGAAACATGTGCATGAGAGAACCATGGAGAATTGTCTCATCAGATAGTCTGTGGAATTATGTGCTTTACTAAAAGGAAGAAGGTTTGATTAATTCTAAGGAAGGATGAAAAAATAGTTACTGGGAAAATCTGATGGCAAATGCCATGTCCTATTAGTATTTACAGTGAGGTTTAAATCATATCTCTACAATTCTGTTTCAGAGAAACTGATCTTGTCATTGCACATATTCCCCAGTCTTTGCATGCATTCCTATTTCTGCATCAGTCTTTATTCATTTTCCTAATCTGGAATTTTACTCTAAGGAGCATGTATTGAACACTTGCCAAGTACTCAGCACTACATTTATGCCCAGGAAAATCACAGTAGATGAAACATAGGCTCATCATCTTTCTGTGGCGGTAGAACTTGGTCAACACAATTTGATCAGTTCCACAATTATAAATTATCTTAATTGCAGTCTGTGATTCTGGTCTATTCATGCCTCTGCTTGACTCCTTTCTCATTTGGCTGCTGGCCATTTTGATAGTTAAAATCTACACATTTCATTGCTAACTTCATTTTTAAACTTTATTGATTATGTCACCTCCTGCAGAAATCCATTCTTATCTGCTCCTGACCAAGCTTGTACAACCCTAGCCCTTTGCATGAAGAGCTGAAGCAGCTGTCTATTTGGCATCATATATAGTAAGAAGGGCTCCATTTAGACAATAAAATATTGATTCCTGTATATTTACTGTACATTTTTTCCATGTGTATTTACTGTACATTTTGTATTTCCTATATAAGATTTATTTTATGAACAAAAAAGTCTTACTTCCCATTTAGATTAGGTCTTATAAATTCTGATTCCATGCCTCTCCTTAGGACACATTTTATTGCTTCAATCCTTTCTTGTAGTGTATCCTACTGCTTCTGACTACGGTTTCTTCTTTTCTTGCCTGCTAATGCAGACTCACAGTACCTGTCCTGTTCCCCTTCCCTCAATGACTCACAGTTTTCTGAAGTTTTGAAAGAGAAACCAACCATGAGGAATAAATAGTTTAAAAGACACTCTTACCTACTCCTATTTCATTTCTTTTATCAAAGTTTACACTTTCAAAAAACATAAGCAATACATGACTGTAATATGAATACTTAGTATACAAAAATATAAAGTCAGATTTAATAACATTTTAGAGGAAAACATGCTCTGTTACTTTTTGATAGATCTGGAATATGAAAAATATCCAAGTGAAAAATAACCCTATAGCGATGGGCTGTATGGGAAGATGTGCTATTGGGAGTGTTACATTCTCCAGGTTTAGGCATGAGCACCTGACATTTTCACTAGGGCGGAAGTGCAACTCCTTCTTCCATCCTTTACCATTAGTCTGAAATATTCCTTCATATAAGCCCTTGAGAGAAGCCAAGAGTTGTATGGGTCACAAGAGGAAATGAAATGGCAAAACAAATGGAAACCTTAAATTACTGCTATAGGAAAAGACATGTTATATTTGTTTATGCTAAAATTTCCAAGGAAGTTTTGATATAGCTTAGATGTGTAAATAAAATAAAATAGGCATATTCATCCTTAAGGGCTTAAATTAGTAATAATGGAGCAATGCTGGGATTTTCATGTTACCCAGTGAAGGAAGATCTATGTATTTTTGAATAAATGAAGATTGTGAAGTTTATTATTAATTTAAAAAACTATAGGAATGGGAATTACCTATGACCAATCAACTGAAAAAAAATGTTTCACTGGGCTTAAGCAATAGGAGTCAAGGATTACTCTGACATTTTTATTGATGGATTGCCATTGGCAGATGGGAGAGAATAAATCACCCAAACATGACTCAATTGGAGAATAACTTATTATCCTTAAACAGATCTTATTTGTTAATAGGCTATGGTTAAAACCAATTGGATCAGGAGAAAGTAGCGGGTGTGTGATGACTATGTGTTATAGGATCTGTAACACATATTTGGAGAAGAGAGATGCAAATTCTCCAAACTGATCCAAGCTACTTCAAATTTTAAATAGAAAAAATCCCCAACAATTTATTTCTTCTTTAAGATCAGTATTTTTCTTGTTCTAGATGGCCTAGGAATCTGTAACATTGGTAAGATTTCTGTGTGACTTCTTTCATGTGTAACATGCTCTGCTGAGTGGGAGCAACCACACACTTGATATGCTCTGTCTTATGACCCTGAGCATCTGAAGCACTCACAATCACACTAATTTTTGCTTTTATTTAATTTGGCTCAGAATAAGCTCCAGTTAATTTCCCTTTAGGTGTAAGTAAAAAGGACCTATGTAAGCTTTTGGCTGGTTATTATTATTGTCCATTCAAAAATTATAATTACATTGAAAAAGAACTGATGCATATTAATATGTCTAATAAAAAACAAGCTAGCTCAAACCTTTTTTCTTCTCAGCTGAGGTATGTTTTGAAGTAAAAATACTCAGAGCATTGTTCAAACTAAAGTTATAATTTAATGACACTAAAATAAAAAGTGTACCTTTGATGTAGTTTAACCTTATGTTATAGGGCAATTATAATAATTCTGAATATTGAACATTTGTGGTATTATTCAAATTAATAATATTTCCTAAGGTATTATTTTAACCAAGATTTTAGTATATGTCGCTATGTTTACGCATTTAAGACCAGAGCATATATTATTTACTCTGGGTAGCTCATGACATATTGGTTAATTTCTGAATAGTGCAGTCTTTTTATGTATTTAATGTGTATTAATTTAAATATTAAACTTCCACATGGCTAAATAAGACCTAATCTTAAGCTACAGTATATCCATGATACCACAGTACTCCATTAACTACCTAATTATTCATTGCTAGGGGTGGTCAGGAGGAGATATACAAATTCTTAGCTAAAGGGTGGAAACTAGTACATTCTTTTTATTTACTCATTATTTCAAGTTTTTAACAAGTCTCCTCTTTGAAATCCTTTTAGGATACACACACAAATTCACTCAATTATTTTTAACATACACAATTAATTTAAAAACATTCTCCTCCTTTAGAGATTGTGGCAGAGAATAAAGGCCAAATTATTCTCATTTATTGGCATACAAGGGTTTGTTCTTGCTGATGGTACACTGACTCAGGAGGCTTGGAGCAGCGGAGATAAATTCTTTTAGACTGCATCAGCAATCCCCTGTAATCATTCCTAGTTACCCTCTGAGTAGTAACCTCTGTAATTTTCTGACGGATCAAAAGCATCTCCAGCTAAACCCATCTTTGCCAAACTTGTGCTTGAAAGGCTTAAATGGATTGATGACCCCAGTAGCATTCCTAGAGCAACTGTTGTAATTATTTCTCTTTCATATCTACTAATCATACTGTTATACTTCTAAGCATCTTCATAAAAGAGAAGCTAATGTTTTCTTGTAAGATTTATCTGTATAGTGAAAAGCATTGTGTTAGTAGTCCTGTCCATTCAAGTAAGATTTGCTGGAACAAACAATATATGAGTGTCTTCAGTAGTGAAACATTTTCTTTCTCTGTCTCTGTCTCTTTCTCTCTCTTTCTTTCTTTCCCCCTTTTTTTCTCCCTCCCTCATTCTCTCTTTCCCTTCCTTGTTTTCTTTGCTTTTGTCATATAAATAAAAACAAATAAAATAGTAATTCTTCATTCAAACATATTTCTTAAGCATTATCATCACTAGAGACACAATGAATACAATATGGCATTTCCTGTCCATGGTGTAATGAGAGAGAAAAATGAACTAAATAATTATAACACATTAATTTCACCATTAATCAACTGACTCCTAGATAATAAATTAGGATCTTTTAAGTGTTAATTTCCCAGTTATATATAAAAAGGAAACTTCTCGTGTGAATAGTAGACTCATAATTCAATAGGGAAACTGTGGCAAAAGTGTAAAGTTTTGATATCTAAGAATATTTAAAGATAGCACAGTTCCTGCATCAAGAGCAGCTATTTTGATTTTGCCAGAGCTGTGTGCCATTCCACAGCACAATCTTCCATTAAATAATCATGCCATCTTTTCATCATGTATCAGAGAGATGAGAAGCTTCACTTTCTAAAGCCTATGATTCATAATGATACTTGACCTGATAGACAGCCAGCACCAAAATCATACACAAAAGCACCTCCAAAAACCTTTTTTCTACCACTGAAAAATGAGTCAGTCTATTTTCAGGGTGTGACTAAAAGCACTGGACAGTATTTTCATTTTTATATTAATGATATGAATATTAAGTATAATAAGGATGAAACACTGAATTTACCAGGTGTGGTGAGTTACAGCAGGTGTCTGAACAATATAGACATTTAGCCTGAATCATCCACCCTGAAACATTTTCTCATTTCTTTAATAAAAGAGAAACTGTTCTCTTTAGGTTAGGTGGATACATTTTCTTAACTTTCAATTTCACTTTGCCTATTTAGATACAGATATGCTTTCAATACCCTGACAGGTTTTGGAGGGCAAAAGCATATCTTCCCTTTCTTAATTCTTACAACTTTTAGTATGACATCCATTTCCACAAGGAGAATATTTAATAAAAACATATTATTCTGAATTCAAAACTTATAAAGTCAAATATAGCAAAAGGTAAAAAGTCAGCTGTTCCAGACTCCTGGCTAATTTTTTTCCAACACTTGCTTCTATGGCTACTTTAGGATTTCAGCACTCACTACACTAGCAAGGCAAAGGATTACAGCATCTGGGCATTCAATCAAAGCTCATATGCTGTCATTAAAACTGAACCACCATGTAAATAAGGATGTGCCTAGATGATTTTTTTTCCTCAGTGCAAAAATGACATTTTCCCCTGTCTTAAATTTGTCAAGTTGTCTTTATACTAACTATGTAAGTTCTTGCAAATTTATTTGTACAATCATATAACGATTGACAATATGTACAATCCAGAATTATGTGAGGTGACATATTTGTTTTTTCTTTTTCAGAATCAAAACAAACTCAATGCATTGAGTGAGGTGATCTTACATTTCAATTGAATTAACCATTTTATTATAAATTTATAAAACATAATGTTTGCCCTTCCTTGAACTTTAAGCTTAACCATGTAACCAGTTTCCTTGTGGGCTAGAGGAGAAGGAATCAGTAAAACTGTACATCTGCCAACTCCGTATGAGCTAAATTTCCTTTTCAATTAAAGATGAGCAAAAAGGTCAGGAATAAACACCACTTACAACTAAAATTAGGAAAACGCAACTTCGTAAGAAATGTTCACTCCAGGAATCCTCACATGGTAACAGAAACAAATAATATGATGACTTAGTACCTTTTATATTGGGATAAATATTAAATTAATCTTTCAGGACTTCTTAGTGCAACACATAAACTAACAGAGAGAGAAAGAAGAGAAGAGAAAGAGGAGAAGTGAACAGAAGAAATAAGATGAGAAGGGAGGAGAAAAGAACTCCTGCGCACCAATCCTGCATGATCTGCGCATGTACCCCAGAACCTAAAGTACAATAATATATATACGTAAAATCTTTATACACACACACACACACATACACGCAGACATATATATGTCATACAGGAATGACTAGCTGGCAATGTATATGTGTGTGTGTGTGTGTGTGTGTGTGTGTGTGTGTATATATATATATGTAAAGAATTACAGGTGTCTGCAAGCCCTATTTTCAGCTTTTCAAAGGCATTCACCATTGTTAAACTTAACTTCTAAGGTCACTATCTACTTGGAGGAGATAATCTATTGCATTGTAACACTACAAAAAATTGTATTATGTTGCTCAGAATTCTTATCTTAATGAAATCTTTCTGGCATTTTGACAATTTTGGAAGAAGTTTCATTTCTAAGATGAAATTCCTCAGACTGATTTATATGCTATTTGCATCACTGAAACATAGGTTCCCCTTCCCCTTTTCCATTTAGAGTTTAGGCTAACACTACTGACTTGGAGAATCATTCTCTTTTTAGTATCTGATATATTTTATTTTATTTTGTTGTTGTTGTTGCAGGAATGGCTAGCTGGCAATGCTGTATTCTAATTAAGTGAAATTCCAAAGGCAAATAAATCCATAGCCTGAATGCATGTTTGCTACTTTTGTAATTTATCCATGTTGAATAATCCTCTTGTCAGGATCTGTTTATTTTCTGTTTCCATACACTTCTGTATTCTGCTCTCCCACTTTGTAATCCTTATTTAAGGAAATAGCAACCCTTTTGCTTATAAAGAATATTGTACATAACCATTCAGTTGTGCTACTGTTCACTGAATCTCCTTTTTCGTTCTCAGAAATTACTGACTAATTCTTTAGGACCTAATCAGCTTTTTCTTAATTTGCCTACCTGGTTACATATGAAGAAACACTGCTGCTTAGATGCATACTTAAATTATATTTTTCATCATAATGCATCTTTTCATATTCTTAAATGCAACAAGTAATGGGATTTATATTGTTTTTATTCAGACAAAATTCCCATTACACTACCCATTTTATACATAATTATCTCATTATTGATATTTTTTAACCACCCAACATTCCTGTCATTTATGATTTATTGAAGAAGCTGCTTAGTTCAGATACAAAAAGAATTGAAATGAATCTATAAAATTTTGAAATGTCAACCCTTTATAATTAGTAAATAGGTGACAAAGTAGAAAAACTATAATTTATATTCATTGTGTGAATCCTCCTAGAATATTTTTAACTTCATCAACAACTAAACATTTATTGGCCCCAGATAAAATAATATTCTAAAAATACAGAGCTTGTTTCTTCAGTGTCTTTTGTTTACGAAATACGTGATTCTTAATAGGAAGTGGAGACACCTCCCTACTATGCTACTCTAATGATTTCTTATTTGAAAAGAAAAAAACTCACACAATTAAAAGAAAGAAAAGCTCTTTTTTTTTTTCTTTTGGTGTTGGTGCTATGGACGTCATCCTAGTACTCAGCACAGAATGAGAGCCTTATTATGTCACAAAGAAGACAAAAGCAGCAAAGCAAACCTGTGATAAGTTTAATGACTAAACCTTCCTCCTAGTGCTGTAATTTCAGAAAAACCAAGATGCTTACTTTATTTTAAATAAGTTAAAATAATAGTTAATCATTTTACTTGGAATATCCACTACTATAATTTGATGGCAATGCTGCCTCAGAGATCAGAGTAAGAAAAAGAGTAGGAAATTAGCAAAAGGTATGGTGACTATGTGAACACGTTTCTGGTCACTTTAACAATTTTAATATAATCTACTACTGATCACATCACATATGTATTTCTTGAACCAGTAACTTTTCAATGCTAATGGATTCTGTCCGGGCTAGAGAGCTTTTCTGTGACTCCTAGAGAAAGTAGAAACTCACAACTCTTCACCTTACCACCTAGAGAGAAGTTTTGTTTTTCTTAACATTATCTACAAGTTCAAGCCTTCTACCAAGTGGTAATATTGAAAGCATTTCTCAAATAATTTCTGTGAGTGCTGAATAAGATAAATGCACAGTTCCTAGCATATAGAAAGCATAAAAATTATTCTTATCAAAAATATGGACTCATAATAGTAGATGGTTCTTCATGATATTTTGTTTTTAAGGAGAAAAATAGCTAATATTCACCAGTGATTATGACATTTTTATTATCCCCAACATATATCACAGTTTCTTGGATTTTTTGTTTGTTTAATATACCTATATTTGATACTTCCATTATTCAACATTAAAGTCTTTTTTTTTTTTTTTTTAAGAAAGGAAGAAAAAGAATATATAAAAAAAATAAAAGAAAAAGAATAAAGGAAAGGAAGAAAGAGGAAGAGGGAGAGAGAACAGGGGTGTTGCTTTATTGCCCGGGCTAGAATGCAGTCTAAAACTGGGTATGCCTGTAATTGTGTTTAATAATAGAGACATTAAAAAAAAAAATGAGGGAAGAAAATAATTAACAAGCAGCCAACCAATATTTCATTTAAACCTGTAAATACATGTGATGTAGTATTAATAAGAGTGTATATTTTGTGTATTTAAAGTGGAGAGTTCTATGAATGTTAATTAAGTCTACTTGTTCCAGATCTGAGTTCAAGTCCTGGATATCGATGTTAACATTCTGTCTCATTGATCTATCTAATATTGATGTTAAAGTCTCCCGCTATTATTGTGTGGGGGTCCAAGTCTCTTTGTAAGTCTTATATATCTGGGTATTTCTGTATTGGGTGCATATATGTTTAGGATCTTTAGCTCTTCTTGTTACATTGATCCTTTTATCTTTATGTAATATCTTTCTTTGCTTCTTTTGATCTTTGTTGCTTTGAAATCTATTTTATCAGCAAAGATTGCAACTCCTGCTTTCTATTTATTTATTTTAGCTCTCCATTTGGTTGGTAAATTTTTCACCATCCCTTTGTTTTGAGTCTTTATGTATCCTTGCATGTGAGATGGATCTGGATGTAGCATACCAATGGGTCTTGGCTTTTTTTGCCTGTCTGTGTCTTTGGATTGGGGGATTTAGTCGATTTAAATTTAGAATTAATAACAATATATGTGTGTTTGATACTGTCATTTAATGTTAGCTGGCTGTTTTGCCCATTAGTTGATGCAATTTCTTAAATATGTTGATGTTCTTTATTTTTTTGGTATTTTTTAGAAAGGCTGATACTGGTTGTTCCTTTCTATTTGTAGTGGTTCTTTCAGAAGCTCTTGTAAAGCAGGCCTGGTGGTGATGAAATCTCTGAGTGCTTGCTTGTTCACAAAAGATTTTATTTTTCCTTCGCTTACGAAGCTTAGTTTGGCTGGATGTAAAATTCTGGGTTGAAAGTTTTTTTCTTTAAGGATGTTGAATATTGGCCCCCACTCTCTTCTGGCTTGTAGGGTCTTACAACATTAAAGTCTTACAACAAATAAAATAACAGAACATAAATAAAATACTAAAAGCATAAAAATATTTGATAAAATTATATTGTATATTGAACTGAATAAATTATATGTTGCAAAAAGTTACATATATACATATATGTATATATGTACAGTTATATTTTGTATATATGCATTTGTAAACACCTTTCCAAACTTACTTTCATTAATTTACTTTGACAATTATTTATACTTCTACAAATTTAATTTTTTCCTTCAAATAAGATACACTGAAGTATAGTGATAAAATCAGGAATCAAGAGAAAAGACAGGGTAATACTATGAACAACTGGATTGTCACTAATTAGATAATTCAGATAAAATAGACAAATTCTTAAAAAACAAAACTAACAAATCTTATTTAGCAAAAAACTGGAACATCTAAATAGGTCTATAGAAGTGAAGAGACTCGGCTAGAAATTAGAAAACTTTGTGCAAATAAAATCCTGGGTCTGAATGGCTTAAATGGTAAACTCTACTAAATTTATGCCAGATCTTCATATATAGCTCAAAAAATAGAGAGGAATGAGCACATCCTAACTCATTTTATGAGACCAGTATTACCCTGATCCCAAACTGTTTCAAGACTTACTACAAAGCTACAATATTCAAAATAATATGTGAGACTTTCATAAAAATAGGCCTATGTATGCAACCAACATTGGTGCATTTCCATATATAAAGCAAGTATTCACAGAACTAATGGGAGAAATAAGCAGCAATACAATAATAGAATGGGATTTTATTAACTCACTTTCAACAATGGATAAACTATTCAGACAAAAATCAATAGGGAAACAGTACACTTGAATAACACTATAGATGAAATGGACCTAATAGACATATACAGAACATGCTATCCGACAGCAGCAGAATACACATTCTTTGCAAGCACACAGAGAACATTCTCTAGGACACATCATAAGTTGGGCTACAAAATAAGTTTAAACAAATTTAAGAAGATTCAATGAAGTCATCTATTATTTCCTACCACAAAGGCATAAAATTGGAAATAGGAGAAATTTTAGAAAAGTTACAAATATGTGGAAATTAAAAATGACACTCTTGAACAACTGATTTCTCACAGAAGGAATCAAAATATAATAAAAAATTATCTTCATACAAAATAAAATGAGTATATAATATAAAAAAACTTATTGTATAACTGAAAGCCACCCCAGTCCACTGTTAGCCTGGGGATCATCCCAGTCCTTGCTACCATGGCCAGTGTCTGAGTGAATCACTGCGGGGCTTGAGGTTTGGACCACCTGGCCTGGCTTTGCCAACCCTGAGCACACTGTCCAGGGACCTGTTAATTGCCCAGCCCAGAGTACCACCATTGGCACTGGAGCACTCCTTTCAGTATCTGAGTCAGACTGATTCAACCTGCCACTACTGCCACAGCTGGCACCCACCCACTTGTGCCAGATGTGAGCCTAAGGACTGGCTACCCATCCTGGCACAACCACTTTCAACCCAGGTGTCTGATAGACACCTGATTGTTTTCACCACTGCTGCTGCCATTGCCCATGCCATGTCCACTGCCCAGGGTCTTGAGAACCTGCCTGCCTATCTGCTGCAATTCCCAGAACCCATGCAACCCACTTGGAGACCCAACAATTATCCTGCCTGGGCCTGCTAAAACCATTGCCAGCTTATGACCCTCTGGGGCCCAAGGAAAGGTATGCTCAGACTACTGCTACCATCATGGGGTCCAAAGATGAGCACACCTGGTGTCCTGGTCCCAAGTACAACTTCACCACAGCCTTTGCTCAATATCACCTGAAGCCATTTAACTAATTTAACTAAATTTAAATTTAACTAATGCTGTTTACAGCCAACAGGAGTACTTCAGAGATTACACTACTCCGTGCACCCGCAATCAAAGCCAAAATTCTTTACCCAATCAACACCATGGATCTACCTCAGGAAAAAAGTACCCTCTATGAATGCAAATTCAAAGCATTGGAAGAAGTGACTGCTATAAGAGATGTGCAGATATCAAGGTAAGGATAAAAGAAACATGGGAAATTAAGGAAATTTGATACCACTGAAGGAATATAATTCCCCAGCAACAAATCCCACTCAAAAAGAAATTTATAAGATCCTAAGAAAAGAATTCAAAATATGGTTTAAGGAAGTTTAGTAAGATACAAGACAATACTAAAAAACAATACAAATAAATCAGAAAACTAATTCAGGAAATAAATGAGAAATTTACCAAAAATATAGATATCATAAAAGAGAACCAAATAGAAATTCTGGAACTGAATAATTGTTGAATGAAATTTAATATACATTTGAAGTTTCAACAGTAGACTAGATCAAGAAGAAAAAAGAATTCTAGAAATTGAAGACAGATCTTTTGAAATAAACCAGTTGGGCAAAAGTAAAGGAAAAAGAATGAAAAAAGCTTGGTTGGCATATGGGACACAATAAAGTGACCATATTTTTGCATTTTTAGAATCCTAGAAGGTGCAGACAAAATGAACAGGTTAGAAAAGCCTATTAAAGAAAATAATACATGAAAAACTCCTAACTCTAGCAAGAAAATTAAGCATCCAGATCCAGAGTTTCCCCAAAAGATACAAATGCAAAATGTCTTCTCCAAGACACATTATAGTCAAAGTCTCAAAAGTAAAACAACAAATGAGAATTCTAAAAAAGAGCAAGGAAAAAGTGTCTAGTCACTTATGGATTAACCCTCATAATACTAAAGGTAGATTTCTCAGCAGAAACCTTACAGGCCAGTAGAGAATGGGATGATACATTCAAAGTTCTGAAAGAAAAAGCTGCCAACAAAGGATACAAACCCATGAAAGTTATCTTTCATAAATGAAGGAAAAATAAATTATTTCCCAGACAAGAAAAGCTGAGATAATTTATCATCATTATATTGACCCTACATGAAAACCTTGAGAATTCTATACCTGGAAGCAAAGAACAATATCTACCATCATGAAAACATGAAGACAACTGGTAAAGTAAGCACACAAACAAGGAAAAGACTCAAATTATAGCACTACAGAAAACCTCCAAATCACAGTGATAAATGAGGAAGAAAGTAACAAAGGGTACAGAGAATAAACAGTAAGCAATTAATAAAATGACAGAAATAAGCCCTCAAATATTAGTAAAAACTTTGAATATAAATGAATTAATCTTCCCACATAAAAGATAGAGACTGGATCAATGGATTTAAAAAATAAGACCAAACTATATACTGCCTACAAGAAACTCATCTCACCTGTAAAGACACACATAGACTAAAAGTGAAGCGATAAAAAAGACATTTCGTGCCAACAGAAAACACAAGTAAGTAGGATTAGTTATACTTACATTGAATAAAATAGACTGTTAGTCACAAGCATTAAAAAAAACAAGAAGGATATTATATAATAATAAGGGGTCAATTCTAAATATATATCTAATAGTAATAATTCTAAACATATATGCACCCAACACCAGAGCACCCATATATAAAATATATGTGAATAGATTTAGAGTGAGAGAGATATATTATAATACAATGGTAGTTGGGAACTTCAATTTTGCACCCTTAGCATTAGACAGATCATCTAGGCAGAAAACTAGAAAAAAAATTGATTTAAACTGTATGTTAGAACAAATGGACCTAACGGGCATTTATGGAACACTTTATGCAACAGCCACATAATGCACATCCTCCTTATCAGGACATGAAATATATTCCAGGATAGAACACATGTTAGGACACAAACTAAGTCTCAAAAAGTTTTTTTAAATAGAAAGTACTTAATTTCTAGTTTTATTTTATTGTGATTTGAGACATTTACACAGCCAACAAACATGAAAAAATGCTCATGATCACTGTTCATTAGAGAAATGCAAATCAAAACCGCATTGAGATACCATCTCACACCAGTTAGAATGGCGATCATTAAAAAATCTGGAGACAACAGATGCTGGAGATGATGTGGAGAAATAGGAATTTTTTTTACACTATTGATGGGAGTGTAAATTAGTTCAACCATTGTGGAAGAGAGTGTGGAAATTCCTCGAAGGTCTAAAACTAGAAATAACATTTGACCCAGCAATCCTATTACCTGGTATACACCCAAATGATTATGAATCATATGTTCTCTGTGGCATTGTTTACAATAAAGACACATGCTCACATATGTTCTCTGTGGCACTGTTTACAATAGAAAAGACTTGAAACCAACCAAAATGCCCATCAATGATAGACTGGATAAAGAATACGTGGCACATATACACCATGGAACACTATGTAGCCATAAAAAAGGATGAGTTCGTGTCCTGTGCAGGGACATGGATGAATCTGAAAACCATTATTCTCAGTAAACTGACAAAACAGAAAACCAAACACCACATGTTCTCACTCATAAGTGAGTGTTCAACATTGAGAACACATGGACACAGGGAAAGGAACATCACATACTGGGGCCTGTTGTGGGGTGGGAGAGCTAGGGGAGGGATAGCAGGGGGTGGGGGGATTGGGGAGGGATAACATTATGAGAATTACACAATGTAGGAGACGGCGGGATGAAGGCAGCAAACCACCATGGCATGTGTATACCTATGTAACAATCCTGCTTGATATGTGCATGTACCCCAGCACTTAAAGTATAATAATTACATTAAAAAAAAGCAAAAACCTTTTAAAAACTTTAAATCTAATAAATAAATTAAGTGAATTTAAGGATCTAAAATCAAAATAGGAGAATGAGTAGCATTTATATGTGTCAATAATAAACTAGTTGAGAAAGAAATTGAGAGAGAAATCCCATTTACAATAGCTCAAAATAAAAATTCCAAGGAATACATTTAACCAAAGAGATAAAAGAGCTCTACAAGGAAAACTACAAAATGCTGATGAAAGAAATGTAAGAGGGCACAAACAAATAGAAAGCCATCTTATGTTTGTGGATTGGAATAATTAATATTATTAAAATAACCATACTTAAAGAAAATTCTACAGATTCAATGCAAGTCCTATAAAAATACCAACATTATTTTTAACAGAAATAGAAAAAAATCCTATTAATAAAATTTGTATGGGACAACAACAACATAAAAAACCTAAATAGCCAAGGCAATTCCAAGCAAAATGAACCAAGCTGGAGTTATCATACTATCTGACTTCAAAATATATTACAAGGATGTAGCAGCCCAAACAACATGATATCAGAAAATAAAAAACATCAATAAAAGGGAACAGACTCCAGAAATAAACCTACATATTTATAGCCAATTGAATTTCCACAAAGGAATCAAAAATATACATTGAAGAAAAACATTTTCCTTAATATATGACATTGGGAAAATTCGATATACAAATGCAGAAGAATGAAATTGGACCCTTATCTCTTATTGCACACAGAAATCAGTTCAACATGGATTAAATCATTAAGTGTAAGATCTGAAACTACAAAAGTACTGGAAGAGGCTGTGCACACTGGCTTATACCTGTGATCCCAGCAATTTGGGAGGCTTCAGCTGGTGGATTACTTGAAGTCAGGAGTTTGAGACAAGCCTGGCCAACATAGGAAAACCCCATCTCTACTAAAAATACAAAAAAAAAAAATTAGCTGGACATGGTGCTGTACACCTGTCATCCCAGCTATTTGGAAGGCTGACGCATGAGAATTGCTTGAACCCAGAAGGCAGATGTTGCAGTGACTCAAGATACTTTCGCTGCACTCAAAACTGGGCAACAAAGTGAGACTCTGTCTCAAAAAATAAATAAACAAACCAAAACTACTAGAAGAAAATAGGGAAAACACTGTAGGACATTGTTCTAAACAAAGATTACATGGCTAGGAACTCAACTGCACAGATAATAAAACAAAAATAGGCAAATGGGATCACATCAAACTAAAAGGCTTCTGCACAACAAAGGAAACAATCAACAGAGTGAAGAGACAACTTGGTGAATGAGAGAAAATATTTTCACACTATTCTTCCTACAAAAGATCAATATCCAGAATATACAATGAATTGAAACAACTCAACAGTAAAAAACAAATAATGCCATTACAAAGAGGGTTAATGACATGAATAAATATTTTTCAAAAGAAGATATACAAATGACCAAAAGGTATGTGAAAATACGCTCAATATCATCATCTGGGAAATGCACATCAAAATTACAATGAGATGTTCTCAAGAAATGTCAAAAGAAAAATATAAAAAGACCTTAAAGTCGCTAAAGAAAAACCTCAAAATCTCAAAAAAAACATCAAAAACAGCCTGATTAAAAAAAAAAAAAAAAAAAAAAAAAAAAAAAAAAAAAAAAAAAAAAAACTTAATTGCTAATCAGCAGAAGGAAAGAATTAGTAAAGCTCAGAGAAAAATAAAGGAGATAGAGACTAGAAATGGAATAGAAAAGATTAATGAAACTAAAGTTGTATTTTTTTTTAAAACATCAACAAATCTGACAAACTTTTAGCAAGGTTAAACAAGATAAAAGGAGAGATAACTAGTAAGTAAAATTATAAATGAAAGAGGAGACATTATCACTTATACCATAGAAATACAAGGAGTTATAGGAGTATTATGCACAATTAAATGCCAACAAACTGGACAACCTAGAAGAAATGTGTAAATTCCCAGAAACATAAAACCTATCCAAACTGAATCATGAAGCAATAGAAAATGTGAACAGACCAATAATGGGTAAGAAGGTTAAATTAGTAATCAAAAAATCTTCAATAAAACCCAGGAGCAGACATATTTATGGGTGAATTCTACCAAGCGTTTAAAGAATCATAAACTCCAGTACTTCTTAAAATCTTCCAAAAAATTTGAGAGGAAGATCCACTTCCAAGCTAATTTTATGAGGCTCATATTACCTTCATATCAAAGTCAGATGAGGATGCTACAAAAAAAGAAGAAATATAGCAGCCAGTATTTCTGAACATGATGCAAAGATCCTCAAGAAAATAATAGCTAACTGAATTTAGCAGCACATTAAAAATATCATATATCTCTCCACATCTTCTCCAGCATCTGTTGTTTCCTTACTTTTTAAGGATCACCATTCCAACTGATGTAAGATGGTATGTTATTGTGGTTTTGATTTGCATTTCTCTAATGACCAGTGATGCTGAGCTTTTTTTCATGTTTGTTGGCCACATAAATGTCTTCTTTTGATAAGTGTCTATTCATAAACTTCACCCACTTTTTGATGTGGTTGTCTGTATAAATTAGTTCAACCATCATAGAAGACAGTGTGGCAATTCCTCAAGGATCTAGAACTAGAGATACCATTTGACCCAGCAGTCTCATTACTGGATATATACCCAAAGGAATATAAATCATTCTACTATAAAGACACATGCACACAGGTTTATTGCAGCACTATTTACAATAGCAACGACTTGGAACCAATCCAAATGCCCATCAGTGATAGACTGAATAAAGAAAATGTGGCACATATACACCATGGAATACTGTGTAGCCATAACAAAGGATGAGTTCATGTCCTTTGCAGGGATGTGGATGAAGCTGGAAACCATCATTCTCAGCAAACTAATACAAGAACAGAAAACCAAACACTTCATGTTCTCACTCATAAGTGGGAATTGAACAATGAGAATACATGGACACAGGGAGGGGAACCTCACACATTAGGATCATTGTGGGATGGGGGAAAAGGGAGGGCTACTATTAGGAAAAATACCAATTGCATGCAGGGCTTAAAACTTGGATGACAGGTGGATGGGTGCAGCGCAAAGCCATGGTACATGTATATCTAAGTAACAAACCTGCACGTTCTGCACATGTATCCCAGAACTTAAAGTATAATAAAATATATATATACACACACATATATATCATATATATCACATACACACATATAGATCATATACACACATATAGATCATATATACCTCATACATCATGATCAAGCGGTATTTATTCCCTGGATGCTAGTATGTTTCAAAATATGCAAATCAACAAATGTGATACAGCACATTAACAGGATAAATTATAATATCCAAATGATCATCCCAAAAGATGTAGGAAAACTATCTGACAAAACATAACATCTTTTTGTAATAAAAACTCTTAGCAAATTAGGTATGCAAGGTATGTAACTCAACATAATAAGGGTTATATATGACAAGCCCACAAAAAATACTGTACTCAATGGTGAAGGCATGAAAGCTTTTTCTCTAAGATCAGGAACAATACAAGTTTTCCCACCTTTGCCATTTCTCTTTACATAGGACTGGAATTCTTAGCTAGAGCAATTAAACAAGAAAAAGAAACAAAACATTTCCAAACTGGAAAGGGAGATGCTAAATTTTCTTTGCAGATGACATGATATTATATATTCAAAAGCTCTAAGACTCCATGTAGAAATAGAACTAATAAACAGATTCAGTAAAGTTCTAAGACTCAAAATAACCATGCAAAGATCGTTTGCATTTCTTCACACCAAGAATGAATTATCTAAAAAAGAAATTAAAATAATCTCATTTACAATAGCATGAAAAAGAATAGAATACTTAGAACAATTTTAACTAAAGAGGTGAAAGATCTTTACACTGAAAACTAAGACATTAATAAAAGAAATTATAGAAGAAACAATTAGATGGAAATATATCCAATGTGCATGGAATAGGATAATCAATATTGTTAAAAATTTCACACCTCCTAAAGCAATCTACATAGTAAATATAACCACTATCAATATGCCAACATTATTTTTCACAAAAATAAAAAAAAATTCTAAAATTCATATGGAAACACAAAATATCCCCAAAACAACCAAAGCAATCTTGAGAAAGAACAATGTCAGACCCACTACACTCTTTGATATTGATTTGTATTGCAAAAATAATTAATCAAAACAGTATGAGACTGGCATTAAAAAATGACAATGTATGCCGCTGGTCATGGTAGCTCATACCTGTAATCCCAGGACTTTGGGAGGCTGAGGTGAGCAGATCATGAGGTCCGGAGTTGAAGACCAGCCTGGTCAACATAGCAAAACCCCGTCTCTACTAAAAATACAAAAAACTAGCTGGCTGTGGTGGCATACGCCTGTTATTTCTGCTATTCAGGAGGCTGAGGCAGGAGAATCACTTGAACTCAGGAGGTGGAGGTTGCCGTAAACCGAGATCATGCCACCACACTCCAGCCAGTGTGACAGTGTGAGACTCGAAAGAAAGAAAAAGAAGAAAAATTGAGAAAGAGAGAAATCAAGAGACAGAGAGAGAGAGAAAGAGAGAAAGAGAGAAGGAAGAAAGAAAGAAAGAGGAAAGG
>NW_016107337.1:2638841-2660287 GCF_001604975.1 Cebus imitator
AAAGGAAAGGAAAAAGGAAAGGAAAAAGGAAAGGAAAAAGGAAAGGAAAAAGGAAAGGAAAAAGGAAAGGAAAAAGGAAAGGAAAAAGGAAAGGAAAGGAGGGCAGGGGAGGGGAGGGGAGGGGAGGGGAGGGGAGGAAAGAAAGATGGACCAACAAAACATAATAGGGAGCCAAGAAATATACCTGCACCTATATGGTCAACTAAGCTTTGACAAAGTTTCCAAGAACAGACAATGGGGAAAGGAAAGTCTGTTCAATAGATAGTGTTGGGGATGCTGACAATTGGAACTTTGTCTTGCACCATATAGGAAAATTAATTTGAAGCAAAATAAATACTTAAGTGTATGATCTGGAACCATACAACTCCTAGAAGAAAACATAAGGAACAAGCTCCTTGACATTGGTCTCTGCAATATTTTTTTTTGATATGACACAAAAAGTGCACACAACAAAAATAAACAAGAATACATCAAACTAAAATGTTTCTTCACAGTGAAGGAAGAAACCAACAAAATAAAAATATAACCATAGAATGAATAAAAGTATTTGCAAACCATATATCTGATAAGAAATTAATATTTCAAATACATAAGAAACCAAAGCAATTCAATAACTAAAAGAGGTCCCTATTAAAAATGAGAAAATAACCTAAATAGGTATTTTTCCAGAGAAGACAAGAAAATAGCCCACAGGTATATAAGAAGGAACTCAACATCACTAATCAAAGACATGCAAATGAAAACCACAATGAGCTACTACCTGATAACTTTTAGGACTGCTATTATCACAAAGAGAAGAGATAATAAGTGTTAGTGAGGATGTGGAGAAAAGAAAACTATTATACACTGTTTGTGGGAATGTAAATTGATACATTTATTGAAAACAATATGGAGTTTAAAAAATATATTAAAAATAGAAATGCCATATGATTCAGCAATCCCACTTGTGGATTTATATCCAAAAGAAGTGGAATTAGTATGTTGAAGAGATATCTACCCCCACATGTTCATTGCAGTATTATTCACAATAGTCAAGATACAGAAACGAAACAAATATCCATTCGTGGATGAACGGATACAGAAAATGTGATACACATATAAACAATAAATTATTTTTCAGACATTAAAAGGTCCTGCCGTTTGCCACAGCATGGATGAACTTGGAGAACACTATATTAAGTAAAATAAAAATCAAACAAACAAACAAAAAAACCACAGAAAAACAAATACTGTATGACCTTACTTTCCTGTGCAATCTAAAAAAGTTGTACTCATAGAAGCAGAGAGTAGGATGATCGTTATCAGGGCCTGGGGGTGAGGAAAATGGGAGATGTTCAAAGGATACAAACTTTAAGTTATAACATGAACAAATTCATGAGATCTAACGTACAGCAAGGGTTTGATGGATGTGTTGATTAATTTGAATGTGGTAATAATTATTCAGTGCCTACATGTATCACATCATCATATTTTATACTTTGAATATATACAATCTTTTTCAATTAAATATTTTAAATAAAAAAGAATAGACATATTGATGACTAAAATGAATTGAGAATATAGAAATAAATATGTATTTATATTCAATTGATTTTATTTTTCATTCCTCCCAGCTTTGGAGAAGCATAATTGAAAATACTCAGTTGATTTTCAACAGGGATGCCAAGATAATTCAGTGGGGAAATAATTCAACAACTTGTACTGAAACAACTGAATACATACATGTGACAGAATTGTGTTGGGCCTTTCTCACAGTGTGAAAAAAAATTATACAAAAATAAATCGGCACCCACATGTAAGAACTTAAGACTCTTGGGACTCTTAGAAAAGAAACTCTTAGAAGAAAATGGGAGTCAATTTTTGTGACTTCAATTAAGCAAATCTTTCTTAGATACAGAACCAGAAGTACAAACATCTAAAGCAAAAATAGATAAATTTGTCTTCATACAAATTTAAAAGTTTTGTGCTTCTAAAGACATTTCAAGAAAATACAAAGTCACTAGAGAATGGGAAAAATGATTTGCAAATCATGTATCTTATAAGCAGCATATATTAAGAATATATAAAGAACTATTCCAATTCAATGATAAAACACATACAACTCAACTAACAAATAGGTATAGGATTTATATAGACATTTCTGCAGAAAATACGTACAAATAGCTAACAAACACATGAAACATGCTTTGATAATTAGTTATCTGGGAATGCAAATTGAAACCCTAATAAGACAGCAGTTATTACCCACTATGATTACTTTTATAATAATAGAAAATCTAATGATAAGTGTTGATGAAAATGTGGAGAAATCAGGACTGTCACATCTTGCATGTGGGAATGTAAAAGGATGTGGCTGCTTTGGAAATTTTCTGGCAATTTTTCAAAAAGTTAAACATGGAATTAGTATTTGATTCAGTAATTCCAAGTTCAAGATACAAGATAATATATTCCAGCCAAAATCTTATACTGTACATGAATTTTCAAGCATCATTACTCGATATAGTCAAAAAGTTGGAAACAACTCATCTATTGATAAACAAATGTTATATGTTTATACAAATAACCACATAACTTTCACTCCACTAATGCCTGACTTGTTCAGATCCATTCACAGGGCTGGAAGTTTTCTACAGGAAACTCAGAGGAGCACTGTCCACAGCCCTTCAGCTTCCACAGCAACACCAAGTAGCAGGAAAAGTAGGAGTGGGGTGGACACATCAGAAATGAGGGCTCATCCTGTGGCTTAGGTGTAACAGCTATACTACGCCTCCTGCTACTCAGGGATATTGCAGCATTGCCTAAGGATACAAGTACTCAGTATACTGTTACTAACATGTGGGGGGTCCCAGATAATTAATTGAAGAAATGAATAAGCACTGACTCTATTTATATCCTCACTCTGGGGATACACTCACACTGGTTATGTGAACAAAATATGTGTTTTTAAAAATCCTAATTTAAATAAAATAATAGATGTGAAGTAGGTTGTAAGGAGTAACTATTTTAACAAGGAGAAGTTTAAGACATTATTCTTTCTTGACACAAAACCTATCAGATTCACTTTATTATTAGTCATGTTCTTTCTCATCTTCTTCCTCTAATATAAAGACTAGACAATGACTTTCACCTTGAAGAATAATAATACAACATTGGCTTTACCGTACAGTGATTGTAGCCTATATTTATAGGGGCTAAACCACAGTTTCCGGTTCTCAGGAGATATGTTGAACAAGAAAGAAGGACGATGTATTTGATGTTTGAATTTTCTAACAACTTTGAATTCTTCTTTCTTTTACAAGTGATTCCTTATCCAAAAATGTCTAATAAATAGCATGGATATTTGGGCAGTTCCAAAAGGATGTTCTAGTGTGATAATCTTGAAAATCTTTCCACAGAAAGTAGTGTGATAAAAACTTTGGAAATGTAATATAGGCAAGTTCCTGAAACCATGAGGGTATGTGGGAGCAAAGTTAGGATTTATAATAGTTATAGACAGTTACAAACATGTCTCTATAACTTAGGAACTAATTATTTTTTCTAGATTTTTCCATAGAGCTCAACTTTCACTGTTCCTATCATGATTGGGCTCCTTAAGTGTATTTAAAAATTACTTTTGGAATTTGAAATTCAACAGAATTTTAAAAGTATTTAAAAATCCCTACCTTTTAAGTGAGAATAAATTTAAAACCTTAATTTTAGTTCAGCAATTTTACTTCATCTGGAGCTAAATGTGTCAATAAAAATTGACATCCATGTAGTTTCTAAGCTGTGAAAGAACTGCATATTTGAAAAATGCCTCCAAAACCACGAATTTAAACTATAGCTTTTATATACCTTTTTATCGTTGGAATGATTTGATAACAAAACCTTTAGGATACCTGCTCAGTATTTAAGAATATTTTCTAATTCTACTTGATGTCAAGTATAATGTGCCAAATTTGAAATAATTGCATATCTGTACACTGTTTCCCAGAATATTCTCTATTTCCCACAAGAAAATCTAAGCTTGTATTTTCAGCTTTCAGCTATGAGTTTGCAATTTTAAAGGGTCTCCAAAATGTGGGTACTTTTTCCTCTAGAAATCCACTTCCTAAATAAAGCCATTTCAGCTGCAAATTACCTATTATGAAGGAATAAAAGCACCCTTTTGAGTGAATGATGAGCACCATAGAAACTGATGTTTCTGAGTAAGAATGTTTGCTTTATACAGGAAGCAAGCATTGCTATCAAATTACATGTATATATACAATATTTTTTCATATCTAATTTATTTTTCTATACTTGACATTTCAATCTCATTATGGGTCAATGCTCAATTTTTGCTTTATATATGAGTTCCAATAAAGAGATGAGTGTCTGTTTCACTGTCATAGAAAATGCCATCATTCCGCAGGCTACAGAGTAATGCATTTGATTTTATATCTTAAGAAATCATAATTATATTCAGGTACTAACTTTGACTTTTCTGGGACTTCAACTCTACAGATAAATATTTCAAACTTTCATATTCTTTTTATGATTTTATGGATGCATGGTACATTGGTATATTATTTGCAATATTAATTATATTTTAACAGATTAAAATATTATTGAAATAATAATGCCTATTTAAAGTTAGAAAAAATAAAGCAATAAAATAAAGCAGTGAAATCCAAAAAGTGCTAGAAATCTTGCAAGAGACAAAACTTTTACTTAACATTTTTTCTTAATATTCAGTAACATTGTAAAGACATGCATATATAGAGAATGAACTGCAGAGGGAACTATTTGCTCCCCACCCCCATTTTTTGAGTCTGTCTAGAGAGTGGATTATAAAATCATATCATCTGTGTTCACATGATATTTCCTCTCAAATACTGGTTCATTAATTTTGGCCAATTTACTCAGTGACTCTTTTTCTCACACTTCTAATTTGAAAGCACAAAGAAGAGCACTTATATTGTAAAATTATATTAAGATTAAAGCAATATAAATACTTTAAAATAAATATATTTAAGGAAATCTAAAATTTAATGATGAAGACACACCACACAAACAAACCCATACACAATTTTTAAAATATGATACAACCATCTCTGCATCTCTGAGTTTTTCTCAGTTAAAAGATCTCAAAAGTGTTAGAAATTCAAGACAATGAAATGTTAATCAGCACTAAAAAGAAATGAGCTATCAAGCTATGAAAAGACATCATTAAGCCTTTAAACCTCCAAGAAGCATTCTCTTCCTATCATCCCAGATGCCACTGCCTGAGTTGAGAATTTCTTGAACTACTGGGGTATTCTTTTAACAAGCTGCTAACAGTCTTTTCTGCCTTCAACAAGACTTTCGCCTATCTTACAGGTGAAAATATGATTATTTCTCCCTTACAAAACATACTCTAATGATTTCCTCTTAATCTTGAGTATAGAGCCTGTAATTATTACAAATGTATTATTTCCTAAACGGCCCAACCCACATGTAAAACTTTATTTCTCTCTTTGCTGTCTTATAAATTCTATACTCTAGCCATAGCCAAAGCTTATTCATTCTTCTTTGAATATATCCTCTGTATGTCTGTTTCATATTGATAAATTCATGTTAATTTGAAATACTTTTCCTCAACATTCAATTTTTCAAGTCCAACATTGCTTTAAAATTTCTTAAAAATTTTCCAGCAATAACTGATTCCAAACCCATATGACTTTTTAGCTCAGGGCCTAGTTACTGTTGCTTCTACTGGCTGAAGCTTCCACTCCTACACCATTCTTCCCTATTTCTTGAGACTAATATTGCACGTTGTTCCTACATTCCTTAGAAAGACATTGCTGAATTCCAGAGTAGGTTATGGACCTCACAAAGCAACCTGTGTCTTATACTGTATTGTAATTAACTATTTTTTCTCCCCTCAACTCCCTTAGTAGGATAAGCACCCTTTAATAGCAGGGGACTTAATTGACTAAGAGCTTTAATAGCTCTTATCTCAGTGCTTGAGTCACAGTGCCTGGCACACAGTTGGAGCTCAATAAATGTTTATTGAGTGAGCTAGTTTAGCTGTCTCTCATACATTTCTGACGTATTAAATTCTAAGCTAGAATTATTATTTTATTACTCTTTTGCTTAAATTTTCCTTAATATTTCCCCATTGTTCTTTGGATAAAATCCACACATCTCATCACAAACTATAATATAAGGCAATGTTCTGCCTAATATAATCCCTGCTCATCTCTTCAGTACAAACTTCTCATTTTGAGTCACATTGTTCATGTTCTTACTTGCCTCCAGATATTTGCATTCACTATACCTTCTGCTAAGGACACTTTTCTTACTCATATTTCTGAGCTTAGTTAGAGAAATATTTCTTAACAACTTGCTCATCTCTATCTGAATAAGTTCTCCTCTAATGTTCCTAAAACACCCTGTACTCACCCTAATACAATACTTGCCATAATCTTGTAAACATTAATTTGCTTTCTTGTAGCATCTCCAGCTTGTTAGCTCCTTAAATCTCAGTTCTTGAATTGCATATATTACGAGAAATGTCACACTAATCAACTTAATATTGTATTTCCAGATTCTACCATAGTACCTGACAAAAAAATACATGCTGAATAATTATTTAATGAATAAATGGAAGCAGTTCAAATATTTTACTCATTGTAAAACCCAAAGAGAGAAAGCAAAGGAAAAATAATAAGTTCCCTGAGTGCAGTATCCATTCCAAGTGCTTGTGTACTCTTCTTCTCAGAAAACCTAGTATACAGGAGATGTTTAATAATTACCTTTAGAATCAATCAGAATGATTGTTTTACCAACAGAGAAAATTCAGTAAGTCCTTGGATAACGGAGCATTCTAGTTGTTGTTTAGAATCTTTAAGAATTTAAAGAATCCCTTAGTCAAGAACTCAAGGATCACCAATTCCTGGCCCTAACGACACTAACTCACATTCATGGTTTCACATTCTAGCAGCAACAGAGTCATAAATGGAGGTCAGAGTGAGGCCTAATAAGACTCTAACAGATTGTGTCCCCAGAAAACCTGAATCTGGAAAACATATCCATCAAATTATTTAGATGAAGGTTTGATAGAAAGCAAACAGTGTTATTTCTTTCCTTTTAACTTTTAATTTTCTTCTTGCTGCTTCTGAAGATTAAACATTCAGGAGTCTTGCCATTCTCTTTTCTGATCCAAACATTTATATGCATGATGCATTTCATTTTTAATCTTAAACTCACAATTCCTCTTTCCTACTTGTCTTCTCTTGAATTGTTTTACCCCTTGCTTTCCAGAAAAAGAGCTTCTGGCTCTTTTTACCAGAGCTTCTGGCTTTCATGTGTTCCTATATTCACTTTCTTTAGCATATTCTGTTTTTAACTTTATTGCTGTTAAGCCTCAAGCACATTCTTTTCCCAAAGGCTGTTGAATAGTTGGAGGCCATATTGAAGAAAAGAAATTTTTTAATGACATCTTGAACAAATGTAGACTTTCACCAGATTGTAATATATATACATATAAAATAAGACATCATTTGTATATATTTCCTATCATAAAAATTAATAGTTAAGACTTTCTATATAGAGAAGCTTGAGATAAGTACAAATAAAAAGCACAAATGATAGTAAGAATAGGTTTGGTCTTCAGTGAGCAGTGCATTTAGATACTGACTTTCTGTGTTCATTTTGTTAGATGAATATCTTTAAATTAGAATTATTAGAGTTGGGCAAGACAGAACTTACTAGTATATATGTAGAGATTTTATAGAACAGTCTATCAGATCAAGTCAACAAGTGCATACTCATTTCTTGAATGACAGAAACCTTTATAGAAATGACACCTCATCTTTTCTGACATGGTTGACTTTTGATTGATCATGACAATAAATTTTATATGATGAAATGATGCCTTTTGTACTCATTTGTATGGCCTGCAAAGTGTCCACATTGTTCACTGGAATTCTGTCTTTAAATGAAAATTTTTTTAAGATCCAGGAAGTCTCCTGACAAAAACAAGCAATGGGGAAAGGATTCCCTGTTTAATAAATGATGTTGGGAAAACTAGCTAGCAATGCGCAGAAAGCAGACCCATTCCTGACACCTTACACTAAGATTAACTCTAGTTGGATTAAAGATCTAAACATAAGACCTAACACCATAAAAACCCTGGAATAAAACATAAGGAAAACCATTCAGGACATAGGCATAGGCAAGGACTTCATGACTAAAACACCAAAAGCATTGCATTGGTAACAAAAGCCAAAATAGACAAATGGGACCTAATTAAACTCTAGAGCTCCTGTACAGCAAAAGAAACTATCATTAGAGTGAACTGGCAACCAACAGAATGGGGAAAAATTTTTGTAATCTACCCATCTGACAAACGGCTAATATCCAGGATCTACAAAGAACTAAAACAGATTTACAAAAACAAACAAACAAACGCATTCAAAAGTGGGTGAAGGATATGAACAGATACTTTCAAAAGAAGACATTTATGAGGCCAGAAAACATATGAAAAAATGTTCATGGTCACTGGTCATTAGAGAAATGGAAATTGAAACCACATTGAGGTACCACCTCATGCCAGTTAGAATGGTGATCATTAAATAATCTGGAGACAACAGATGCTGGAGAGGATGTGGAGAAATAGCAGCACTTTTACATTGTTGGTGGGAGTGTAAATTAGTGCAACCATCATGTGGCGATTCTTCAAGGACCTAGAAATAGAAATTCCACTTGATCCAGCAATCCCATCACTAGGTATATATCCAAAGGATTATAAATCATTCTTTTATAAAGACATATGCACACTTATGTTCATTGCGGCACTGTTTACAATAGCAAAGACCTGGAACCAATCCAAATGCCCATCAGTGATAGACTGGACAAGGAAAATGTGGTACATATAAACCATGAAATACTATGCAGCCATAAAAAGCGATGAGTTTGTGTCCTATGTAAGGACATGGATGAATCTGAAAACCATAATTCTCGGCAAACTGACACAAGAACAGAAAATCAAACACCGCATGTTCTCGCTCATAAGCGGGTGTTGAACAATGAGAACACGTGGACACAGGGAGGGGAACATCACACACTGGGGTCTCTTGTGGGGGAACAGGGGAGGGACAGTGGGGAGTGGAGAAGGATAACATGGGGAGAAATGCCAGATATAGTTGTCGAGGGGATGGAGATGGCAAACCATATTGCCATGTATGTTACTATGCAATAATCCTGCATATTCTGCACATATGCCCCAGAACTTAAAGTACAATAAAATATATATATAAATAAATAAGTAAATAAAATACATAAAAATAAATAAATTATTTAAAATATCCAGGAAGTCTCAAACTGAGTTTCTCAAGAAGGTGGGATCAGCAGCAATTGTACATGAATTTATGTTTCCTTGAAAGAAAATCTGGAGGTAGTTTACATTACCTCTAAAACTTAGAGGTAAACAAATACATATTTCCCAAAAGACCACATGTATTATTTTTGTTCATCTGTTTGATAGTCTTTGCCACTAGATTGCAAATTAATTGAGAGTAGGTATTATTTCTGCCCATTAAATATAGCCAGCTCTAAATAATTTGAGTGAATTCGAAATTGCATATATATGCAACCATAGACCTATTATGAAGTCAATAAACTGTATTTATTTTGTAGGCTGAAAAAAATCTCCTCAAAATATAGAGTCAAAATATTCAAAATCAAGGACTAGAATGTCAATCGGAGCTCTATATACACCTAAGGAAATTGCCATGTACATATACACACATATATATATATATATATATATATATATACTCACATACATAATTATAAAGATTGATTGCAATGTATGTTTATGCTCATGATAACTGCTCAAAAACTGGGGGTAAAGAATCAACTTTTGACACAAACTTAAATTCTGCATTTGTATCTACAAAAGCTTTAGCATATTATTCATTGTGTATGATTAGGATTCAAATCTTATTAGCAATATATTTATAGAAATTTACAAAAAAGCTCTTCTGATTTTACTTTAGGGACTTACATTTACAATCTTTACTAACTAGCTCATTAATAGATCCTGGCACTTTTTTATAATTACTTAGAGTAATAATAAAAATAATGGATTAATATTACTGGACACCAGGCACTTTCACTAATCTTTTTAATTGTATACATTAATCCTATCTGGTAGATTACTGCTATTATATTCATATGACCTAGTTTCAACTGCCTGTATATCTTTTCAGTTTTGCCTTTTAGGTAGCACTCAGCTTTACTGCCTGAAAAAAATTTATAATTCTTATCCTCTAGTATTTCTGAAAAAGGTAAGAGTAAGGTGGCTGTTGGTGGGAGGCCTCTTGTGCTTCACAATTCCTGTTTATGCTAAATTTCCTCTCTCTTATTTTTTCTCACAAAAGATGATTGTATTTTAACCTCCACCTTAATTTCTTGAAGCAACCCCCTTACAAGGCCGTTGTGTATAGCCAGTTTTTACTGAGGGTGCCAGAGGGAGGCTAAAGAGAGACTTTTTACAAGAATTGCAAATAGGAGGGCAGAGTAAGATGACAGAATACAAGTCTACGTTGTTGATTTCTCTCTGGAATACCAAATTTTAACAAGAATCTGCACACAGGAAAGAACCAAGACAAAACCCAAAAACTGGGTACCAGCCAAGCCTCAGGGGTAGAGCACCCAGCAGGCTCTTAGGGTTCCCAAGCCCAGGCCTAGGCTCCTAGACAGTATTTCTAGACCTGTCCTGGATCAGAGGGGAAGCCACTGCCCTGAAGGGTGAGCCCCGGCCTGATAACATTCACCACAAGCTGACAGAAGAGCCCCTGGGCTTTAAGTAAACATCAGTGGTGTCCTGAAAGAACCCCCTGCGGACCAGTGGTGGTAGTTACCACAAGGAGAGACTCCTTTGTCGGTGGAAAAGAAAAGGAAGAACAGGAAGGACTTTGAATTGTGGGATGAGTGCCAGCTTGGCCACAGTAGAATAGAACATCAAGTAAATTGCTGAGACTTTTGACTCCAATCTCTAGGTCCAAGATAGCATCTTTGGTCATATCTGAGACTTAAGGGAGCTTGCTGCCCTGAAGGGAAGGGCCAGAACAAGACCCAGTGCTGTGCCAGCTTTAGGTCTGACCCAGTATGGATCCAGTGCTTTCCCATTGGTGGTGGTCATGGGGTTATGCAAACACACACACACACACACACACACACACACACACACACACACACAGAGACAGAGAGAGACAGAGAGAGAGAGAGAGAGAGAGAGAGAGAGTAAGTTTATGTTTGGGAGTGTGTAGGAAAAAAGAAAAGCATCTCTGCCTGGTAATCCAGAGAATTCTTCCAAACCTTATCCCAAATCACCAAGGCAGAACTTCTATGAATCTGCAAAAACAACAATATTATTAGGTTTAAGACCCAAGTTACTTTGAATATTTGGAAAGTCTTCATAAAAAAAGTCCCAAACAAGCCCAGACTACAAAAAAATATATATTTCTTCAATGCCCAGACACTGAAGAAAATCCAGAAGCATAAACACCACTTAGGAAATGACCTCACTTGATGAAATAAATAAGGCACCAGGAACCAATTCTAGAGAAACAAAGATGCATGATCTTTCAGAGAGTTCAAAATAGATGTTTTGAGGAAATTCAAATAAATTCAAGATAACACAGAGAAGAAATTAAGAACCCTATCAAATGAATTTAACAAATACATCAAAAGAATCAAGCAGAAATTCTAGAGTAGAAAAATTCAATTAACATTCTGAAGAATGCATGAGTCTCTTAATAGCAGAATTGATCAGGCAGAAGAAAGAATTAGTGAAATTAAAGACAGGCTATTTGAAAATGGATAGTCAGAAGATACAAAAGAAAAAAATATAAAATGGAGCATGCTCACAAGATCTAGCAAATAGCACCAAAAGTACCAATCCAAGAGTTACTCATCTTAAAAAGGAGGTAGAGAAAGAGACAGGGGTATAAAATTTATTCAAAAGGATAGTATCAGAGAACTTTCCAAACTAGAGAATGACATCAACCTTCAAGTACAAAAACATTATAGAACACTAAGCACATTTAACCCAAAAAACACTACCTCAAGGCATTTGACAATCAAATTTCCAAATATGAAGGATAATTAAAGAATTCTAAAAGTAGAAAGAGAAAAGAAACAAAGAACACACAATGCAGCTCCAATATTCTGGAAACCTTACAGGCCAAGAGAGAGTGGAATAACATATTTAATTTGCTGAAGGAAACCAACTTTTACCCTAGAATAGTATATCCAGTGAAAATATCCTGCAAACATGAAAGCAAAATAAAGACCTTCCTAGATAAACAGAAGCTGAGGGATGGTTTCATTGGCACCAGACCTTTTCTAGAAGAAGTGCTAAGGGGAATTCTTCAATATGAAAAAAAAGAATGTTAATGAGCAGAAGAAATCATTTGAAGGTACAAAATTCACTAGCAACAGTAAGCACACAGAAAAACACAGACTAGCATAACACTTTAACAGCAATGTGTAAACTACTTTTGTCTTAAGTACAAAGATTAAATAATGAAACTATCCAAATAATAACTATAACAACTTTTTAAGTTATAGACAGGACAATAAGAAATAAAGAGAAACAACAAAGTTAAACAGTGGGGGACAAAATTAAAGTGCAGACTTTTTACCAGTTTTCTTTGAGTATGTGTGTTTGATTGTTGATATAATCAGTGTTAAAGTGATATCAGTTTAAAATAATGGGTTATAAGATTCCATTTGCAAACCTCATGGTAACCTCAAATCAAGAAACATAAAACAGATACAAAAAAAATAAAAAGTAAGAAATTAAAACATACTACTAGGGAAAATCTCCTTCACTAAAAAGAAGACATAAAGGAAGGAAAGAAGGAAGAGAAGACCACAAAATAACCAGAAAACAAATAAAATGGCAGAAGTTAGCCCCTACTTATGAATAATAGCATTGATTATAGTAAAATCTCTAATCAAATGGAATGGAGTGGCAGAATGGATGAAAAACAAGACCCAATGATCCATTGTCTATAAGAAACACACCCCATCTATGAACATACACATAGACTGAAAATACAGGAATTGAAAGAGGATATTTCATGCTGATTGCAGCAGGGGTCTGTCTCGAGCAGCCATTGTGAAGGTGCCTGCTGCAGTGGGTGAAGCACATATGGGGCTACTCTGCAGAGCTGGTGGAGGCTAGGAACATATGTGAGCCCTGCCTCCTACTGAATTGGCAGGGTGGGAGCCCTGTACTCATGAGCGCAGCTGCATCTGCCCAGTCATGGCTCTGGACTCAGGTATCTCTGTGCTCTTGGGAGTATGTAAAGCTCCACTGCCCCCACAGGCTCTGAAGTGCCTTCTTCCGCTGCCTGGCCTCTTTCTGCTCCCAACATTTGAGCAAAGTTGAGGCAAAACATGGGCACTGTCACAATCCAGCCAGATGCACCATGCTCAGGGAAGCACTGACACACTAGCCCCCTCTGCCTTGACTTCCTCTGGAATTTGGGTGCTGGATAGTATGGGAGGGAGGCTGAAGGGGGCTGAGGGTGGCTTGGTGTCTGCCTACTGGTGTCCCTTTGCATAAACATCCTGGATTCCATATACAGCATGCTGATGGCAATAGGAAAGGAGGCAGACAAGCTCCTGGGTGAAAAGGGGTGGGCCCCCAGTGAAATCCCACTTTCAAGCCTGGAACAATCTAAAGCCTGGGGGCTAGGCTACCTGTTCCAAGTGAAGTCTATGGCCAGAGTGAGAACTTGTAGTGCTTTTTCCAGCACCAACTGTGGCTGCTCATGGACCAATCAGCAGGTACTTTGTTTCTTCTGAGTCCATTAGAAACCCCAGACTAAGCTAGACTTGGAAAGATGTCAGCAACATGAGCTGCAGAGGGGAGCTACCCACTCCAGGGCCTCCTTGACTTGTTGAGATGAGCTGCCTGTGGAAAGGAGCTACCTGGCTGGGGGTCCTGAGTGCTATTTTGTTGCTAAATGTAGCTCCTTTCTGCCTTGCTTGCCCTCCAGTTGTTCGTATACCTCATTCTGCCTGGATGTGGGACAGGAACTCGGGACCTACTGAATGGCAGAACTGAAGGAGCTGTAACACAAACAGAGCTGAAACAGGCTTCCTCCACCCACTCACCATGTTGTGGGTGAGGAAAAGGAGAGAAGAGCTGCAGTTTTTCAGAGAGCCCAGACCTGTGGGCTCCCTGAGCCAGGGCTGTGACACCATCTTTGGGGCCCTACAGAGCTGCCCACCTACCACAGCAGCCAGTGTGCCTGGCTGTGTGCTGTGGCCAGATCCCGTGCTCACTTTTACACATACCCGTTGCTGCTCCATGCCTAGCTTGCTCGTGGCAGTTGTAGTATCCAAGCCAGTAGAATAAGTCATGTGCAGCCTACCAGGCCAAATAGGGAGAACTGGCCCAGAAGATTCAAGGAATATTCAAGCAGAAGGTGCTGCTGGCCACAGAGGTTGTCAGCTGCTGAAGCAACACTCCAAAGATCCCATGACAATGTCAACTGAAACCAAAGAAGAGAAAGAGTAGTTACATTTATTTCAAAGTAGATTTTAAGGCAAAATTTTAAGAAGAGACAAAGAAGATTATTATTTAATGTTAAAGAGATCAATTCAGCAAGATGACAAAACTGTTATGAATATATATACATGTATATATATATACCGAACACTGGAGCACCCAGACATATATAAAGCAAAAACCATTAGACCTAAAGAGAGAGAGAGATCCCAATACAATAAAGCTGGAGACTTCAATTCCCCTACTTTCAACATTGAAAAAACCTTCCAGACCAAAAAAAAAAAAAAAAATTAGCAAAGAAACTTCAGATTTAATTATATAATTACCTGAGATATTTACAGAATATTTTATCTAATGGCTGTGTAATACACATTATTTTCCTTAGCATATAGTTCATTCTCAAGGGTAGATCATAAAGCAAGTATTAAAACATTCAAAACAAGTATTAAAACATTCAAAAAATTGAAGTAGTATCAAGCATCTTCTATGACCACAAAACAACCTAGAAATTCATAAAAGCAATTTTAAAAACTATACAGACACATAGTAATTAAAGAACATGCAAATAACCAGTTGATCAATGAATAAATAAAAGAGTAATTGAAAAATTTCTTGTAATAAATGTTAATGGAAACACAACATATCAACTTCTATGGGATAGAGCAAAAAACGTTCTAAGAGGTAAGCTTATAAACTAAGAGATAAGTTTATAGCTGTAAGTGCCTAAACAAAGAAAGTAGAAAAACATCAAATAAACAACCTAATGATGCATTGTAAGGAACCACAAAAGCAAGAGCTAAAAACAATAAAAATTAGAACACTAAAAACACCCAAAATTGGTAGAAGAAAAGAAATAATAATGCGCAAGGCAGAAATTTGGAGTGAAGAAAACAATACCAAAAAATCTAATGAAACAAAAAATTGTGTATTTTGAAAAGATAAACATAATTGACCAACTTCTAACCAGACTAAGAAAAAAAAAGGAGAACACCCAAATAAATAAAATTAATAAAGAGAAGGGAGACATTACAACAGAGATCACAAAAATTGAAAGTATAATTTTTGGCTACTATGAGCAACTATTTGTTAATAAATAAGAACATTTACAAGAAAAGAATACATTTCTTGACACATAAAACCAAGCAAGATTGAACCAGAAAGAAATCTGAAACATGAGGCAGTAAAGAAAAGCCCCGGACCTGATGACTTCAGTGCTGAAATCTACCAAATATTTAAAGAAGAAATAACAACAATCATACTCAAACTGTTTGAAAAAATAGATTACTTCCAAACTCATTCTATGAGGCCAATATTACCCTGATACCAACATCAGACAAAGATACATCATAAAAGAGAATACTGCAGGCCAATACCTCTGATAAACATTGATGCAAAAATTCCAAACAAAATACTGTCAAACCAGTTTCAACAATACATTAAAAAGATCATTCATTATGACCAAGTGTGATTTATCCCTGGGATGCAAGGATGGTTCAACATACACAAATCAATCAATGTAATACATTATATCAACAAGAGAAATATTAAAATTGTATTATCATTTCAATTGATGCTAAAAAATCTTTTGTAGTCCAATACACCTTCATGATAAAACTTTCAAAAAGCTGTTTATAGAAAGAACATACCTAACTATAATAAAAGCCATATATGACAGAGAAACAACTGGTATCACACTGAATGGGCAAAAAATAAAAGCTCCTCCATTTACATCTGGAACATGACAAGGATGTCTACATTCACCACTGTTATTCAACGTAGTACTAGAAGTTCTAACTAGAATGATCAGACAAAAGAAAGATATAAAGAGCATTCATCTTGGAAAGGAATAAGTCAAATTATCCTTGTTTGCAGATTATATGATCTTACATTTGGAAAAACATAAAGATTTCACCAAAAACTATTAGAACTGATGAATAAATTCAGTAAAGTTGAAAGATACAAAATGAACACACACAACTCAGTAGTATTTCTATATGCCAACAGTGAACAAGCTGAAGAAAGAAATAAAAAAGTAATCCCATATATGATAGCCACAATAAAATTAAATACCTAAATATTTACTTAACTAAAAAGTGAAAGCTCTCTGTGATGGAAAATAAATAACACTGATGTATGGAACTGAAAAGAGACATTAAAAAGGAAACATATTCAATGTTCATGGATTAGAAAAATCAATATTGTTCAAATGTCCATACTACCCAAAGCAATATACAGATTCAGAGTAATACCCATCAAAATACCAATGACATTCTTCAAAGAAATAAAAAAAAATTAAAATGTGTATGGAACAACAAAAGACCCAGAATAGCCAAAGCTATTCTAAGCCAAAAGAAGAAAACTAAAGCAATTATACTATCTGACTTCAAATTATCCTACAGAGCTATGTAAACAAAATAGCATGGAACTGGCATAAAAGCAAACATAGACCAAGGGAACAGAATAGAAAACCCAGAAACAAATTCACACGCCTCATTTTTGACAAAGGAGCCTAGATCATACACTGGGGAAAAGATAGTTTCCTCAATAAATGGTGCCAGTAAAACTAGATATCTGTATGCAGAAGAATAAAGCTGGACCCCTATCTCTTGCCATGTACAAAAATAAAGTCAAAATGAATTAAAGACCCAAATGTAAGACCTCAAAGTATGAAACTGCTACAAGAAAACATTGGAGAACATCTCAGGACATTAGTCTGGGCAAAATTTCTTAAGAAATAACCCAAAAGCACAAATAATCAAAGCAAAATGGTATTATATTGAGTTAAAAAGCTTCTGGAAAGCCAAAACAAAAAACCAACAAAGTAATGAAACAAATCACAGAATGGGAGAAAATGTTTGAAAACTACCCTTCTGATAAGGGATTAATAAACAGAACATATAAAGAGCTCAAACAATTATATAGGAAAAAATTAATCCAATTAAAAATGGGCAAAAGATCTGAATGGACATTTCTCAAAATAAGACTTATAAATAGTAAACAGTTATAAAAAAAGATGCTCAACATCACTAATTGTTAGAGAACTGCAGATCAAAGCTACAATGTGATATTATTTTTCCGCAATTAAAATGGCTTTTATTCAAAAGTGAGGCAATAATAAATTCTGGAGAGGATATGAAGGAAAGGGAACACTCATACACTGTTGGTGGGAATGTAAGTTAGTAAAACTACTGTGAAGAACAGTCTGGAGGTTCCTCAAAAAAATTAAAAATAGAGCTACCTTATAATCCAGTAGTCCTACTGCTTGATATACACCCAAAAGAAAAAAAATCAGTATATTAAAGAAATACCTGCATTCTTATGTTTGTTGCAGCACTGCTTGCAATAGCTAAGATTTGAAAGCAATCTAAGTGTCCATCAACAGATAAATTTATAAAGAAAATGTGGTAATGGTCTTTATGCACAAAGGAGTACTATTCAGCCATAAAAAGAATGACATCCTGTCATTTGCAACAACATAGATGAACTGGAGTACATCATGTTAAATGCAATAAGCCAGGAAAAGAAAGACAAACGTTGGATGTTCTCACTTATTTGTGAAATCTGAAAATCAAAACAGTTGAAGTCAGAAAGATAGGGATAAAAGTACAGTTACCGGAGGCTGAGAAGGATAGTGCTGGGGTGGAGAGGAACTGGGAATGGTTAATGGGTACAAAAAAAAGTGGTTAGAAAAAATAAGCAACACCTGCTATTTTATAGCACAATAGGGTGAATGTTGTCAATAACAATTTAGTTATACATTTAAAAATAACTAGAACAGTATGATTGGTGATATGGTTTGGCTATGTACCTACCCACATCTCATCTTTAATTGTACCTCTCATAAGTCTCAAATGTTGTGGGAGAGACCTGCTGGGAGATAACTGAATGATGGGGGTGGTTCCCTCATACTGTTCTCATGGTAGTGGGTAAGTCTCACATAATCTGATGGTTTATTAAGAGGTTTTCCCTTTCATTTGGCTCTCATTGTGTCTTGCCTGCGGCCATATAAGTCAAGATGTGCCTTTTGTCTTCTGCTATGACTGTTGGGAACTGGGAAAAAGGTGACTCTTGCTTCATTTAAGCAAAAACACTGGCAGCATTTTGCCTCTGACCTAGAGATTTGTGAAACTTTAAACTTTAGGGAGATGATTTAGGGTATCTGGCAAAAGGTATTTCCAAGCAGCAATGTATTCAAGAGGCAATTTGGCTGCTATTAAAAGCATTCAGTTCTAAAAAAGAAACAGCATAAAAGTTCAGAAAATTTGCAGCCTGATAATGTGATAGAAAAGAAAAACCAATTTCCTGAGGAGAAACTCAAGCTGGCAGCAGAAATTTGCATAAGTAACAAGGAAACAAATGCTAATTACCAAGACAATGGAGAAAATGTCTCCAGAGTATATCTGAGACTTTTGTGGCAGCTGCTTCTATTACGCTCCTGGATGTGTAATAGGGAAAATTGGATTTATGGGCTGGTCCCTGGGAACCCTGCTTTGTGCAGCCTGCAGACTTGGTGTCTCATCTCTCAGCTGTGGGTAAAAGGGGCCAAGATACAGCTCAAGCTGTGGCTTCTTAGGGTACAAGCCCCAGGCCTTGGCAGCTTCCAGGTGGTGTTGAGCCTATGGGTGCACAGAAGTCAAGAATTGAGGTTTTAGAACCTCTGCCTAGATTTCAGAGGATGCATAGAAATGCATGAATGTCCAGGCAGAAGTTAGCTGCAGGGGTGGGGCCCTCATAGAAAACCTCTGCTAGGGCAATGAAGGTATATATGAAGTCAGAGCCCACACACATAGCCCCTACTAGGGCACTACCTAGTGGAGCTGTAAGAAGAGGGCCACCATCTTCCAGATCCCAGAATTGTAGATCAACTGACAGCTTGCACTGTGCACCTGGAAAAGCCACAAACACTCGACACCAGCCTGTGAAAGCAGCTCGGAGAGAGGCTATATCCTGCAAACACACAGAGATAAAGCTGCTCAAGACTATGAAAACTCACTTCTTGCATCATTGTGACCTGGATGTGAGACAGGAGTCAAAGAGCATCATTTTGGAGCTTTAAGATTTGACTGCCCCACTGGATTTTTGACTTGCATGGGACCTGTTGCCCCTGCATAGTGGTCAATTTTACCCATTTGAAATGGCTGTATTTACCCAATTCTTATACCCCCATTGTATCTAGGAAATAACTTTCTTTTGATTTTACAGGCTCATAGGTAAAATGAGACATTGGACTGTGGACTTTTGCATTAATGCTGAACTGAGAGTTAAGATTTTGTGGGACTGTTGGGAAGGCATGATTGGTTTAAAATGTGAAGACATGAGATTTGGGAGGGGCCAGGGGAGGAAAGATATATTTTGGTTGTGTCTCCACTCAAATCTCACCTTGAAATGTAGCTCCCACAGTTCCCACATGTTGTGGGAGAGACCTAGTGGAACATAATTGATTCATGGGGGTGGTTTTCTCCATACTGTTCTCATGGTATTGAATAAGTTTCATGAGATCTGATAGTTTTATAAAGGGCTTCCCTTTTCATTTGGCTCTCATTATCTCTTGTCTGCCTGCATGTAGGATGTGTCTTTGCCTTCTGTCATGATTGTGAGGCCTTCCTAGCACATGGAACTGTGAATCCATTAAACCTCCTTGTCTTTATAAATTACCCAGTGTGGGCCTCACCAGACGGTGAGCTTGAGCCCAAACAGCATGAGAATGAAATAATACAACTGGCTTATTTGAAACACAAAGGATAAATACTTGAGGGGATGAATACTCAATTTTCCAGAAAATGATTGTAATGCATTGCATACCTGTACCAAAATATCTCATATACCTCATAAATATATAGACTATGCACCAACAAAAACCAAAAGTTATAAAATTAAAAAAAGGAATTACAAATAATTTATAACTGAGAGATAGACATACTTTTTCTCAAAGTCCTTTTTTTTTCCCTGCCACCACCAATTTTTCATAGTCCACTGGTCTTTTTAGACTCCATGCTCCTATCAGGGATCTGGTACTTCTCATTATCTTTCTCTAAGTTTACTACTTTTCTTTGTTCTTTCCATTGGCTATCCTCTGCCAAATGCATCAAATACCTCTTATTTTGCTATGGGAAAGAAATTTCCTTTTGATTGACTCTTTTCAAGGTCTTCCCATATTAGGACCTGAAGTTTAATTATCCAGAGTCTAGATGATGTATTAAGATGATTTATACAATATAACAAATTTCTTACTCAGAAATGCTGACATCTGCCTATAATTATTTTGGTTTTGCTTAGGTTTTACAATGATAAAATTATATAGCTAGTAAATTGTAAAGCTGAGATTTGAATCCAGGCACTTTTCCACACTTAGTGGCTGCACTACAGAAATACTCATTTTTGGTTCTCATCCTTGAGAGCCTTGAGAGCTAATCTTGTTGCTTTATGTCATACAAAATCTGTGTAAATGTTCCCCTCAGCTTGGCCAAACTTCAGAGAGATTTATTCCTGATTCTAGGCCCCTGACCTCACTTTTTAAAGAATATTTACATTATAAAACTTTCTATTGGATATTTTTTCTCTGTCCCTTGCCAATTTCATGACCCAGGATCTTCTTTCTCAAGGAAGTGGGAGTTGCCACTTTAAAATGTAATCAACAAAAAGAATGAGCCTCTATCTCCCAGTTTCTGTGGGAGCATAGGAACCTAACATAGATAAGTGACAGCAAACACAGATAGCCTAGTCATATTGGCCAATTGCCCCCATAACATCTTCCAGTAATTTTCCACTTGCTCACCGTAATGCTTAAAAAACTCTCATTGTGGCCGGGCGCGGTGGCTCAAGCCTGTAATCCCAGCACTTTGGGAGGCCGAGGCGGGTGGATCACAAGGTCAAGAGATCAAGACCATCCTGGTCAACATGGTGAAACCCC
>NW_016107337.1:2660418-2693887 GCF_001604975.1 Cebus imitator
AAACTCCGTCTCAAAAAAAAAACAAAAAAAAAACAAAAAAAAAAACTCTCATTGTTTCTGTGGAGTTGAGTTCAATCTCTTTCCCCTCTAGCAACAGCCTTCAATGAAGTCTTCCTTGCCTACTTAATTCTGTGTATTAAAAAAATTTTTTTTTTTTTAATTTCTCATTCTCAAATATCCCCACACGACTGAATAATGGGAGGTGCATATCTGGTGTTAAAAACACTTTTGAATGCTCTATTCCTAGCAAATTGTACTGCGGTTGTAAAATGTCCTAGCCATTAACCACTCAAAGCTGCTCTCCCAATCCTAATGTGGAAAGGCTGCATCATGAGGACTTTTTTTTAATGGCAGAATGTGTTTTCCTACATCACAAAATGTCATTAGTAAGACATGCGTGAGGACAAACACTCCTGCTTTTTTAAAAAGAGGATAAACATATATGATTCTTAGATGATTTCACAAACTGCTGACATGGTTACCAAGTTGTTTTTATTCAGTTCTCAAGTAATTAATGCTGCCTTTACCAACTATAATATTTAGACGTTTTTCCTAAAATGAAGTCTTTTATCTAATATGGTAAATTAACTTTTATAAGGTGTTCTATACTTTAGATTCTTTTAGATAAGGGTGCTGAATGTTTCTACATTTTGGATTCTTTCAGATAAAGCTCCTAAATGCTTTCTTTATAACACAAAACATTTTAAAACAATCTCTATTATTCAGACAGTTTTGAGACGGCTGCTGACAGCAATATAGAAACAAAACAAAATACTTTCCTATTCTTTTGAATTTGAATCTATTTCTGGAGTCCTGTTTTCTGTGTGAAATAAAGCTATCAATCCATCAGTTTATCCTTATGTATTTTTCTTTTCAGCACTAGTGTCAGGCAATATAAACTTAAGCTTTCTGTTAATGTTTTCTTTAGTAAAACCTTTGTCTACTTGCAGTGCTAATCTTTAGTTTTAAATTCAGGATGAGATCTATTTTATTTTGTATTTGTTTCCTACCATCTCTCTTCTCTCCTATTTTTATTTTAACAATGTGATGGAAAAATGTAACTAATCCCATTATGACAGCATGTTTTAATATCTACTTAGTTTCTATGAGACTCTTTTAAATTATGTTTCACAGCAGTCTTATTTAATTTCTGGAATCTATTATAGCTCCCCCTGACCCCCCAAACCCTGATTAGTGAAAACCTAAATATCAGAATGTTATGCACAATCTAGCTTATCCAGTATGTGTGCCTATGTGTGTATATGGCTAATTTATGTGTAACTGGTTATCCATAGAGCAATATACACATACAAGGATAAATATTCATATTTTCATATAAAGTTTTATGCATAGGATGGCTTTTATGGATCATTATTTAATAATCCTTAGAAGGTTTTTTTCAAATATGAAACTGAATTCTTTGATAAAATATATCTGATTAATTTTCGGTGTTTTGAAGTATTCAAAGTTTAAAGTATGCTTTTGAAGTCATTTCACTTTGATTAATAAAATGTGATGTGCTGATAGTATAACTTTTAATAACTTACTCTGTGTTGGGCACTTTATCAGGAACTAAAATTTCAAAGACAAATAAAACATATTTCAACACCAGAGGTCTAATGGCAGTTGTTCTCCACCCTGTCTGTATATTAGAATCACATGGGGAGCTTAGAAACCACTCTGGGTCCCACCACAGAAGATAGTGACTGGCTTAATTTTAAAACTTCCCAAATTGGGCTGGGCGCGGTGGCTCACGCCTGTAATCCCAGCACTTTGGTAGGCCGAGGTGGGTGGATCACGAGGTCAAGAGATTAAGACCATCCTGGTCAACATGGTGAAACCCCGTCTCTACTAAAAATACCAAAAATTAGCTGGGCATGGTGGCACATGCCTGTAATCCCAGCTACTCAGGAGGCTGAGTCAGGAGAATTGCCTGAACCCAGGTGGCGGAGGCTGCCCTGAGCCGAGATCGAGCCATTGCATTCCAGCCTGGGTAACAAGAGCAAAACTCTATCTCAAAGAAAAAAAAAAAAAAAACTTCCCAAATTAAAGTGTATTCATTAAGACTCATTATCTTACAGTCTATAAGATGAGACTGAGCTACACATGGGCAGACATTTAAGATTATGTGGTAGGAATGTTAGAGTTACACAGGCATTGTGGAGATGGTGGGAGGTCAGTGAAAGCCACAGGAGTTGTTTTTCTTTTTTTTGTAAGACTGGGGTGGGAGGAGTAGTAACATGATTCTTGAGCTGAGTTCTGAAGGCAAAGCTTTTCAAGTAGTGGAGAAAGTGGATAGATATGTGAAGCAAAGAGGAATGAAATTCAGATAGAGGAACTATAAACAAAAGGAGTCATATAGCAGCCTGGTGTGAAAAAACTACTTATGGTTTAGTGCTTTAAACCTCTCAGGTGTACATTTGGGTGTGTCCAACTTGGAACTGGAGTGAGGGAGATAATGGAGAGTCCTCAAGATGTATAATACTTTAAATGCATATTCAAATTCACATTGACAAGGAGAGAAGTAGGATAAAAGAATGAAGTAAAAAAGCCATTCACTTTTGACAATTGCATAGAGAGATCAGTTACATAATCTTAAGCTGTCCTGGTAGTGGTCATCAAGGAAATAAAATATACTATGTCTTGATTATTGTTACATATGGAAATATTGCATTTGTAATGACTTAGAAAAATTGTTTTTGGAAAAACCAAGATATGAACAAATAAAAATAAACATCTTCCTTGCTAATTTGATTGTCTTATTTCAGAAGAAGGCTAAAAAAGCGTTAACTCTCCTAGCAAATAAAGCCCATTTATGGGGGGCATGTAATGTTCCAAATATTCCCTCTCAATCAATTTTGGCCTATGAGGATGAATCATATGTTTTGGCCAAAGTGTTACAACTGAACCCAGATTTAGCTGCTTGTTGCTCATAAGTGAACTCAAGAGACAAGAGTTTATTTAGGAGTTGGCAACCCAAGAAGTTGGCAGAATAGTGTCACAAAGGCCATCTCTGGCTCCTAGGGCTGGCTGAACGGATTTTAAAGAGAAAGGACCTTTGGAAACTATGTGCAGGTCAGCATGTCTTGTTCTGATGATTATCTTGAGTAGTGGGCCATCTGGTGGTCTGGTTGGTCTCAGCTAGGCTACAAGAGGATTGTAGATTAATGCTCAACTTTGCATTTTGAGAAGGTATTTTTCAACTTTGCCCAAGGAGGAGTGCAATGGCACTCAACTCACCGCAACCTCCACCCCCCAGGTTCAAGCAATTCTTCTGCCTCAGACTCCCGAGTAATTGGGATTACAGGCATGTGCCACCACGCCTAGCTGATTTTGTATTTTTTAGTAGAGATGGGGTTTCTCCATGTTGGTCAGGCTGGTCTCGAACTCCCAACCTCAGGTATTCTGCCTGTCTCAGCCTCCCAAAGTGCTGAGATTACAGGCGTGAGCCACCATGACCAGCTGCAACTTTGGTTCTATCTCAGGGTTCCCTCCTGAAGTTTTTAAGCAAGCACAAAGATTAGGCATTGAAACAGAAAAAATGATAATTTACTTCTAAAATGAGTGATTGCTTCGGTTACAAATTGCTCACTGCCAATTTTTAAATCCTTTTCTATGAAAATGGAGCAAGTCTATTCTGGCTATTTCCTGCTGAATGGGGGCTCCACTGGGGACATAGAAGTGAAACCATTTGGCCAGGCAGTGAGCTGATGTTCAGGACTTTGTTTATTTTCAGGCCTTTAGAAATTGATCTCCTAGTTGAAAGAGATGTTGGGCTACATATGTGGCTTGAGCGGTCCTGATAGAAACAACTTATAAAGATAAATTAATTTAGTTCTTAGAGTCTTAATATATTTTGCCATTGCTAGATTTCTTTAAGTATTAGTAGATTCTCCCACCGGTGCAGAAACTTGGAATAATCAAACATGTAATTTTAAAGAGAATCAATTTTTACCTATTTTGAGGAGCCATTTTGATTTACAACAGGGCAATTGACAGTACCTTATCTTGAGTCAAATAGTTTTTTTGACATACATAGGTATTTTTTTTAAGAGTACAGTTTATCTTTTTAGTTTTTTCCACCATTATGGTCTCCAAGATGATAATTTAAAGTTTGCAGGAAGGGGTGAGTTACAGCTTTTCCTGACATTATTGCAGGGGATATATTAGTATTAACTCCAAAATATGTGGACCCTGTGTCCATAAGAAAGTCAATAAGTTTGTTCCTCATTATCAGTTATATCTGAATCTCCTGTGAGAATATAATGTTATGCTGATTAAATATACATATTTAACAATTTATAGGAGGAGCTATGAATATTTATTATGGTGGTCCTGATACATATATATTGAACAAATATGCATGTAACAAACCACTCATGTGCACCTTGGGGTTGAGACTTATTATTTAACCATGTTACGATTAGGCCTTATATGTTAAAGGTTCTTTTCAGGACACAAAAGCATACAAGTACACAATTTCTGTAAACTGCCAAAACTAATCCATGGTCAATGATCTCAGGAGAAAGTTATTGGAAACAGTCCCTTGTTCAATCAAAGTTGTAGTTATGGCTAGTGGCACAGGAGCTGGGGGTCACTCAACACCTAGTGGACCTTCAGATTATTTTATACTGCTTATCTCAAGGCCAGCGCTTGTATAGCTGCTAGAGAAAACAATCCTGTGACAGAACATAGCATATTCTCTAAGCGTAGGGGTGTGTGCCTTGACCTTTGCCCTGTATAGCCTTAGGCTCTGTTTATAATTTGGTATCATTGTCACAGAGTCTGCTGTCAGTCTCATGATCTCTATGTAAATGTTAATGTGGGTCACTTGTGTCTAAACCATAAAAGGGAAGGAGTATAATGAAGAGTGTCTGATCTCCCATTTCATCCCAGTCGGTAACAGTTTTTAAGGTTTTCTTTCCTGAGGTTTCCTTGACTAAGGAAGTTTTCATTTAGTTGGTGAGGGGCTTAGAATTTTATTCTTTATTTTATATTCCCTCTTTTTTTGGTAAAGACATGCCAGAGGCAGTATTGGTGGTGGCTAAGTTTTATTTTATTCCCAATGGATGCTGGGATGATGTGGCTACCCGCCCGGAGTTCCATATGTTACATGGTGGGACCCCTATGGCCAAAGGACTTACAGTCAAAGATTTAGAACCAATTAACCATTCTGAGCCAGATGGGGATAGAGCGGTAGGTGCTAATTAATACTTGGCCCCTTTCAAATAACATAGGAGCCAGAAAACAAAACCTAAAAAAGCAGGATAACAAAGTTGGCTTGTCTATAAGTCTTACGTATTGAGCCATTAGCTGTTTAGGCACCTGTGTATCTCTGTCTCTGATTTGGAGGGTCTGAACTAATTTTATCCCTCAGAACCAGCCCTTACAATATTAAACACCAACCTCTTCCATGATAGTTCCTGGGCTTAGACAAAGGGTACTTAGTCTTGTTTAGTTTTAGCAACAGTACATTGGCAATGAAAAACAGATTGGCCCACTGGATTTAACAGTTTTCAAATTCTGAACTTATTAGGTAGAGAGAGAAAGGTAATCTATGTTGTTATATTCAATTTTTGTAAGCTATAGATAGTTAAAAGAAAAAAGGTTTTACTGTCTCTGGAAAAATATAAAGAATTAGCAATGTTTATCTTATTTTGAGGATGTTTGTCAAAGATGTTAAAAGATCCAAAATATTTGATCAAAATGGAATCACAGGCCAATGAAATTTATTCATTTAACCAATAGTAATGATCAAAAAACTTTAAAAAATAAATATAGAAAGTTACATGGATATAAAACCCTTAACTCTTTCAAAGTTCAATTTTCCTAAGAAATTAAAAAAAAAAAATCTGATAGGACAACACAGGAATTATCTTGATAGCATGTAAAATCTTTCTTTCTTAGGCCAGTTATTAAAAAGAAAAAAAAAAAAAAAGAAAGAAAGCCAACTGCAGTGTGATTGCTTCTCCTTTGGAAAGCTCATTTAGATTACTTGGAAACCAAATCTGATGGAAAAAAGTACTTATGTTCCATCAGACACAGAAAGAGTAGGTTCAAGGTTATGAGTATAGCAGGGGAATATATAATTCTTAGTAACAATATGAGAATTATCCTAATTAAATCGAAAATGTAGACATGTAAAGAAAAGCTAAGACTACAGAATCAAGTTATTCACAGGAAAAAAACATTGTTTCTCTAGATCTTCAAGGTAAAACATTTCAGCATCAGGCCACAATAGTGAGAGACAGAGAAAAAAATTATAGAAGCTGACAAAAAAGCTGGAAAGAATTATCAAGGAAAGAAAAAGCTGAAAGAAGCAAGACACAGTAAAAGTTGAATTTTTGAGATACAAATCTGAGAAGTTTTCAAAAGAAACAGGTAATATAATTAAAAATAAAACCTTTTTATAATTTCATTAAGAGCATTAATCAATATCTTAAGAAAACCTTGTTTTAACATAGGAAATCAATCTTAGAAAATTATTATGTTTCACTTTTAATTATAGCCAAATTAATGACAAAAAGTTCTTTTTATAAATTCTTTTTCACAAACCTTATAACAATTTACACAGGTTATTTACAACATGCTTGAAATTTCTGAGTTATCCTATACTGCTTCTTTCCTAAATAAGTAGTCATTTTACTTTAGGACAAAAATTCACCATATAAGATATTTTCTCATACAATATTATTCTCTGTTTTTTATAATCTTTCTTACCAAAAGTGCATCTTGATATTCATAACTTTCCTGCCACCTCTCTCTTCTACTAATAGTTCCTTTCTACCTTCTTTCATAAATAACTTTTAAATATCTTCTAAATTACATAAAATTATTGATTTTCTCAATAAGAACACAACTGAGAGAATTATATATTAACTAGAATTCTTATTCTTAATGACCTAAAATTTTAGTGAAAATTTTCTAAGTTCAGGAAGAAAGAAATGCTGACCTATTTCAGATGTTAGCATTTTATAGATAAAACTACTCCACAATTTTGAGAAACATATTTTCCCATATCATAAAACTTTCTTTTTTTAAATATATGAAAAAATTTGTTTATTTATTTTTTACAATAAAAAATAAATAAAATCTAAAGTACAATACTTTAGATTCTGGAGTACATGTGCAGATCATGCAGGATTGTTGCATAGGTACATACATGGCAATGTGGTTTGTTGCCTCCATCCCCCCGTCACTTATGTTGGGCATTTCTCCCCATGTTATTCCTCCCCAACCTCCCCACCCTCCCCCTGCTGTCCCTCCTCTGCCCCCCGACAACAGACCCCAGTGTGCGATGCTCCCCTACCTGTGTCCATGTGTTCTCATTGTTCAACACCTGCCTATGAGATCCATAAAACTTTCTTAATTGGAAATGACCAGACCTCCAATGAGAATCTAGAATTAAATTCAGAATAATTTTAAAATCTTAAATTACACAAAACTTTCACCTACAACCATTTCTCCCATTTAAATGTGCTCAATTTTTTCATTTTTAACAGTTTATTTAGGTTACTTCTGAAAATGGAGATTATGGCATTGGACAAAGTTAATCATCATTTAAGATTATTTCCTTGTTAACTATTTTTAAAGACTGTTAACATCAGGTGTTCACCTAAGTAAGAATCTTAAACTCATGGGTATTTTGCCAATAACTTAGAAAATTCTGCTTTTTTCACTGAACCAACAATTTTAAATTAGTTTTATTTGCCAAAATACCCACATAAGCAAAGGTTATTCTGTTTTTGGTTGAGTTAATAGTACTATAATCTTTATGCCAAACTCTAACATCTATAAAATCTAGCAGAAGTAAATATAAAATAATCAGTAAACTCACACAAAAATCTATGTTGACAATTCTGAAGACACATTTTTATTTTACTAATAATTTTAAAACCATTTTTATTTACTAAAGATTACTAATTTCACACAAACTTGAAAAGCATTTGGACCTACTTAATTTATGAGTATTCATTTATTTATAATCAAATTTGGTAGCATTGCAGACACAACATACAATATAATACATGTATATATACATAAACATATTTAAGCATGTATATATGCATAAACATATTTAAGCATGTATATATAAACAAAAGTGAAGATCCAGTAGCTTTTACATCAGAACTAGCCATGAGACAGCAGTACAAATTCACTAGTCTACTAAAGATAGCTGTATCCAAATTATTTTTGACAAAACTGAACCCTGTCCACATGTCTAACCTTGTTTTCCCTTATAGGGAACCTAATGCAGGCTGTGGACTGAGATTTTGGAGAAAGTAGTTTTCATGACAGTTTAATTTTTTTTTAAATCTCTCTTATCTTCTTTCTTTTAAGTTTTAAATGAATTTTCATTGTCTATATTTTAGGTTGAATGGGCTGGGCTATGCAAGGAAAACAAAATCTCCGAGTATCCTTGAATCAGTATTACCGTAAACAGTGAGTTTTATCTCAGCACCAGTAACTTAATAACGGTAGATTCAAAGCAGACATAAAAGAAAAGAGAAAAATAGAGAACTTTGGAAGACCCTACTTAACTCTATTGCTGCAGGTTAACCATTTAAGCTCTAAACTTTTCTTACCCGTTAGTTTAAAAAGGCACACAAAAATGAGCCATAATATGCAACCAGCTGGAGTCCAAGAAAACCTGGCATGCCTTTGAACATTTTCATATTTTTAAACAAGTAAAACCTAACAAACACACAGAAACCAAAACAATGTAGCACTCCCAAACTAATTCCTGAAAAAGGACATCAGAGAGATATCTTTTAGAATCTTCTATTACATCAAATGCTATCACAAACAACCTGGGCTTGGTCCAAATGGCAAAGAAAGCTTAAACAGCAAAAACAGAGGATTCCTGGTGTGCACACTAGTTTGACTTACCCAGTCCTGGAGGCTGTCAGCTCTTCAGATACTGCTTTTCCTTGCATCAACTGGGAATTGTAGGCAGCAGAGGCTATGCAGAGAGAAATCCTTAAGGAAGGTGTTTTTTGTCAGCTGCTAGGTGTTCTTAGAATCCCAGCTAGAGGGTTAGCTAGCCGTGAGCAACTGACACTCATGAGTGGTTGTCACCCTGCCTGGTAGTGTGAATGGGTATGTCCTGGTACACTCCCATGGTCTATTGCTCCATCCATTGGAAACCAGGCAGGCTGGACATCCCAAGACACACATCCCACATTGGATGCCAGGAATTTTCACTGAATCTAGGTTCCACTTCTTGCCATTTGAAAACCAAATTCAAGAGACAAGAGTTGGTGGAAGGAAGGAAAACTATGTTTATTGAGGAACTGGCAACCAGAGGAAATGGTAGACTAGTGTTACAAAGGCCATCTCTCGTTCCACAGGCTGGCTGAATGGATTTTAAAGGGGAATGGCCTAGAGAAACTAGGCCGGTCAGCATGTCTTGTTCTGATAATTATCTTGAGTGGACCATCTGGTAGTCTGGCTGGTGTCAGCTAGACTGCAACAGTATTATAGATTAGCTTCTCAGCATTTTCTTCATGGGAGTGTTTTCCAACCTTGGTTTTATCTCAAGGCTAGTTCCAGGAATTTTTAAGCAAGCACAAAGTTAGGCATTGTTAGAGAAAGAACGACTATTTACTTGTAAAAATTAGTGCCTGTTTCATTTACAGTACCACTTTAATTACCCAATAAGGTCAATTAAAACATCATAGGTTTTATTGTTACTTTTTCAAAAATGATGAATGAAAATGTGCATTTCTGGATCAGAGTGAGAGACTATATATGTATTTTTAACTTTCTTACCTCCAGAGATGACAATGAGATGACATTAATGGAATTTAAAAAGTTTACATTCACAGTGATGAAGAAAATGAGTTAATGACTAAAGAAATGAGATCAACATTCTTTATATATATGTAAAGAAAACTGAGGAATGGTTGCTAATGAAGTAAGAGTTACAGCCTAGGATAAGTAAATAGAAACTTGTAGCCAAGGAGGGTAGCAGATGTGCTTTGTAGATCTTAGGCAGAAGGGTTGGTGTTTAACATACCAACTAAAGAATGGGGATTAAAACAAGGAAATTAACTACAAATTAACAGGTAATATGGTTGACTAGTCACCTCTCTCCATTCCAGACATTTAAAACCACTCACTCATCACCAAAGAAACTGAATGTACTCTTTGATGAGAACTAAGGTAATTAGTGTGGACACAGAAGTCTCAGAACATCCTTGTTTTGAGGTCCCATAGTGTGAAAACCCAATTCTCTTGAGAACAATAACTGATGAGACATGTAAACTACTTAAAAGTCATACTCATTAGGTATTGTCTCCCTCTTAGGACTGAAGATTACCAGATTTAAAAAAAAAAAAAAAACTTAGTAGAAAAGAACTTAATATATTCACATATACAAGACAGATTTGGTAAGAGAACCAAAACATTACATAATAATCAGAAATATATAATTGAAACAGGAGGTTAAACATCCAATTAATTAGAGCTCAAAGAAGAGAACATAAAGAAAACATAAAATTTTCTTTGAAAATTTTCTTTTTTTTCTCTTTTTTTTTTTAAAATTATAATTAAGCATGCACTGCGCTCCAAGACGGAGCATTGGGATCCGCTTCCTTGGACTGCAGGCAAGCTGAAAAATTTCAAAGAAATAAAGTAGGAAATTTCTCAAGTTGAATGACACAATACTTTATATTAAAAAATCTATGTAGACTAAAGTACCTATTCAACGTATTTGGAACACTGAGAACAGCAAGGCTTAAGAGAAAATTCTAAATTTCTGTAGTGAAAAAGCAAAACAAAACAGAAACAAAACAAATCAACTACAGGGGATAAAAATACTGACTGGCTGCAAAATTTCAGCAACAACAATGAATTTAAAAGAAAGTAGCAAAATACCTTCAAAGTTGTGTACTCTTCTACTGATAATTCTACGGCCAATGAAATTATCAAATGTCAAGATAGAATGAAGTCATTTTTAGGCATTTAAACAATTATAATAGTTGTTTATCATTCATTCTAATTTAGTATGTAACTTTAGGATAAGTTATAAATAAACAGAAATAAAAAAACATAAAAAACAAATGAATATGTCTCAAAAGAAATTAGTAACTGTAAGAAAAACAAAACTGTCTAACAATAAATCATAAAAGTACAATTCCCAATGCTCCAATAATTAATCTTTTATATACTTATAACATGATTAACAAATTCATTCAGAATTTTAAAATCAATTTAAAGCCAAAGAAGAGGACCTAATTTTACTAATTAAATGGAATCAATATTGACCATATAAAAGTACATGTTGCAAAGTTGAAGGGCAAAATGATAAACAAGAAAAGACAATCAGAAGGATAATAAAACCCAGATCTTAATATGATAATGTTTAGAGTCAAGAATACTATATACATACTGTAGAATAAAAAATAAAAATATGAAAAATATCATTCAAAATTTGCAAAACCAACTAAGAAACCATATAAATTTGGTGTTGTAATTATGCTAAAAGATAAAATGAGCTTGATTGAATAAACCATAACAAAAATCCAACTTTATTTATGAAGTTTATAAAGGCAGAAGTAGCAACATTCATATATTATTTGAAAATATGGGCATAACTCCCAGGAGAAATAGTTAAAGAATTGAATGTGTGAAGGGATTAGACAAGACAATGTTAGGTTTTGTAGGGAACCAGTTTGATGTGACAAAGGAATGAGAAAAGGATGGATTAAGAGAGAAAGTGGCACCAGGGGCCATCACTTTGTAATATTGGGGTTCAGGGTGCCCTCAGCTCCCCTCAGAGGACTTTTCTCCAGGTTCTTGGTCTCCTGCCCTCTCAAGAATGAGAGAGGGGACCACGGCACAGTGTGCAGTAAATGCCAAACTCAAAAGTGTTTGTAGAAAGTGATTAATTTAAAGAGAGAGAGAAATAGCTAACTCTCACACTGAGTGAGAGAATCCAGAAAGATGGAATCCAGGAGAGGAAAGCAGCTTCCATGAGAGTGTTAGGGAATAGAGAGAGATGGAGTTTAGGAGGAGAAGACAGGCTTCCATGAGAGAGTGTGTAAGGGGACTCCTGAGGGAAGCTCCAGGAGAGAGAAAGATGGCTTCCATGAAGGGAGTGTTCATGGAAGGGGACCCAGACATGGAGTCCCAAGGGGTGTGGAAGAAGGGGACTTTTAACCTGGGAGGAAGCCCCACCTTCTCTAAGACTCCAGGCCAATGAAAGGAGTTCCTTAGAACTTCTTCTGGAGTGATTGACTCTTAGTTTCTTCCTGTGCCCATGAAACTCAAACATAAATCATTAAATCTCCTGGATGGAGAGGGATGGGAGGGGTGCATGGCACTGAGAAAGTTCTTGCCCTTAAGACTATGCCCCCCTGTGGACCCAGAAAGAGAAAACCTTCCCTCATTCCCCCACTCTGAACAGGAAAGCCCAACTTCTGTTGGAACATGGGCATCGATCCTCTTTAACTACTCCCTGCTGAAATGGGGCATAGAAAGTGCCCTGCAGTTGAGATTTCCTCCAAAGGGGAGCCTTTCGGGGGTGCAGGTTGTCCACAATAGAGTTTATGAGCCAAGGACATCTGGGGTTTCAGCAGCAGGATTATTTGTGACTTATGGTTCTATAAGAAATGAATGTGACAATGTGGTTAAAAATGAAAAGCCCAGAGGCCAACAAATATAGATTGGTTATAAACGAGCCTAGGGGAGAACGGAGCCAGGTTCTTGAAGGTCTTTAGCCCTGTGTTTGATTGATTCCTGAGTTCTATGTTCAAAACAACACTTACCTGGTTTACAAGATAACAGCATTTTGCCTAGAAAGAGACATGTTCCTTTCCCACTATGAAAAGGATAATCGGAGTTTGAGAGATAGCAAAGTTGAGAGTTATAGTCCTGTTAATGCCAGGATATACATTAGACTTATGAGTTGTTACTTCCCTGAAGATCTTGTTGGAAAAACAGATGTAGCTCTTCTAATGGCTCGCAGGTGGATGAAGGGTTGTCTCCTGGAACTTCAGGCTGTGGAGTTGAGGTTTTATGACTTCCTTCAGGAGGTATCCAAGGCTTCTACCAAGCATGATGAATCCATGAATTGATTTCCACTACTTTAATTGCTGTTGGAGTAGACAGAATGATCAAAAATGGTCCTTCCCAGGATGGGTCTAGAGAGGGAGCATCTGAGGGGAGAGAATTAACAAGCACCAAGTCTCCAGGGCAGGAGAGAAAATACTGAGAAGACCATGCAGTGTCCAGAAGGTTAACTTCCTGAACCTCTATAGTCAGCTTTACCCAGGGCTCTATGAGGGTGACGGCTCGTGCTGGCACTTGCTCCAGGAATCCTCAGTCCTGCCATTGGGTCATCTGGTCAGACACATCAGACCCTGAGAAACTTTGTCCCCTGGGACAGTGTGCTTTCCAGTGATTCTCTTGGCACAGCGGGCATGGATGAGATGGTGGTCCATTCATCTAGGGACAATTTCTTATAAAACATCCCTTCGGACTGCACTGTTCTGTCTGTCTGTGTATAACAAGTTCTGTCATACTGGTGGCTAACCCAAGCCTTTCCCTCATTTGAGCCCCTAGGATCTACTTGCTGAAAGCCATGACTAAGGCTGATCTCTCCTGTTCATTTCAGCCTGTCCCTCCTGGTCTCTATTATAAAACATGGAGGTTGCCTGGTTCAGTAATGATTCTAGACTCTGCTCTGGCCCCAAGGTCAGTTTCTGGAGCTTCCACCTGATACCTGCTGCTGACTCATAAGCTTGTCTTTTAGTATTATCTGACCCTTTATGAAGTCTGGTGACAGGGGAGTGTACTTTCTTAAGGCCTCCTGCAATTGCTCAAGGGAAGCTGTTGAGTTTTCTTCCCTTCCCTTTGGGGGACAGATTTTCCACTTGGCAGAGGGTGATTTGGCGACTCTGTTTGACAGAGAAAAATAAGCCACTTCTTCCTTAAAGACTGTGCTAAATTGGTCCCAATTTTCCAGTATACACTTTAGTGGGTACTTGAACTTGGGAATTGAAGCACCCATCTGAAATTGAACACAAGGGATGCCTGCACCCCTAATTAAAGAAATTATAGCTGCTTCAACCTGAGGCATTCCCCCAGGTAAAATGGGTACTGAAATGAAACATCTTTCAGTCACGTGCCCAAGATGTGTGATCCATCTTATCAGAGGGCCTCCCATACACTGGATTTTAATCATGACCTACCAGCATCATCAGACCATTCACTGCCTGCATGACCTCCAGTGACTACCACAGAGGCATGGTACAAGAAGAGCTTTTGGGTTGGGTAGTCACATACCAACGAGCCCCAATGAGGCCAGTGAGGCTCAGGAGATAAATACCAATATTTCCCAGCAAAAGTCTGATTTACACAGGCCAATCTATAAAGCTGCCACAGAAGTTCACCTCAGAAGGATAAGCTTCTAGTGAGGGGCCATCAGAGCACACAGTTGAAAGAAGGCAGGCCGGGTATGGCTGAAGCCGGAACAACACCCTCAGGACCTGGGCCTCCTCTCCCCTAACCCACCTTCCCTTGTAGGAAAATGCTCTTAACGTTGTGAGATCTGCCATTGACTATTTGGGCCCTGGAACTGTTTTAACTATGATTTTCTAGATGGGAAAGTTCTGCCGTAGAGAGAGCCAATCCTAAGCAAGACAAATTATACACCAAATACAAAGTCCCATAGCCTTCAGTTTCTAAATTTCTCCCCAAAAGTCTTCCCCAATTCAAGACTAACTCCACCAGAGATTTGGACCAGTAACCTTGCAGTCGCAGGCCCCACACCTTAACCAACTGTGCAAACAGGCCACTTACATTAAAAGAAGGCAGAAAGCTCTCTAAAGCCGAATTTTGAATGAGAATGCTGCACCCTGAGGCAGCGTGGCCTGCCTAAAAGCTGGGCGGGGCTGATGGTCAGCAGCTGCTTCCTTTTCCCTCAGCCGCACGGGCTGAGGAAAAAAGCCGCCTGCCGCGTCAGTTTAAAAGCCGCGTTCGCAGCTGCAGTGAGTTTCACTGCCTCCATGGCCTTCAGTCACCATGTTGACCCCACCAGAACCACATGCGCAGTTGGGCCACTCCCGGAGCCGCTGCCCACACAGGGACCGGCAGCCGGCAGGTGAACGTCCTGGGCAGTCTTTTTACCCTGCTGCCTGGGACTGGAGAATGCCAGAGAGGCCTGCCAGAACCATGAGCCAAGCTGCCGTGCTCCGCGGTCCCGTGCAGGCTCGGGCTGTACCTCGCCCCTCCCAGCTGTGTTTCTCTCGGCCCTCAGTGCTGGCGGCTGCGGCTTGCTGCACGCACCTGGGCCCACCTGGGGGGCTGGGCCGTGAGACCTCAGTCTCAGCGGGCAAGGAGCGGAAGGCCTGGGGCAGTGCTCGCTAGCTCTGCCCCACAGGCTCCCTCAGGCTTTGGTCCCAGAGATAATATCCGAAGGTTAGAGAAGGAGACGGAAAGCAGAGAGAGTGCTTGAAGGTAAGAAATCTGTGCTTTTAATTCCGGCTGGCCCACATCGCTTAAAACAGGCTGGGTCCTGTCTCCCAGGCTCGGCGTTCCCCACAGCCCTGCCTGGCGGCTTCAGGTGTTCTCAAAGAGACAGGACAGAATGGGGCTGGTTTTACTCACAATTTTGAAGTCTTCCTCTCCGGCTGTACCCCTTTCCTGGCTGTACCCCTCTTTCTGGTGTACCCCTCTTCTGGCTGGCTCACCAAAATGTAATATTGGGGTTCAGGGTGCCCTCAGCTCCCCTCAGAGGACTTTTCTCCAGGTTCTTGGTCTCCTGCCCTCTCAAGAATGAGAGAGGGGACCACAGCACGGTGTGCAGTAAATGCCAAACTCAAAAGTGATTGTAGAAAGCGATTAATTTAAAGAGAGAGAGAAACAGGAGAAGGAGAGAGAAAGAAACAGCTAACTCTCACACTGAGTGAGAGAATCCAGAAAGATGGAATCCAGGAGAGGAAAGCAGCTTCCATGAGAGTGTTAGGGAATAGAGAGAGATGGAGTTTAGGAGGAGAAGACAGGCTTCCATGAGAGAGTGTGTAAGGGGACTCCTGAGGGAAGCTCCAGGAGCGAGAAAGATGGCTTCCATGAAGGGAGTGTTCGTGGAAGGGGACCCAGACATGGAGTCCCAAGGGGTGTGGAAGAAGGGGACTTTTAACCTGGGAGGAAGCCCCACCTTCTCTAAGACCCCAGGCCAATGAAAGGAGTTCCTTAGAACTTCTGCTGGTGTGATTGACTCTTAGTTTCTTCCCGTGCCCACGAAATTCAAACATAAACTGTAAAATCTTCCAGATGGAGAGAGATGGGAGGGGGGCATGGCACTGAGAAGTTCTTGCCCTTAAAACTATGCCCCTCTATGGACCCAGAAAGAGAACACCTTCCCTCAAGGTATTACTGGAGGATACGGTGAAGGCCCCAAACACTGATCATCCACGCTATTTATTGGTTACAATCACTTTGATCTATAGGGTAGGGGTGGAGTGATGGTGGAGTGAATCAGTGAGCCAGAATGGGTGTGTGTTTCTAAGATTAATAACGGTGGTTTGGGAGTTTCTATGTTCAGCTGGTGGAACACGGGACTTACAAGAAGCCTACAAGTCTGGCAACATCACAGTACTAGGAAGGGGTTTTACATCTTTAAGCACAATGTTTATGGTAACAGAGTCTAGGTCACCCTGCACCGGAACATGAGTCATGGAGAAGTTGACCTCCCCAGAGGCCTCCCACAGTTTGCTGTGGTTTGTTGTTCCCAGTTTATATGTTACTCATAACCAATTTATGTAGGCATCTATAAGTCCTTTCTCCTTTGCTGCTTCTCCCAACAGGTTTGATTTTTAACAATCTTATTTGATTAAAAATCTGTAAATTATTTTAATAAACAGAAACAAGTTTAAATACATAGATGTAAATGTGCACCCTGAAGTTATAAAATTTATTAAAGTAGCTAAGTTCTACTCTCTAGCAATTGTTTTTTTATGGTAACCTGATAGCAGCCACCATAGGGAATAATTGACAGTCTAACCATTTTGCAATTCTTATAATGAGCTTGTACTCAGCTTATATGAACTACTACCACTGACGACAGCTTACTCATCATTTTTTATCTGTTACTGTTTTTCTAAGTACCTCATAACTCAATGGTCTTTATCTTTCTTTCTTTACCCTTTTCTTCTATAAGATGTTAGAAGATATTGACACTTTTCATGACTTACTCTTGGAAATTGTGTATTACCTTATTATCTACATTTTGTGACATTATTTTCTCCTCATTCCTTTTACATATTTTCAGTTTCTTTTTAGTTTTTATAGGTCTCTCTTTGTCTTTTATTAGGTCTCCAGGACTCACTTTTTATACACTTCTTTGATCTTTGCATCTAAAAGTATGGCTTTATGTAATGAGTCCAAAATGTATATTTTAAAGTCTCATCCAAACAACTTATCCAAAGTTATTCTTTTATATATAACACTGTATTGTAGCTGTTTTCTCTTTACTCCACTTGCCTGTATCTTATTTAACCTTCAAATAAAGCTTGATCCCATCTCCTCAATAAAATCTTTACTTTCTCTGAAAATATTTAGAGATCACTTACTATTTTGACTGCAATACCAATTAATAAACTTGTTCTATATGTTAGGCTAAAACTTCTTTTCCCTTAAAAATTATTTATCTTTCCCATTAGATGCTAAAGATTTCTTAAGTACAAAATGTTTCCTATGCCTCTTCAAATTCCCAACATCTGTGTGTCCTACACATATTAGCTTCTCACAATATATTTTGATGAGATAAATAAAAAAATATTTATAGAATATATTTTCCCAAATTTTTTATTGTGGAATAATCTATACATTTAGTGTACTATAGTAAAGCACTAGCTTTGATGAAAAAAATGTTTTAGCACATACTCTGTCATCATGTACTAGAATAAATAACACATGTATACATTATTGACCATTAGAAGCTTAATATGTGTTAGTTGATGAAATGTCCCAACAATATCTGTCTAAGAAGTATGGCTGTTTTCATATACTAATGGTTTATATTTTTAGAAAAGCAAAACCACACATTTTGCAAAAACCATACATATATTTTAGGTTTCCACTAAAAAAAAATAGCTAATTATCTAGAAATTCATTTTTTAAGTTTCTGTAAATTTCATGCTAATCATCTAATTTATGAGATGCATAAATCAGGTATTTAGCCAAATATTGCTCAGTAAAAATTTTAGCTTGAGAGTATGTAGGCACAGTTCAAATCAGATTCAAAAAGATGAAATGATAATTTTAAAAGATTGGGAAGATAATAGAGAATAATGCTCATCTGAATATTTCTTACCAAAATTATCCATATAACCATGATCTGATGATCATCAAAGATGAGAGAGACTAAAGTAAACTTGAAAGAGAAGTTACAAAGGCATCCTAATATTCTCATATATGTTCTTCCTAAGGCTGAGTTTCTTCCTGGTGGAAAAAGTAATTCCTTCTCAGAACACTGGGTATTTTTGTTACTGCTTACATTTACAATTACATTGCACTTAAAATATGCTGCAACTAATAAATAACCTCAGAATTTTAATGGCTTACAGCAACAAATATTTCTTTTTCACTGATGTTACATACTAATTGCATGCTACCCCCTGTAGTTCTGCTACACGTGTCTTCTTTCTAGGTCCTTAGCTGGGATAGTGCTTTTATTGTGGTAGAAGTAAAAGAAAGAATGGTGGTACTAACTAATGGATATTTAAGCTGTTCAGAGATAATATGTGTCACTTGTACTCATTGCAATGATAAAAGCAAGTTCATGATCTATCATAAGCAATGTTATGGCACTAAATAATTTGAACATAAATATTTACTTACTTTCTTCACATAAAATATTCTCACTTTCTTCCAAATAGAGTTAAATTAAAACTTTCATCCATTGCAGCACCAGGCTTAAAATCCAGGCTCTCATGATCTCTACATTGGCTTAAAATATGAATTCTTTTGATCTAGAGATTTCTAAATCAAATGACATATTATATCTCCCAAACACTCACTTTATAACTTTGGAAAAAAACTGCAATAAATATACCTATAGAAAAAGGGGAAAATGGATGATGCCTAGGTGTCACTGGTTTGTTGCATATCCATTGAGGTCCAGCTCAGCTCCACCTTAGCTGCATGTGTTTTCTCTCTGCAATTAAGACAAGTGAATTTATCTATATCAGAGGCTCCTGGAAGAAAGAGTAAAAAGTAGGTTGAAACACAATTGTTCATAAAGCTTCTTCTTTTTTTTTTTTTTTTTTTTTAAATTGTACTTTAGGTTCTGGGGTACATGTGCAGATCATGCAGGATTGTTGCATAGGTACATACATAGCAAGGTGGTTTGCTGCCTCCTCACCCCATCACCTATACCTGGCATTTTTCCACACATTATCCCTCCCCACCCTCCCCCTCAGTTGTCCCTCCCCTAGCCTCCCCCAGCAGACCCCAGTCTATGTTGCTCCCCTCCCTGTGTTCATGTGTTCTCATTGTTCAACACTCGCCTATAAGTGAGAACATGTGGTGTTTGATTTTCTATTCTTATGTCAGTTTGCTAAGAATGATGGTTTCCAGATTCATTCATGTCCCAAAAAAGGACATGAACTCACTGGTTTTTATGGCAGTGTAGGATTCCATGGCGCATATGTGCCACATTTTCTTTATCCAGTCTATCATCATGGGCATTTGGGTTGGTTTCAGGTCTTTGCTATTGTAAACAGTGCTGTGATGAACTTCTTAAAAACCCATTGATGATTGCTACTCACATTGGGTTGCCCAAGAAAGTCAAATAGCCAAAACTGACTTCTGGAGGAATAGAATAAAGAATAAAGGTGGAATAAAGTTTGAAAAATACTAAAATCTACCACATTAAATTAGTATAAGCTTAATACAAATGCAAGTGCACAGGAAAATTGTGTATATGCATTTTTGTTGAATACACACAGAATTTAAATTTAAATTATATAAAGTAGTTTAAGTGAGTAATTTTTTAAAAATAGACTGAATTTTCTCTAGTATATCTTCTTGTAAATTTCCTGGCTTCTTTGATAGATACTATGATTACAAGAATAATACCTTTGCCCAAGATGATATGTTCATCATTGGTAATTGCTCTATATTATCAAAGTCAAAATTAGCCATTGAAGTCTAGCTTCATCTCTCATTTTCTACCTTCCATCACTGAGAAACTTGTATATATAATATACAACCAAATGCTAAGAATTCAGTAGTGCTTGCCAAAATGTTTCTCTTATTGTTCTTTATCCTGATTTCATTTATAAACTTGGTGATGAAATCAAGTCTTTATAAAAATGAGAGTTTAAAGTGAAAATTCTTGAAATGTAACACATTTATATGCAGTGATAGAGAATTCCTCCGAGCTTTTCTGACCATGGTTTACTGTCTTACTAATCAGCACTCTGTCTGAAAAGTGGTGCCATTAGAATAACTTATATTTACTAAGTATCCAGTATATCAAATATAATAAACTGCTACATTCATCAACAACCGAATTGAAAATAAATATTTTTATAATAGATCTAGTACATTATTTGTACTTTCCATCTTTGTTCTTTAATGATATCTGTTTAAAATATATTAACCATGTTTGATTTTATATACAATATATTTCAAATGTGTAAACCAGTCGAGAATATCAAGTGTGCATAGAGAACAAATGAATTTGCAAAACATGATATAATTTCTACAAATGCTAGACTTGGCTTTGGATGGTGGTTTTGTGTTTTAAGAATATTGTGGTTATTTAAAAAATAATGATCAGCAGTATTAGCTGAAGTCATTTTTTTGGCAATGGTAAAATATTTTGAGAAGCATCTAATTTATCTTAAATATATCAGCTATCATTTACATTAACCTAGGGTTGTCATTTTGGGCCAAAGTGAATTATAAAAGCATTAAAAAATACAGATAATATAACTCAATGGAAAATTTTCAATTGAATGTATCATGAAATGTTCATGTATATATTATGTACAATTTTTAATTTTTACATTATTAAGTTTGGTGCCACAGAGGAGGAGAGTTCTTTTTTTTTAACTATAATTTCATGATGGCTTCTATTAGAATTTTTTTCTCTAAAATTAACAAATACTTCAAAAAAAATGAATTAAATAAGAAATTAATTTTCTATTTTATGAATACATTTGATTCTATTTATAATGGCACCATCAAGAACACTGCAGCCAAAATTAGTAGAATTCCCATTTGTTTTCTTCACACATGGAACTTTTCATAAAAATTTAGCCCATTTAAAGTCATTACATTAGCAAGAATATCTTTGTGTGCTTTGATATAATTAAAAGTATGCTTGGAAGCAATGAAATAATTCACAGTTTAAGAAACAGCACTTATTTTTGGAAAATATTAAAAGGTAAACAATTCTTATTTATTTTTTTTTACTTCATGTTCAAGAATATATATGCTGAAGGTGCAAGTTTGTTACATAGATATATATGTACCATGGTGGTTTGCTGCACCTATCAATCTGTCATCTAAATTTTAAGGCCTGCATTCATTAGGTATTTGTCCTAATGTCCTCCTTCCATTAGCCCCCATCCTCTTCAACAGGCCCCAGTGTGGCGTGTGAGGTTCCCCTCCCTATGTCCGTGTGTTCTCATTGTTCAAACCCCACCTATGAGTGAGAACATGTGGTGTTTGGTTTTCTGTTCCTGTGCTACTTTGCTGAGGATGATGGTTTCCAGCTTCATTCATGTCCCTGCAAAGGATATGAACTCATTCTTTTTCATGATTGCATAGTATTCCATGGTATATATGTGCCACATTTTCTTTATCCAGTCTATCATTGTGGGCATTTGGGTTGGTTCCAAGTCTTTGCTATTGTAAATAGTGCTTCAGTAAACACACATGTGCCTGTGTCTTTATAGCAGAATGATTTATAATCCTTTTGGTGTATACTCAGTAATGGAATTGCTGGGTCAACAATTGTTAAAATACCACATGTCAAATGTAAGCAGTAGTCATAAAAGGGCATTTAGAAGGAAAAATATAACCTTGTCATAAAATGGCACTCAGATGGCACTTAGAGGGAAAAATATAACTTTGAATAGTCATATTAAGAAATAAGAAAGATTAAAAATTAATCAGCTATGCATGTAATTTAAGAAGAAAAAGAATAGCAGGCAAAGCAACAGGAAATAAAATGAATGAAATAATAAACATAAGAGAAGACTTTAAAGTGATTGGAAACAGACATACTATACAAAAGTTGGTTCTTTGAAACAATTAATAAAGACACACATCTTGCTTAGATTCATCACAGAAAACAATAAGCAAGAGAAGAAAGTCATGAATAAATTATAGTTGATCCTTGAATGGGTTTGAACTGCATACATCCACTTACATGTTTATTTATTTCAACATATTTAAAAATTTTTGGAGATTTGTGACAATTTGAAAAAATTTAAAATGAACTATGTAGCCTAGAAATATAAAAAAAATTAAGAAAGTTTTATAATGAGTGCATGAAATATATGTAGGTACTAGTCTATTTTAGGGTGACTACTATAAAATATACATCAATATATCATAAAAAGTTAGTTTTTATTACAGCATGCTCACAAGCACTCACAAATAGTACATGACATCATTTGCAGCCCATAGAAATGTAGGCAAACATAAAAATGGAATATTATGTCATACATGCATAATATGTTTGGTACTACTGCTATAGTTTTTTAGCCATCTCTTATTGCTATTATGGTTGGCTCAAGTGTTGCCAGTATCTACTTAAACACTGTGTGACACTAATCATCTCTGCATGAGCAGCTTGTCTCTACAATAAATTGCCAATTTCAGTAAAAAGTGGTCTTTTGCAGTTCTAGTGTATTTTTCATCATGTTTAGTGCAATACCATAAACTTTGAATAACACCATGACATACAAAATGTCACTAGTCATGCTGGAAGTGCTCCCAAGAAGCGGAGAAAAGTCATGACATTACAAGAAAAAGTTGAATTACTTGATATTTGCCATAGATGTATCATAGATTGAGATCTGCTGCTGCAGCTACTGACATTTTGAGATAAATGAATACAGTGTGAAAACGATTGTAAACAATGGATAAGAAATTTATTAAGCCTTCACTGAAGCTATGGCAGCAGGCACAGAAAACTCGCACTTCTTGCACCTTACCTTTTTATGTAATATTAACACTGCAAATTTATGTGGATGCAAGATTCATATAAGAAAGGCATACTTATAGACTAATATGATTTGATAACAAGTGAAGTCATATGATAAAACTAAACGATGAAGAAGTATCTAAAGGTGGATAAGGACAAATAAGTATCTAAAACTGGATAACTTGCCAGCAAAGGATAGTTTGATAATTTTAAAAAGACATTTGGCTTAAAACAATGTTAGGATAACAAAAGAAGCAGCTTCTGTTGACCAAGATACAGCAGACAAGTTCTCAGATGCCATCAAAAAAAAAAAGAAATCATTGAGGAGAAAGGATATCAGCCTGAATGGGTTTTAAATAAAGACAAAAGTGCCCTGTTCTGGAGCTTGTGGTACAATGCTGAAGGACATTAATTAATAAGTAAGAGAATAAGTACTAGTATTTAAGGCAGGAAGGGATAGGAAGGAATAGGCTACCTCTACTCTTCTATTCAAGTGCCGTCAGGCTTATGATCAGAACTGTCTTATGTCTAATTCTGATAACTCTAGAGCCTTGAATTAAAAACATAAATACCAAAAAATGGTTACCAGAGACTGGGAGGGATGTGGGAGACTAGGGGATGGGGAGAAGTGGATAAGGTTAATGAATACAATAAAAATAGAAACTATGGGCCAGGCATGGTGGCTCACACCTATAATCCCAGCACTTTGGGAGGCTGAGGTGGGTGGATCACCTGAGGTTGGGAGTTTGAGACCAGGCTGACAAACATGGAGAAACACCATCTCTAATAAAAATACAAAATTAGCCAGGCATGGTGGTGCATGACTGTAATCCCAGCTACGCAGGAGCCTGAGGCAGGAGAATTCCTTGAAGTCGGGAGGTGGAGGTTGTGGTGAGTCAAGATCTCATCATTGCACTCCAGCCTGGACAACGAGAGCAAAACTCTATCTCAAAAAAAAAAAAAAAAAAAAGAATGAATGAATAAGACCTACTGTTTAATAGCACAACAGGGTGAATATAGTCAATAATAATTTAATTGTACATTTTAAATTAACTTGTATAGTTGAATTGTTTGCACCTCAATGGATACATTAATGCTTGAGGAGATGGATATCCATTCGCCATCCTGTGTTTTATTTCACATTGCATACCTCTACCAAAACATTTAATGTACCCCATAAATACACATATCTACTATGTATCCTCAAAAATTAAACAAAATCCAGCAGGTAACTTTGCCTTTGGATTAAAAAAATGATACATAGCAGCTCCTAGTCAGCCTTTTCACTGTAAAACAAATAGGCTGGAGCAATAAGGACACATTTACTGGTTTAGTTCCAATGATGCTTTGTTCCTACGGTTAGGAAATACCTTGCCAGTAAGAAAGTGCCTTTTAAAGTTGTTTCGATATGCCATCCAGAACCTCATGAGTTCAGTGCTGAAGGTGTCAAAGGGGTCTACCTTTCCCTAAACACGACTTCAATACAACCTCTGCATCGGGGGGTCATAAGGACTTTCAAGCATTATACACACTCTGTGAAAAGAATTGACATCACTATGGGAAAGAACCCAAATAGAACATCATGAGAGTCTAGGAGGATTACACCATTTAAATACTGTGATCTTACAGTAAAGTAAGATAAAAATTCATTAAGAAAATCATAAGGTAAATATATTAACTATTTATTAAGTGGGGCTAGATCATTATAAAGGTCTTCATCCTTGTCATAGGATAGATTGAGGAGGAAGGCAAAGAAAGGTTGGTCTTGCTGTCTCAGGGTTGGCAGAGGCAGAAAAGGTAAAGGAGATGGAAAGGAAGGCAGGGGAGGAAGGTCTTTACAGAGGTTTCTGGAAATACATTGTAATTTCTGTCTCACTTCTTTGCTTTCTCATTACCCTCACAGTGATTCTGTATGGTTCTTATCTTTCTTCCACCATATGCTTTAGTTTCAGTGCCTGTTGTCATAGAAGGGCCCATGCCATAAAAATCAGTCAAAAGCAGATCTATGACAGATTATCTGATATCAGCCTGCTTTTTGGCACTGCTTTATCTACAGTGTCTTCCTCATGATCCAGCTCTGGTTCAGAAGCACTCACCTCTATCAAGTCATCTTCTGTTAACTCTCCTGGTGTGATGTATATTAACTCTTGAATTTATCCAAGATCCATACCTTTAAAACTTCATCTCCCATATCTTTTGCTGTAGTCACAGTTCCTTTCATGATTTTCTTGCTGGCTTTGTCATAAACTCCATGAAATCAGGCAAAACGCCTGTACAAGTTTTCTGTAGCAGGAATTTATTGTTTCAGGCTTGTTTTCTTCCACAGCATTTTCTATAACAATAACATCTTCAATTATGTACAAATTTTCAGCTGTGTGGTTCGTTGGTAAGCCTAACCCCCATATTATTCAAAGTTAAACTCTGTACAAGGGAGAAAAAGATAAAAACAATGCAAGTATGAGAACTAAATATAGACTAAGAGTGTAAATAATTTTATGCCAATAAACTTTAAGGTTTAGATGTAATGGATTCTTTATTAGAAAAAGTGAATTTCAAAGCCATCTCAAGAAGAAACAAAAATAATGAAAAGTATGTAACAATTAGGAGTTCAAAATATTCCCTCAAAAACACTAAGTTCAGATAATTTTGTAGGTGAGTTATTCTAAGAATTTACATCACAGGTATTTCCTACTTTTACAGATTTCTCCAGGGAATACGAGAAAGGGAGTATCTGCCTCCTTATCTGAGGCTAGATTTAAGTTACACAGTAAAATGAGATGTCAGAAAAAAAAATTAAATAACAAACAAATCTCAATGGTAAGTATAGTTGCCAAATTTCTGAACAATACATTAGATATAAAAGCCCAGGTATTTATCAAAAGCAAAATTAAACAAAATCAGAACATGTAGTAATGAAGATTTACTTATTGCAGGAATTTAAGGCTTGTTTAATGCTAAAAACATAATATAATTATGTTACTTTTAAAGAGTAAACAATACAAGCTATGTGAACATATTAATAGGTACACGAAAAGTAAAAATAAATAGTATCCATTTATAATAACAAAACTTAGGAAGAGACGAACATTTACCAAGCATGAGTCAAGGCATTAGGCAAAAAGCATACTCCGTAATGACACATGAATGTACTTTTTTTTTTAATCGTGAAGGAGATTATGAGTCTATTTGCACCACATTATTCAACATGGAGCTAGGAATTTTAGCCACTGCAGTTAAACAAATAACAAGAAACAATTTTTATGAGAAATACAGCAGATGAAACTCACTCATTATTTGCAGGTAGTATGATATGGAAAGCCTCTCACACCCAAATCTGAAGAAAAGCTATTATAATTGTGAATATAATTTGATAAGATCAGTTAAATAAAAAATGCAGAAATCAATAGCTTTTCTATGACAACTGAGGTAGCTAGAAAATATATCTGAAATAAATATATAAGCACAATAGAAAATAAAATGTGTGAGCATTTTATTAAAATAAAGCAATAAAGCTTTACCAAATAAATAGAAATATTATCTTTCTAGTTGTACAATACTTTAAAATGAAGAATTTTAAAAGTTGTACAATACTCTAAAATGCAGAATTACCTCATTTGATTTATATTTTATAAACTTGCTTTGTATATTTCAATGTAAAGGGGAAAAACAAACTTGTAAACCAGTTCACATTCTGCCTGGCAGAACAGATTGGTTTAGGGATAATTGCTGATTATACTGGAACAAATAATTGTAAATACATTTCACTTTGCTAGAGATAGCAGGAAAACCAATATGCTAACAAAATAATATGCTACAACCAAATAAATTATAGCATAATTGAAGAAAAGTAATAAATATTAATCTAAAAGAAAGAATAAAATTAATGAAGGTAAAAACACACTATAAATAACAAAAATAAAAGTGTAAATATTGCCATTAAAACATCCTAGTTTTTAAAAGATTTATATTAAGCATATTTCTATATTTCTTTCTAAAATGAGTTTTTTTTTGTCTTATAATAGTTTATTCAGTTTACCAAAGATAAAATATATTTGTATGACAACTAAGAACATATATATAATTATTTCAGTACTTGGAATTGATTCAATAAAAGCTAAAGCCCTTTCTTCATTTAAAAAAATCTATTTAAAAATTAGATATGCAGGCATTATAACTTTAATGATCATTGTTAGCTGTTAAAATGGTCAGCCAACTGCTATACTAAGAAGGTTGGTTAGCAAAGGATTAAGCTTGTTCTCTGAAGACAGACATTGATCCTTTCCTTCTCATGTTCTACCATGGACTAGTAGGGTAAGCCTGAAGAAGTTACTATATTGCAGTTCCTTCAACAGAAATATGCTGTAAGAACAGTACCTCCTAAGGGTTTTCTCCAGGATGAAATAATTTAATAAATATAATGATCTTAGGACAATACTTGCTACATATTATCTGCAAATGCTAGCTTTTAGCATTACTATACTTAAATGTAGAACTATGAAAGGTAGTGCAGTAAAAATAGGAAAGAAAATATTTCTGTTGCTGCTATAATTATCATATTGCTCAGAGTCTGTACTACAAATTTTAATTAAAGCCTTGAATTTAATAATTTTTTAAAACAACACAATCACATTAAATATATATAACTATAAGATTTCACCTATATTTCAAAAGTACTAAAGTGTAAGAAAGTATTTTAAGATGTAAACAATATGTTAATATTGGCCTGAAAATTTTTCATAGCAAGTTATAAAAAATTGAATTGAAAGGATACATAATTATTCTAAGTTATATAACTTCATGTTTAGTATGCCAAAAAGACTAATTTAAAAATATGAATTAATAAGAGAAAAATAAAAACATTTGTGATAACTATCAGGAAACTATTAAAAATGACATTTAAAGTTATCTGTGAATGATTTAATACAGGAGATAACATTATGGGAGGAAAAGGATATATGTATAGGCTTGAGAACTGTTAACATTTATTTGCCCTTATCCTGACACATTAACTATTTGTTCATTCTTAAAGAGACAGTTATCTATTCATATTATAGCTCTTCTTTTTTTTATCCCATCTTTTCCTGCTTATTAAAAAGCATATTTATGACATATTTTCACTTTTACTGATGTATAACTAATAAAAATATCTTTTTTAAGAATAAATGATTTTTTACAAAAATGACATGGGACTGATGAAATAGAAAAAAAATAAATCTTGGAAATTAAAATTTCTGCTCTTAATATTTTGAAGCTGTTTTAATTCCATCTTGACTGTTTAAAATAAATTAACAGAAGATATAATCTTGGAGTTAACCCTGGTTATTAGCTTGTATCTTTATTTCTCCCTTTATTTTTACATAACTCCCCCAATCTCTCAAATAAAACATCATTGTACCTGTAGTTTGGCATAGAGAACATCCAAGGTATTGAAAAATAATAATGTTTTTATGGTAGGGTACTTTATATAATTTTAGGTGAAATTATAGGGATTCCACACAAAATGTGTTGGCACAATGAGCAAATATCGACATGGAGTTGTCATTGAATTAATTTATATTTTGACTTAATTTGATATGATGAGAGTCAAATCTCAATACAAGTTACTTTGTAATACATTGAGCAGTGTCGACGGAATCTAAATTTAATTTTATAAAACTGGAAAAACCTTGACTACGTATGTGAACTTAAATGCTGGTACAATTATCCCATTTTAGGTTTGATGACAAATTAAAGCTGACAAAGTAGAAATAAAATTAACATACTTTGAAATAGAAACATGTTCACTCTAATGAATTAATTTCTACATTCACCTGCCATCTTTCTGTTTCAGCAATAAGAAAGGGAAAAATTTAATGAAGTTAGATGATCCTGTAAACTTCAATACAAAGTGAGTTCACTGATGTGATTATGGCTTCATCATTTCCTCTGTTACAAGACCCAATTTTCAAAGATATGTTCATTTTCTCTGAAGATTCCTTAGATGAGAATCTTATCTAAAATCTCCATGTAGCAAGGACATACAATACGTCACATTTGTCTGTTCTACACTTTCATCTAAATAAATGTTTCCTCTGTGAACAAGGCTAACTAAACTTGAATCCTATTTTTCCTCTAACTGACCCAAATTTTATCTAAGAAAAATCCTTTGAATTAAACTCTAGATGTTATTGTATGCTATCTTAAATTCTTATAATTAGAAAATGGATGACATAATGCTAATAATTTGTAAGAGTGTTAGGAAACATTCAATTTTCTCTATATATGCTAATTATTAGAAGTACCCTAATGTATTCCAAAAAAGGAAAATCAGTATATTAAAATTATTTTAAATTTGGAGTCAATTATTAAAATAAGAACTTAGTTCCCATTATTTTTATGTTTTGAAATTATTACCATAATTCTTTTTTTAAGCTGTATATATATATTTTATTATTAGTTTTTTAAATTGTACTTTAAGTTCTGGGGTACATGTGCAGATCATGCAGGATTTTTACACAGGTATACATATGCCATGATGGTTTGCTGCATCCATCTTCCTGTCACCTACATTAGGTATTTCTCCTAATGTTATCCCTCCCCAATGCCCCCAACCCTTGCTCCCTGCTATCCCTCCCATAAACCCCCACCCACCAACAGGCCCAAGTGTGTGATATTCCTTCCCTGTGTCCTTGTGTTCTCATTGTTCAGCAGCCACTTATGAGTGAGAGCATGCAGTATTTGGTTTTCTGTTCTTGTGTCAGTTTGCTGAGAATGATGGTTTCTAGATTCATCCATGTCCCTGCAAAGGACACAAACTCATCCTTTTTTATGGCTGTATAGTATTCCATGGTGTATATGTGCCACATTTTCTTTATCCAGTCTATCATTAATGGGCATTTTGGTTGGTTCCAAGTCTTTGGTATTGTAAACAGTGCCACAATGAACATACATGTGCATGTGTCTTTATAATAGAACAATTTATAATCTTTGGGTATATACCCAGTAATGGGATTCCTAGGTCAAATGGTATTTCTAGTTCTAGATCCTTGACAAATTGCCACACTATATTCCACAATGGTTGAACTAATATACACTCCCACCAACAAAGTAAAAGTCTTCCTATTTCTCCACATCCTCTCCAGCATCTGTTGTCTCCATATTTTTTAATGATCACCATTCTAATTGGTGTGAGATGTTATCTCAATGTGGTTATGATTTGCATTTCTCTAATGTTCAGTGATGATAAGCATTTTTTCATATGTTTGTTGGCTGCGTAAGTGTCTTCTGTTGGAAAGTGTCTGTTCGTGTCCTTCACCCACTTTTTGATGGGGTTATTTTTTTCTTGTAAATTTGTTTTACTTCTTTATAGATTCTGGATATTAGTCCTTTGTCAGATGGGTAGATTGCAAAAATTTTGTCCTATTCTGTTGGTTGTTAGTTCGCTATAATGATTGTTTATTTTGCTGTGCAGAAGCTCTTAAGTTTAATTAGATCACATTTGTCTATTTTGGCTTTTGTTGTCATTGCTTTTGGTGTTTTGGTCATGAAGTCTTTGCCTATGCCTATGTCCTGAATGGTGTTGCATAGTTTTTTTTTTTTGTTTGTTTTGTTTTAGTTTTTGTTTTTTTTCCCTAGGGGTTTGATGGTGTTAAGTCTTATGTTTAAATCTTTAATCCATCTGGAGTTAATTTTTGTATAAGGTGTAAAGAAGGGGTCCAGATTCAGCTTTCTGTACATGGCTAGCTAGTTTTCCCAACACCACTTATTAAGCAGGGAATTCTTTCCTCATTGCTTGTTTTTGTCAGGTTTGTTAAAGATCAGATGGTTGTAGATGTGTGGCATTACTTCTGAGGCTTCTGTTCTCTTCCATTGGTCTATAACTCTGTTTTGATACCAGTACCATGCTGTTTTGATTACTGTAGCTGTGTAGTATAGTTTGAAGTCAGGTATTTGAAGTCAGGTATCATGATTTCTCCAGCTTTGTTCTTTTTGCTTAGGACTGTCTTGGCTATGTGGGCTCTCTTTTGGTTCCATATGAAGTTTAAGGTGCTTTTTTCCAGTTCTGTGAAGAAGGTCAATGGTAGCTTGATGGGGATAGCATTGAATCTATAAATTACCTTGGGCAGTACGGCCATTTTGACAATATTGATTCTTCCTAACCACGAGCGTAGAATATTTTTCCATCTGTTTGTGTCCTCTCTTATTTCCTTGAGCAGTTGTTTGTAGTTCTCCTTGAAGAAGTCTTTCATGTCCCTTGCTAGTTGTATTCCTACATATTTTATTCTCTTTGTAGCAATTGTGAATGGGAGTTCACTCATGATTTGGCTCTCTCTCTGTTACTGGTATATAGGAATGCTTGTGATTTTTGCACATTCATTTTGTATCCTGAGACTTTGCTGAAGTTGCTTATCAGCTTAAGGAGATAATGGGCCGAGACAGTGGGGTCTTCTAAATATACATTCATGTTGTCTGCAAATAAAGACAATTTGACTTCCTCTTTTCTTAATTGAATACCCTTTATTTGTTTTTTGTGCCTGATTGCTCTGGGTAGAACTTCCAATACTATGTTGAATTGGAGTGGTGAGAGAGGGCACCCTTGCCCAGTGCCAGTTTTCAAAGGGAATGCTTCCAGTTTTTGTCCATTCAGTATGATACTGGCTGTGGGTTTGTCATAAATAGCTTTTTTATTTTGAGATATGTTCCCTGATACCTAGTTTATTGAGAGTTTTTTAGCAAAAAGGGATGTTGAATTTTGTCAAAGGCCTTCTCTGCATCTATTGAGATAATCATATCATTTTTGTCTTTGGCTCTGTTTATGTAATGGATTACATTTACAGATTTTCATATGTTGAGCCAGCCTTGCATCCCCAGGATGAAGCCTACTTGGTCATGATGGATAAGCTGTCTGACACACTGTTGCATTTGGTTTTCCAGTGTTTTACTGAAGATTTTTGCATCGACGCTCATCATGAATATTGGCCTGAAATTTTCTTTTTTAGTTGTGTCTCTCCCAAGTTTTGGTATCAGGATGATGTTGGACTCATAAAATGAGTTAGAGAGGATTCCTTCTTTTTGTATTGTTTGGAATAGTTTCAGAAGGAATGGTACCAGCTCCTCTTTGTATGTCTGGTAGAATTTGGCTGTGAACCCGTCTGGACCTTGACTTTTTTGGTTGGTAGGCTATTAATTGCTGCCTCAACTTCAGACCTTGTTATTGGTCTATGCAGGGATTCAACTTCTTCCTGTTTTAGTCTTGGGAGGGGGTAAGTGTCCAGGAATTTATCCATTTCTTCCAGATTTACTGGTTTGTGTGCATAGAGTTGTTTGTAGTAATCTCTGATGGTAGTTTGTATTTCTGTGGAATCAGTGGTGATATCCCCCTTATCATTTTTTATTGCATTTATTTGATTCTGCTGTCTTTTCTTTGTTATTAGTCGGGCTAGTAGTCTACTTATTTTGTTGATCTTTAAAAAAAAAACAGTTCCAGAATTCATTAATTTTTGAAGGGGTGTGTGTGTGTGTGTGTGTGTGTATCTCTTTCAGTTCTGTTCTGATCTTAGTTCTTTTAATTTTGATTATAGGGTATCAATTTTAGATCTTTATTCACTTCTCATGTGGGCATTTATTATTATAAACTTACCTCTAGACACTGCTTTAAATGTGTCCCAGAGATTCTGGTACATTGTGTCTTCATAACCATTGGTTTCGAAGAACATCTTCATTTCTGCCTTCATTTCATTATTTATCCAGTATATAATCCAGAGGAGGTTCTGAAGTTTCCATACAGTTCGGCAGTTTTGAGTGAGTATCTTAATCTTGAGTTCTAATTTGATTGCACTGTGATCTGAGAGATGGGTTGTTATGATTTCTGTTCTTTTTCACTTGCTGAGGAGTGATTTACTTCCAATTATGTGATCAACTTTAGAGTAAGTGCGATGTGATGCTGAGAAAAATGTGTATTCAGTGATCTGGGGTGGAGAGTTCTGTAGATGTCTATTAGGTCCACGTGGTCCAGATCTGAGTTTAAGTCCTGGATATCCTTGTTAACTTTCTGTCTTGTTGATCTGTCTAATATTGACAGTGGAGTGTTAAAGTCTCCCACTATTATTGTGTGGGAGTCTAAGTCTCTTTATAGGTTATTAAAACTGCTTTGTGTATCTGGGTGCTCCTGTATTGGGTGCATATATATTTAGGATCATTAGCTCTTCTTGTTGCATTGATCCTTTCACCATTATGTAATGCCCTTCTTTTTCCCTTTTGACCTTTGTTGGTTAAAATCCATTTTATCAGAGACTAGGATTGCAGTGCCTGCTTTTTTTT
>NW_016107337.1:2694759-2811276 GCF_001604975.1 Cebus imitator
TTGGAGGCTTTGTTCATTACTTCTCATTCTTTCTTCTCTAATCTTGCCTTTTCATTTTATTTCATTGAGTTGATTTTCAATCTCTGATATCCTTTCTTCTGCTTGATCAGTTCAGCTATTTCAGCTTGTATATGCCTGGTGAGGTTCTCATACTATGTTTTTCAGCTCCATCAAGTAATTTATGTTCTTCTCTAAGCTGGTTTTTCTTGTCAGCGTTTGGTCTAATCTTTTTTCAAGGTTCTTAGTTTCTTTGCATTGGTTTAGAACATGTTGCTTTACCTCAGAGAAGTTTGTTATTACCCACCTTCTGAAGCCTGCTTCTGTCAATTCGTGAAACTCATTCTCCATCCAGTTTTGTTCCCTTGCTGGTGGTGAGTTGTGATCCCTTAGAGGAATAGAGACGTTTTGGTTTTTGGTTATTTCAGCATGTTTGTGCTGGTTTCTTCCCATTGTCATGGGTTTATCTACCTTTGGTCTTAGAAGTTGGTGACTCTTGAATGGGGTCTCTGAGTGGTGGGTGTCCTTTCTGTTGATGTTGAGCTGTTTTTTTCTGTTCTGGGTTTTTTTTTTTTTTTTTTTTTTTTTTTTCCTTCTAACAGTCAGGCCCCTCTGCTACAGGACTGCTGGAGGGCCACTCCAGACCCTGCTTGCCTGGGAATCACTTGCAGGGGCTGCAGAACAGCAGAGATTGTTGTCTGTTCCTTCCTCTGGTAGCTTGGTCCCAGAAGGGTACCTGCCAGATGTCAGCCAGAGCTATCTTGTATGACATGTCTCTTTGGATACACGGGGTTCAGGGAGCCACTTGAGGAGGCAGTCTGTCCCTTATCAGAGCACAAATGCTGTGCTGGGAGCTCAGTTGCTCCCTTCACAGCTGCTGAGCAGGGACATTTAAGTCCACTGCAGCAGAACTCACAACCGCCCCTTTTCCCAGGTGCTCTGTCTGGGGAAGGTAGGGCTTTATTTATAAGTCCTTGACTGGCTGCTGCATTTTTTCAGAGATGCCCTGCCCAGCAAAGAGGGGGTCTAGTCACAGTGACTGTAGAGGCATTGCTGAGCTGCCACGGGCTCTGTCCTGCTGCTGTGTAAACTTCCTTGTGACTTTGTTTACACAGGCAAGGTTAGAACTGCCTCAATAATGGTGAACACCCCTCCCCAACAGAGTTGTACTGTCCTAGCTGAGCTCAAACTACTGTGCTGGCTGGGAAAATCTCAAGCCAGTGGGTTTCAGTTTGCTGGTCTTGGTGTGGGTGGGACCTGTCAAGCCTGATCACCTGGCTCCCTGCTTTGGGCTGCCTTTTTTTTCAGGGTAATGGGTAGATCTGTCTCACAGGCATCCCAGGCGTCAGTTAAAACAGCCACCCAGTTTTGTGCTGGAAACCTTCAGCGTCGGCTAAAATGGCTGCCCAGTTTTATGCTTGAAAGCTGCCACATTGGCGTTGTTGGCCCTGGTGGGAATCTCCTGGTCTGTGGGCTGTAAAGACCACGGGAAAAGCACAGTATCTTAGTTGGAGTGCTGGAGTGCTGGGAAAAGTCCCTAACTGCCTCCTTTGGGTAGGATAGGGGATCCTCTGGTCCCTTGCATTTGCTGGGTGAGGCAGCTCCCCACCCTGCCTCGGTTTGCCCTCCTTGAGCTACATGTACTGCCCAACAAGTCCCATTGAGATGAACCTGGTACCTGAGTTGGAAATGCAGAGATCAGTCACCTTCTGCACTGCTCTCACTTGGAACTGTCCTCTGGAACTGTTACTGTTCAGCCATCTTGGGAGAAGTCTCATTATTAGCATAATTCTTAAGATGATGATTTAAAAGGTAATTTCACCATATTTTTATTAGCTTTTTTTTAATATTAGAAACTTTAAGTAATGAAAAAACCAAACATGGAATATACTTTTCCTGTCATTTCTCATTGAGTTAATATTTTAGATGTTTGTGCATTTATCTTATAAAATTATTTTATCCTATGCACTTTAAGCACAATTATCATAGATAAATTAAATGAGACATTTGATTTATATTTTCCTTTAAATATACAAAAGTCAAGGCTTTAATTGGTAATGGTGGCAATGATGGCTAGATTTCTACCAAGCTCCACCTTCTTTTTTTCATTCTAATAGGTTAGTAGTGGGCACATGGATAGATGATATTTTCCAGCATCACTTTCAGTAGATGTGGACTTCATTCTCTCTACTCTAACGAGAGCAACATTAATGTGAGTGGTTTTTAGGCTGGAGCTCATAAGAGAGATGATGTTTCTTCTTTGTACTTTCTTTCTGTTTTGTCTGCTGGGTATAGGTGACACTGTGGCCCTAAAGAATGGTAGAATACAAATATAAAATGGTCTAGGCTCTTGAATCAGTATTTGCAGACTAGCTGCTCAAAATACTTTTCGTGCCCATAAATAAGAAGTAAGTCTTTATTGTCTGATATTTTACATAGCTCATAAGAATATAGATATTTTCATTGGAAGGGAGGATTTTGCCATAACAAGAATAAAATATGTGATATTCGTTTCGTTGACAAGCAGTATCGGGTAAACATGAACATTAGAATGTGGGATATTCCTGCCAAACCCTAATAAACATTTCATAAACCTATCATATGAAATAACTTAGAAGGTTGAACATGACTTGAGCCATTAGGTCTGTGGTGAAAGGTAGAGAAATAGAAGTTTGCTGTATTTTGACTTCTAATTGCAGAATTTAGCAATATATTATAGGGGATGAGATTAAGTTGCGATTGATAGATTTGTAAAGAGAGGAAAGAAAACAGTTCATAAAATGAGGGCCCTAGGGACTTGAAATGACTAAACTCACTGCTTCATATAACTTCAGTGTATAATCTCCATTAAGTTTAGAGAGAAAACTCTCAGCAAAATAAGGCACAAAACAATAAATAACAAAAAAACAACAACAACAACAAAAACAAAAGCATGTTGGAAATGAAACACAAGAGAGAACTGCTAAGTCTCTGAGATAATTTTATTGCCAAAGAGCCGATGAACTTTGCCTAAAAAGCCTGATTGTTCAAACTTTAAATCTGTGTTATCTCGTTATTCTGCCAAACTTCCACAAGAAGAAGAGAATTGTGAAAGCAGTAGGATGACACATTCCCACATGCTCACTGCAGGTATGGTCACAGGGTAGAATGCACAAAGAATTGCAGACTAGCTGAAAATTCTGATACGGCACGGTTGAAAGTCAAAGAGAAAGGGGACAGAGAGTTACTAAATGTGATCCTAGAGCTAATAGGAGCTAGGCCATATAGGCCTTACATGCCATTGTGTGTAACTTGGCTTTTACTCTGAATGAAAATGTGAGGTTTCCAGGGGTTTGAGTAGAGTAGTGACATGATCTCAATTAAAATTTTAACTTTTTGGAAAAATGACTCTGACTAATCCATTGAGAATATACTATAGGGATCAACCACAGACATAATGAGACTATTTAACAAGTTATTATAATTTTCTAGAAGAGACATCATGGTGGATTAGTCTGGGTTAGTATGAGTAAAATTGTGAGAAATTCTGGGATTCTGCATATTTTGTATGTAGAATCCAGCAGGCATTCTTTTGGATTGGCTGTAGAGTAAAAATAAAAGGAGTAAGGGAGTAAGGGACATTGCGTTTTGACTTTAGCAACTGAAAGGATGGAGTTTGTTTCTTGTATCAACTGAATTGGGGAAGTTATTAGAAAAAGCAAATTTAAGTGGGGAGATCACCAGGTAAGCTTTAAACATGTTTAATTTGAGATACCCATTGAATGTTCAAGTGAAGAGGTAAATAAAAATGGCAGGTGTTCTTGAGAGAAGCCTGAGTTGGATACTTTTGGGAGTTGTCAACACATTGATAATATTTAAAGCCACAAACCTGGAACAGATAACCCAAGAGCGGAGACAGAGATGAGAGTAGGCTATAGGGCTGGGTCCTGGAGAGTGCCGACATTAGAAGTCAAAGAAAAGGAAAGTAGTGAAGGAGACTGAGAAAGAATAGCTGGTTAGATAGAATAGATTCAAGAGAGTATGGAATCCTACAGACTAGTTGACAACATTCTGTTATGTAGAAGGGGTGTGTTATGGATGTCACATGCTGCTGCTGATAATAATGTAAGATAAGGTCTAGAAAGATCTTTTCATTAAGTGAGTTCATGTGGCTGTATCATTTCTACTGCAATATGAACAGAAGCGATGTGAGCTGTTTTCAGATCAGGGTTTTTAAAACAGCATCTGTTTCAACCAAACTCTTCTTTCCATGAAGGTGATATAAAAGATGACATGAGTCTAGGAGATGCTAAAGCCATCAATGTGAAAGAAGCCCGAATCCCTGAATCACCAAGTGGAAGAGTGGCACAAAAAGCCCAGAACACCATTCTAAACTGTTAAGTGAGCAAGAAATAAAATCCTCTTGTTTTTAGTGATTACATTTTGAGTCTATTTTTTTACAGTTGTTCAGCTTGCTCTAATTAATGCAGTAAGTTAATGTAGCTTTCTCCTTAATTTCTCCTCCCATCAAGAATGGTATAATAAAACCTTAACTACCCAGTAATATGATCATTTACTGACAGGTTTTCAAACAGTTTTATGTTTTTAAGTAAATCAATGTCTATTTTATATATTTTAGATCACATTAATGGCTTCTCAGACACCAATATGTTGCTCATAAAAAACACTAAAATTTTATTTAGTGATAACACACTGCTTAATAATAAAAAGAGGGAGTATATTCAAGTTATGGATAAGTTTAATAGCACCATATCTGATTTCAGTACCGAAGGGCTTTCTTTTACTTTCTGCCATATTTTGCTTCTAATGCCTTTCTCTCCACTTAATTTTTGAATTTTCTTTATTTCCTTTGCTTGTTTTCTCTATCATCTCCTCTCTTTTAGTGGTTGTTTTCCCACTTTTCCTCCTTTCTTTTTCTTTTCTTTCTCCATGTTTCCATGACTTTCATTTGTTTCCCTACTGTATAGTTCTCCTTTGTTTGGTTCACAAGAAACAAACAAAAATCCCTGGAACATGACTGAAATGCAGGGACAGTATAAACTGGTGTTTTGGATAGCCCACAGCAAATAAAGTACAGCCAATTAACCAAAGCAGCAGACACCAGTCTATGATGTTAAAATTATCATGGATCTATGAGCCCCTGATTTAGAATGAATTCCCTTTATATTTTATTTGCATATTTATGCACAAATTAAGATAAATATATCTTACCAGAAGGTCTAATGCTTTCCATCTACAAAAACTTAGAAAACTGAGAAAATAAAAATTGTCTTTTAAAAAATAGATGTTATTTGATCTGCAGTGTCTTCCAGGCTGCAGCTTCCTACCCCACTGTAGCAGCCACAGGGCCGGACTATGCATGGTGGCTGGACTCCATGCTCTCTCAGTTACACATCCCTCACTGTTCCACTCTAGTCTTTGCAAAAGTGTAGGATTCAGGCTGATAGTGACAGCTGGTGACACATAGCTGTGAGAATGTAGAATAAGGAGGTACAGGTAGAGTGAAAATCAGAGGTGGCACAGAGCAAAATAGCCTGAAATAATAATGCTTCTAAGACAAGCTAATTTTCCTTCCAGAATGTGACTTTTTATAATCAAAGTGTCCAGAAAAAGTGTCCTGAGAATGAACTCAGCCCAAATTCTTAAACTTCTGAGAGTTAAAGTGATTGAGAGTGGAGCAGAAGGCTTTCAAGAGTCAGGGATTGAAGCAAGAAAAACACGTAAACAACCTCTGGATCTGATGACCAGATCCCATATGGGATCATAAGAAGACTCAGGCAGAAACTACTTTGTAAAGATTGTGCGGGTGTTGATAACTCAGCTGTGGCCAGAAGAGGAGAGGCAAGAAGAAGATGACTCCTTGAAAATGCCATGGCAAATCACAATCTTCCCTATCTATCACCCACTCTGGAAACTACATAACTGAAAGAGTGAGGGAAAGAAAGGGCAAGTGTGATAATCCTGACTTGACCAAATACCCATAAGAAATTTAGATTAACTAGGATTAAAAAAAACAGCTTTATTAAAATTTAGTTTACATAACATACAGCTCACTCTTGAAAGAGTATATAATTTATTGGTTTTTAGTAATATTCACAAAATTGTGCATTGATCACCACTATTTAATGCCACAATCTCTCTATTCTTTTGGATTAAATACTGATATGGAACTTTTAAGACAAATGAAGAATTTGAGAAATTCAATTCTGTTGGCCCTGGACTAAATTCACTTGAAAGCAAAAATTGGTGACTTTTGGTAAGGATGGCGTTGTAAACATTTTGTCTTCATATTGTGAGGAAACTACTCACAGGTCCTTCATTAGAGTTTGCCTGCCTCATTTAAGCATATGCTTTCTTCAAATGTAATTAACAATCAGGGCTTTTTCATTCATTTGTCCAGCAAATATTTGTTGAGCCTTTATGTTTTGCCAGGGTAATTGCTAGGCATTGCCTGCTCTAAGTCAAGTGAGATTTTCTTAGAAACCTACGGTCAGGTAGGTGGAGAGATTTCTAAAGCCATTCTGGCCTTCATGATGCCGTCTTGACTCTATGCTTGAGAGACATGAAGCTGTGAGTGGGGATCCCATACCTGTGGACTTGCAGGAGGGAATTGACTGTATCTGTGAAGAAGATTCTGAGAACCATCTGAATGTTTCGTGAGAGACCCAGATTTTCTTGGAGGTTGGTCTCACACAGATACAGGAGAAACTAGTAAGCTGTTCTGAGAAGTGGATGCAGATTTTGAGAAGGGCAGTGAATGTCCTGAAGTGTAGTGAGATATGAACAGAAAGGTTCCTACTGTAATGTGGTTTGCATTCTCACTTCCTTCAGATTTCTACTTCAACATCACTCATCAGAGCTGCCTTCCAAGGCCATGTATCTGAAGTAGAATCCTATCCTGCTCCATTTTGCTCTGTTTATATGGGAAATATTTTTGATAACATCAGAGGGAATTGGACTCACAGGGTGAGTTAAAATAGAGAAATAGAGGTACATTTTTCCATGCCTGGATTTTGCGGCTATTGTGGTTGTCGGCTACTAACAAAAGCAACCATTGAGAGAGTACCTCTGATGTGCCATACATGAGTTAAAGATTTATATACACTATTTTATCCTTATGAGATAGTAACAATGTCACCAATTTACAGAGAAGGAAACTGACATTCCTGTCTCGTATCATACAATCTACAAGTAAATTTTGTAGATGAAATTCTAAGAGCCTTGATTTTAAATTCTTAATTACTATGAAAACATACCTTCAGCAATGCACTCACAACAGAGAGAGAAAAGACATTTAGGATACATTAATGATGCCAACAAACTTGTCCATGAGTGAAAGGAAGAATGTCACAATAAGCTGTAATTCTAGCCCAGAATATATGTTATATAAACATATATCATAATGTTAATTATATAAAATGGTTAAACATATTAACATTTACTAATAAGCAAGGAAACTGTAACTCATTTTTTTCTTTTATGCCACTGAATACTGCTATGAGAATAATTGCCAAATTAGAGGTCTTACCAAGACAATGTAGAACCAAGACAATGGTAAGAAGTTGAAGGGAAGAATATAAGAAAATAAATGCAAAACAAACTAGCAACCGCCAACCAACACAACAAACCCAACTCCAATTTAAAAAACTTAAAATACAACTAATGAAGAAAAAATATACAAAATACTTTTCTACTAACTTAGAAATGTCAAAAATAGTTTGTCCCTGTGGAGTAGTAACACATTTAACCGGGATTTTTGAGATTGCTTTAATGGAATAGAGATCCAGGATGAAGCTGACATGTTTCCTAACACGATTTGTCAAATACATCATATTCTTATTACTCAAGGATGTCCATGGATGGAGCAGTGAAATAAACCTTGACTGAAAGCTTGCAGACCCTCAGGCACCACCTGAGACACACTGAATCATAGGACTGAATCAGGCACATCTATGTTTGTATGAACAATATAGTTTGCTTGAAAAAATAAGGCATGCTAATTTTTATCAGAGATGATATATTATCAAAATTAAACTCTTTACCTTAATATGCCACCCATAGGCCTATGATTCACAACATTCTTTCTGTCTTTTATGCCACTTTGCCCCTTCTTTAGTTAATAAATTTGATTCTCCACATACAGCCTTGGTCCCCATTCTTTCTTCTTGGAAGCCATTCTGGACTCTGGCCAGATTTGGTTGTCCTCATATTTATGTTATCGTGGGACTTAGTTTATGTAGCTCTAGGAATGTGATTGCATTGGATTATAATTTTTTGTGTCTTCATCTCCCACAAAAAGAAGTCATTCTTCCTACTTTCTTCATAAGTGAGGTAAACATAATTTGGTCATCTGATTATTTCTTCAACATACATTTTTTTATAAGAAATTCTAGTAGAAGATTGGTTTTGTTCTATTGCTTATTGAATTGATATATTTAAAATTTGCTTTGAAGGAATATGTTATAGACAGTTTTTCTTATATTCTGGTGTCATTTATATTATATTGCTAGGGATGTGGCTAGCACATAGCTTTTAAATTACAGTGTAATACAGGCTTGCATAAGTAATCCAGACATCACTGATAAGTACTCAGATGAAAAGTGACAATGTTATTAACCTACTCTTTCCTCATTAACCTCATTCTTTGCCTAAGAGGTAATCATACTAACAGTTTGGTATATACCTCCCACACTCTTTCTGTATGCACTGGTAAATACAAAAATATTATTTTTGGCTAACATTTTAAGTACTTACTTTTGACATCTCCTTTTGATATCTATAATGAAAATATTTCTTCAAGTCTGTTTGTCTTTTATGTATTTATGGCATCTTTTGCAATATGGAATATTAAAAATTGTGTGGTAAATCATGTTAATCTTTATGGCATCTGTTTTTTTTTTTTCTCTCATCTTTTGCCTTTCATTCTGACTGCCAGAATTTTATTTTGCTGAACTGTAATTACAGGGATTGTGTCTGGCTTTGCTTCTTAAAAAAAAAAATAGTTACTCATAATGATCCAGTACTGGCGCTGACACATTAGAAGGACTCAGTAGACATCACTGGACTGACTGACTACTTTTCTACTAAAATGAGTTTCACTAATTGAATACATTTTAAATTCTATACCAGATCTCACTCTAAAATCCCATAGAGTGGTGAAATATTAAGAACACTTGAAATGATTAAGCAGAGCCTTCATAATTAAGGTAACTTTTATTATCTATCATTTTGGAAATTATATCTTAATTCATATCAGAATATACTTATCCTTCAAGCTTTGAAACCTTGATTCTGTTCAGAGTGAGCTTATTAGCAGAGCTTTTAAATGAGAGGCCAGATGCTGAAACAAGACTATTTGCAACATACCTCTCATGCTGTGAAATAAAATTATAATGTAAGACTGACTTTATTTTCTTGCATTTGCTAATTTGTTAAAGAAATCTGTATTTTTTTTTTAATATAAGAGGATTTATAGCTAATGCTATTGTTGAAACAGCACAAAACCAATTTCTGGTATTTAAACATAACAGCTAATGATTTATAGCATTAATTCCCAAACTTCTATATTTGAAACGTGGCTGTATATCATGATACATTTCTGTAATCATCTACTACTTTTGAAGGCAAACACAATTATTCAAAGGTATATGGTAGTTGGGGGTGGAAGTCCCGTGTATATGTGGAAGGTATATGGTAGTTGGGGGTGGAAGTCACATGTGTGTATATTATCTCTCCTGAAAATTTTCTTTTCACCCATATTTATTATTCTAAGATCATTAATTTTTTTTTTTTGTATTTTGGGGTAGTTCAGTGTACCATTCATTTCCCTTTATGCACATTAATGGATACAACATTAAACAGCAACCACCATACTAGGCAGGCTCAATATGATACCTAATTATAGCTTTACAACAAGCGAAAGTAATAAGTGTCACCGTATCATTTGACATTTGTAGAAACTGGTGTTGGAAGATATTAGGCAACTTGCTCAAGGTGACATAGTGAATACATGGCAGATCTAGAACACGTGGAACTCAGCTTTGTTTCACTGCAAAACTCATATTCTTAGTTTTATCCTCCTAGGAGTTTCAGTTCTTCAAGCAAAAGCTGCGTTTGCGTAGTGCTTACAAGTATTCCTTATAAGATTCTGACAGTTTCAAAAGCACTTATTTTCTCCTTTTCCTTTTTCTGTTTGCTTTTTTTGGTTTCGTTCTCCCTCCCTCTCTCTTCTTCCTGGTCTCTGGCAACCACCAATATACTCTTTATCTTTATGAGATCCACTTTTTACTTCCCATACATGAGTAAGAACATGCAATATTTGTCTTTCTATGCTTGGCTTATTTCACTTAATGACTCCCAGTTCCATCCGTGTTGTTGTAAACAAAAGGATTTCATTCTTTTTTATGGCTGAATAATATTCCATGTATATATATACTACATTTTTGTATCCGTTCATCCACTGACACTTAGGTTTAGTCTGTATTGTGAATAGTGCTGCAATAAACATGGCAGTGCAAGCACTTACTTTTACTTTGCATACTAAAACGCAATGAAGTATCAGGATGAAATTTAAATAAAGAGAGCAGAAAATTGTATTCACTGCTGATCCAGAATTAAGAGATTCTTGTGGTTGGCACTAGGGTCATAGTTTTTGTGATAGGAACAAAGTTGATGGTACAGTGTAAGTCCTAGTCATCATCAGCAGAATCTGGTGTGACAATCAATGTCAATGTTTTTCTATCGTTATTCCATAAACTTGCAATCAGACAAAGAAAAGTAACAATTTATGATATATTTGGTGGGAGTTAATTTATACTGGGAGTGTTTGACAAATTGAATTTTGCAAAATTTTGGGGCAAATCTTGAGCCAATGTGCAAGCAGATATTGGAATTGAAGGCGTTGAAAGTGTTAGACTCTCCTAAGTTTTGAAATTGTGGATCTGAGAAAAGATTACCTAAATCCCCAGTATCCCAGGAACCCCCAGGGTGTTTTTATATCACCTTCAGTACTATATAATTTCCCTCTGGAGAGAATGAAAAGCAATGAGATTATTGTTTAAGCCATGAATACTATCTATCTGTCAATTTCCAGCACAGTGCTAAGAATTTAAGGTAGAGTGATAAATAGCAGTGACTGAGATACGCAGGGTTTCAGCACTGCTAATGAGCAGGAGTAAATGACAATGGCAATAACTGTAGCAAGAGGGCAGCTACAGAACTGTCTCAGAACACACCATATTTCTTCAGTTTTAAGATGCCAAAAATTGTCAGGTGTACCACTGATGTAATCAGATTTTTAAAAATTTGTAAAATAGAAAAAATATATTTATTGAATGTGCATATCATTTGAAAGATGAGTCTGGATTTCAGAAATGTTTGAATGTGGCTCAGAATTAAGAACAGGGAGAATTTTCACAGGAATTAATATTTAATTGAAGGCTACAAAGATGAGTAAAAGCTGGACGTTGGTGCATGGTGGAGATAACTGAGGAAGACATGCATCAGGCAGAAGGAATGACTTAGCTAATGTTCCTGAGATGAAAAAGAGTAGTGAGCTAAATAGCACAGAAAGACAGGCAACCCCTGAGACTGGTAATCAACATCAATAAGTAACTCATAGTAAAGATGAAGGATTCAGCATATGAAAGACTTGTATATCATGACTCAGATTTCACACTAAGTCTAATAAAGAGTTTTAAATAGGGGAGTGATCTAACAGCTATTAAAAATATCCTGAGTTCAATGTGAAGAATGCATTGGACTGGGACAGAAGTCAGTGAGGGGAGATGCCGATCAGAATGCCATTAATCCTTTTCAGAGAGGGGATTCTATGCCACCTGGTTTGTAGGGATACAGGGGATTAGATATATTCAAATTACATGAAAAATGTTGAACTGATTAAGAAATTTCTGAGTGTAAGTTTTGTTAGACAATAGGCTACCAATAGTGACATTTGAGAATCCTTATCTGTGGGATGCTATACACCTACAGCAGAATGTGTAGGTAACAGCTGGGCCAGGTTAGTGCACAGACCTCTGTGGAGTGTGCACTATATTCAACTGGTGAATATACACCCCACACTTGTGCAACCAGCATTGTTTTGGTTGATAGGAGGATAACAAGATTTGGAAAATAATTAGCATATGTTATGATTTCTATAGTATGAGTGCTCACAAAAACAAACAATCTAACGAGTTAGAGTAAGAACGGTTATGTGTTAAAGAAGTGAGGGATTGAACTGGACGTTGAAAAATAGGATTTCAAGAGGTTAATGCAGATGGCTGAGGCATTCTTCATGGGAAGAACAAACAAAGAAAAAGGAAAAGAATACAAGTTGTGTTCGAGACAGTAACTGCTAAGTGAAGCAAACGTTACATAACTGATCTTTGATGTCTTTCTCTCTCTTACGTGCCATGTCAAATCACTCACATAATCACAAGGGCCTATCAATTTTCTTCTGGGATATCTCTCAAATGCACATTCTTCTGAAGTGCTTTTTCTAAAGTGCATACCTGATCATATTTTTCATGTGCTTAACATCCTTCCACATTTCCCCACTCTCTGTGGAGAAAGGTCAATACTTTGTAGTAAGACTTATGAGACTTATATGACTCCACGATCTGTCTCGTGATTAACTCTCTGGTCTCTTCTATGTCTCAGCATACTTCCCTCTCTTTTCCACTATGAGTACTTTAGCCAGAAAGGATTTATTTCCTTTTCACAGACATGCCAAATTCTCCCTTGCCTGTCAAATATTGCACCTAATTTTTCTTTCTTCTGGAAGTCTTCACTCCTTTATTTATCTTTCTCCCATCATTTATACATCACTTTCTCCAAAAACTTTCATGTTTTCTTCAACAATGAGACTGAGATAACAGCTTCTCCCTCTGTTCCTTGTTAACATTTGTTTTCATTCATACCTTAGCACTTTCACCATGAAATCCTTGCTTATATTCATATTCGGATATCCCCTGAAGCACAACAACAACAAAAACATACCCTATAAACTTCTGAGTGTATACACTAACTTATATTTCCAGTATTTGCAATAATACCAGGAATTTAGTAAATGCTGAACACGTATGCTTTGAATGGATGATTGGCTGAATGGTTATCATTTTGAGAAGTGAGGCGTTTGTTTGGCTACTTGGAGAGCACCTTATAAGAGGCTTTAAATGCAACTTGAACAAGGTCCATGTTTTTATTACTTTTATACTAGAGTTCTGCAATCATAGGCCAAATCTGGAACATGACTTACTTGGTTATATCTTGTGAGTTAAGAGCCATTTTTGCATTTTTAAAGAGAGAAGGAAGAAGGAGAGGAGAAGGAGAAAAGAAGAAGACTGAGAATTCATGTGACCCATAGCCTAAAATATTTATTATCTGGCCCTTTACAGAAATAGTTTACTAGTGCCTGGTCTACAAGAATAGGTAATATACCATCTTTGTAAACATTTCTCCAGAATAATGTTGATGCTTACGTGCTTTTAACAACACTTGGCTACTTATATACTGAATCTTTATCAATCTTGATTTAAGTGTTATGATATAGCTGCTAATTTTTAAAAATCCTATTACCTAAATTATTTCTCATTTATCTCTGTTAATTTTTTCAAAAACCAGGGAGATGAACTGGATTACTAATTTTTCATTATTTGTGCTGATATGGTATCATAATAATACAACCAGGTTTAAGTTATGAGATCTTGCTATAGTATAAATGTCAGTTTACTTCACAAAACAATACATAAAACAAGCACTATATTTTTGCCATTAATTTTTTAGTGAGTAAACTTCCTCACACATTATAGTCATCAAATAAATGATCGGTGGATGATTGGATGAGTGAACAGATGACCCAGATGGGGTATATTGGTTCAGAGAGTGTGAGTAAATTAGTCTCAGTCATATGACTAGTAAATGACATAATTGATGCTTTAACCTAGGGCTTCTCCTAAGGCCCATAATAATTTTGTGTTGATCAAATGTGGATACCTTTTATCTTAAAGCTTCCTTAATGAACATCACAATTATAATCTATTCAAATATTTTCATATTCATATTTAATATTTACTGAGCTATGTATTATAAGAACTTTACATGAACATATTTATTTAAACCCCACAAAATTGGATGGAGTAGAAAATATTACCATCTCATTTTAATAAACCAGAAATGAAGGCACAGAAGGAACAAAACACGGCCCCAAATCAAACTGTGAGCAAAGCCCTGACGTGAACCAGCTTCATTTTCAGAGCTCTTACCTACAGCTGTATACAACTGAAGACTTGCTTTAGGGTACATGCTGACTGTTATGTGTATAGCACTATGCTTAGTGCTAGGTAATGTTTGCCTAATGATTAGCCTTCCTTTACAATCTTGCAGGTCAGCATAATTTTCCTCTTTTGGAAGCTGTGCAATGAGTTGATTTTATTTGTAAATCAATACAAATTCTATGGAGGATGAAATTGAAACTTAGAGGTTAAGTCATATATTTACAAATGAATATTAGTATAAGTAAAATGGATTCATAGATCTTAAAGAAATACACTATATCTTTTTCTCACACTAACATCTTATACTTAGTTCCAAATTAGAGATCCTGAGAATTACACTTTTGCTATTTATTGTTTTCAACTTGGTAATAAAATATCAATTTGATAATGAAGCAAATATGCAATATTTTGAAGAAAACACAGTTTCCAGTTGATGAAAGATATTTATGTATGGTTATAGATAGCCAGCTACTTTTACTGATGGTAATTTTAATTTTTTATGAAAAAAGCAGTTATGTAGCAGAAAGTATCTTTATTTTTGCACCAAGAAAGTTATTTGGTGATATCAGAGAGATAAGAACAATGAACTTGTATACCTGCAAGAAATGATACTTACAAAAAATGTCTTTTTGTGTTTTATTTATTTTTAATTTTTTAATTTTAATTTTTAATTATTATAGGTACATAATTCTATATATTTGTGAAGTACATGTGATGCTTTGATACAGGCATACAATGTGTAATGATCAAATCATGGTAAATGAGATATTCATCACTCTAAACATTTATCAATTCTTTTGTGCCAGAAACATTCTAATTCCAATCTTTTAGTTATTTTAGAATATACAGTAAGTTACTGTTAGACATAGTCACCCTATTGTACTACAAAATACCAGTTCTTATTCATTCTAACTGTATCTTTGTACCCATTAATGATGTCCACTTTATCTCCCCTCCCTGCGGTCTTTTCCAGCCTCAGATAACCATCATTCTACTCTCTACCTTCATGAGTTCAACTATTTTTTTAGCTCCCACATATAAATGAGAATATGTGATATTTGTCTTTCTGTACCTGATTTATTTTGCTTAACATAATGTTCTCCAGCTCTATCTATCTTGCTGCAAATGACAGGATTTCATTATTTCATTTAGTGTTTGAATAATATCCCATTGATTTCCTTTCTTTTGGATATATACCTACCAGTAGGATTGCTGGATCATATGGCAGTTTTGTTTTTAGTTTTTTGAGGACCTCCATACTCTTCTCAATAGTGAGTGTACTAATTACATTCCCACCCACAGCGTATGAGGGTTCCTCTTTCTCCACATCCTCACCAGCATTCATTATTGCCTATCTTTTTTATATTAGTCATTTTCACTAGGACGAGATGATTATGTGATTGTAGTATCGATTTGCATTTTTTTGGGGGATGGAATTTTCCTCTTGTTGCCCAGACTTGAGTGCAATGATGCAATCTCGGCTTACTGCAACCTCTGCCTCCTGAGGGTCAAACAATTCTCCTGCCTCAGCCTTCCGAGTAGCTGGGAGTACAGGCACACACCACCACACCGGCTAATTTTTGTGTTTTTAGTAGAGTCAAACTTTCACCATGTTGGCCAGGCCGGTCTCTAACTCCTAACATCTGGTGATCCACTGGCTTCAGCCTCCCAGAGTGCTGGGATTACAGGCATGAGCCACTGCATCTGGCCTGATTTGTATTGCTTGGATGATAAGTGATGCTGGGTAATTTTATATATACCCATTGGCCATTTTCTATGTCATCCTTTGAGAAACATTTATTCAGATCTTGTGCCCATTTTTAAATCAGATTTTTTTCCTGTTGAAGTATTTGAGCTCCTTATATATTCGAATTATTAATCTTTTGTCAGATGGAAAGTTTGCAAGAAAAGACTGCCTCATACTGTTTGTGATTATATATACATACACGTTTGACACAGTGATTTTACATTAGAACAATGTATAGTAAAATTTATCCAGGTTAGATTTTGAGTACAGATCACATTAAAAATAAGGGCATTATGTTACTGTCTTGTAAACTACTACATTAATGGCAAAAGAATATTTAAAAACAAATCAATATGGTCAAAATAAGGGACATAGGAGAAAATAAAAACATTATGGAAGTTACATTTTTAACTAAAAAGTGCTGCCTGACTTATAAGAAGTAAGAAAGTCGTATCTTAAAATGGCAAGTTGAGGGCTGAAAAATGGCCCAATTTATTCCACAGAAGCTTTAAAAGTTTTCTGGATTGATAACACCAGATAGATAGATAGATGGAGTTACAATTATTTTATATGTATGTGTGTATATATATAACAGTTGCAGCTTTTATTTTGCATTTGAGAGTACATATACAGGATAGTTGCATTGGTATATTGTGTGATGCTAAGGCTGGAGTATAAATGATCCCATTGCTCAGGTAGTAAGCACAATACCCAGTCGGTAGTTTTTCATCTCCTGCCTGTTTCCTCCCCGTGCCCAACTCTGCTCTAGTAGTCCCCAGTGTCTTTTGTTCTCATATTTATGTCCATGCGTACTCAATGCTTACCTCTCACTCTAAGTGAGAACATGTGGTATTTGATGTTCTGTTCCTTAGGATCATGGCCTCCAGCTGCATCCATATTGCTGCAAAGAACATGGTTTTATATGTTTTTATGGCTGCATAGTATTTCATGGTATATACGTACCACATTTTCTTTATTCAATACACTGTTGCTGGGCACCTAGGTTTATTTCATGTTTGATATTGGGAATATTGTTGTAAGAAACATACAAGTGCATATGTCTTTTTTGTAGAATAATTTATTTTTCCTTTGGGTGTGTACCCAGTAATGGAATTGCTGGGCCAAATGACATTTCTGTTTTAAGTTCTTTGAGAAATCTCCAAATTGCTTTCTGTGGTGGCTGAATTAATTTCCCACCCACAATGCATAAGTGTTCCCTTTCCTCTGCAGCCTCACCTAGGAAATACCACCACATATTATTTAAATTGGGATTATTGGCTGGAATTTTCATTCAGAAACAGCTATACATCAAAATACCCTACTTTACTTCTCAGAGAAAAGAAACTTCCTTTTATCTATCCTACGTGAATGAATGAACAGAATGTAGAATATCCATACAATTGAATATTATTCAGCAATAAAAAGTAACAAAGTATTCGTGCATGCAGCAGCACAGATGAACATTGGAAACTAAGTGAAAGAAGACAATTGCAAAAGGCAATATATTGTATACGTCCATTGATATGAAATTTCCAGAATAGGCAAACCTATAGAGATACAAAGTAGATTAGCATTTACCCCAAGGGCTAAAAGTGGAGGAGAATGGAAAATAACTGTTAATGAGTATGAGGTTTCTTTTTGGGGAAAATAAAACTTTTAAATTTACAGTGTGCTGATGGATGTACAATTCTGTGAACATGATAAAAATGCCTTATGTTGTATGCTCTAGCCAGCTGAATGATAATGTTATTTGAATTACATCTTACTAACTCTATTATTAACAAAACACAACAAAATCCCTAAGTATTTGTCCTGTAGAAAAGATAAAGCAAAAGGTCTTTGAACTAAGACAAATCAGGTACAGTTGAGGGTGAAGAAACCTTGCTGAAAATAAGGGGATAAAGTGAATATTTACATACTAAAGCTCACTACTCTTCAGGCTTTTTGTATCACTCATTCTAGAATGTTGGCATCCAGGTTTGTGATCTCCCTAGGTCTTCTCTGGGGACTCTGATCAACCCCAACGGACACAGCCACTGACGAGAACATCAGGGGTTCTCCAAACACTGATCAATCAGACTGCCCTGTACTAAAAACTAATATGAACAACTTTCACCCTGCATGTTCAACACTGATTGTCTCAAATAGCTAATAAAAGTCCAGAAAAATATACAGAATAAATCAAACTAAACAAGACGGAGACCATGCATGGTTAAAAAAGTGAAAAGCTATCACTAATATCTTTGAATAAATGAGAACATAAATCGCATTCCTAAAACACAGAAATTCAGAGAAACAAAATAGCTCTTGGAAATTAAAAACCTAATAGAAATGACAAACTTGTGAGAAAAGTATTGAACAAAAGTAGATAAATCTTCCAAAAAACTTCTAGGAATTAAAAGAAAATTGTAAATAGTTAAAAGATATAGAAGAATTAAGATATTTAGGGAATCTAACAAGATGTTCAGTATCTGAATAAAAGCAGATAAAATAATCACGAAAATAATTTGAAAAATATTCCAGAACTCAAGGATGGGGAGGATAAGTACTTGTAGACAAGTAGTTACTTATGACAATGATATGAAAAATAAGAGGCAAGAGTAGATAGACTGATACTCAAAATTCATATTTTAGGCAGGTCGTGAGCATGGGCAGTAGGTTCTGAGCATGAGAGAGAGTGTCAGGAATTTGATGAATGAAGGAAGACAGTGGGGAATAATGTTCTTGAAGAAGCATTAGAAAGTCAGCAAATCTTAGTGCAGTTACAACTCCTGAGCCTCAATCAGAAAAAAAGGGAATGTGAAAAAAAAAAATAAAGCAAAACAAAACAAAGAAACAGCCTTTATTTTTGCGATTGTAGGGGAGGCAGTGTCCTCAGGTGACAGCCAAGTTTTCCTATAAGGCAAAGAGATGGAAGGGGCTCCTGGGGAACATTAGCATGACTTCAATGGAAAGAAAGAAGATAAAGAATTGGGAGTTTTCCTATAAGGCAAAGAGATGGAGGGGGCTCATGGGGAACATTAGCATGACTTCAGTGGAAAGAAAGAAGGTAACGAATTGGGTGAGATTAGGTGATTTGCCAAACATCACAGAGAAATAATGGATGATTTCATGAGCTTGGAATGTCTAGCAGCAATTGAAGTCAACTAAACTCTGATCTCTAATTTTGATAGTTTCTTAGGAATGAGCAAACAATTGTACTAGTGATACACAAAGCTTCCTTCAGTGATTTATAGGGTAAATAATTACAGAAATTTTGCATGATTTAATGTCACTGATACAGCAACTATGTGTAATTATGACCATTTATGGGAAAGCATAAGTCTATTAATTCTGTCTTTTATCTTTTTCTGTATTTGAAATATTTATTTCTAGCTATGTATTTTCTTACTGTATGCCAAGGATTTCAGTGTAATGCTATTCCACTGATAAGAATTCAGAAAATTACTTTTGAAAAGATGACTCATATATAGAGATCATATTTGGCAAAATTTTAAAGCTGTATCTAGAATCATAGACCTCAATGGGACTTGGTGGTGTCCTGTATTCTGAATTTCCAAATAGATATTTTCTTAATCCTTAAAATCATCTAAATATTGGCTGGGAGGATGGGAATAATCTCTTGGAAGAGGTAGATGAAGGATAGAGGAAAATAAATGAGACTTTTCTACCAGTCCAGTCAATAATTGAAGATAAATACATAGAATCATGATGTTAGTTTATAATTCATGAGATGCAACCAATAATAGGGATAAGATAAAAGATAGGAAAGGAATAATTGTTTGGAGTCAGACTTCAATTTTTACTCCCATAAAAACACTAACTGAGGCTGGATGCGGTGGCTCATGCCTGTAATCTCAGCACTTTGGAAGGTGGAGACTGGAGGATCATCTGAGGTCAGGAGTTCAAGACTAGCCTGAGTAACGTGGTGAAACCCCGTTTCTACTAAAAATAAAAAAAATGATCTGGGTGTGTTGGCACATGCCTGTAATCCCAGCTATTCAGGAGGCTGAGGCAGAAGAATCACTTGAACCCAGGAGGTGGAGGTTGCATGAGCCCAGATCACGCCATTGTACTCTATCCTGTGCGACAAAAGCAAAACTCTGTCTCACATGCAAAAAACAAAAACAAAACAAACAAATACTAACTGACATATCCTAGATTATTAGCCTGCTCAGCAAGGGAGTATTAATTTTTATCTGAAAAATCTTTCAAATTTTTTGAAAATTTATGGAGCAATAGCATATTTATTTAAAACATATTTTGAACTTATGATATTTTATTATTAAATCATTACAAATAATACATTATTCCCCAGCAGAATATTTCCTTAAAAATTATGTGTCTTAGTTATCTTAAAGATCCTTAAATTCAGTGTAATTAAATATATTTACTAATAACTTATTAAAGACATTTATTGAATATGTATTGTGTTAGACAGTGGTAATAGAAAGAAGTATGCTCTGACCTCATGTATCTTACATTTGAAACTATAATATATGTTGTTTGGGCTTTTAAAAAATGTGGAAGAATCAGGCTCACTTTGAAGGTCCAATTTCTATAATTTATTTTTGTTTATTTCTTATTTTGCCTTGATTTCTGATTAAGCTAACATTTGAAACAAATTTTATTGTCTGCTGCTGGTTAAAATTTGATTTTATTTTTTCTGCTTAAATGGCATTTTGCCTTGGAGCAACCTATGCATTTGACTTCGTATAACTGTGGCAATGAACCAAGAACCGGTAAGTCACAATACTTCTTAGGCAATCCATTACCATGTTTATAAAGTACAAGGGAAAAGCAAGTTAAATTTGTGTTTAAAATAGTCAAGACAACAAAGTACAGAATATAAAGTTACTAGTCTGATGATCTGAGGAAAAGGGTTATACATGGAAAGAACAAAATGTGTTGTGTCTAAAATATATACTATTGAATTTTAGGATCTTGAAAATGTGTATGTAACCTATCTTTTGTAATGAATTTTGTAAGCATCAAATTTTTTAAAAGATTTTAAAAATAGAGAATAGCATACAAAGAAATGAAAAGTTATTTATGATTCTTCAAAACTAGGATAGTCATAGAATGTGTATTTCTGTTTTCATTGAGTATTTTTTTAGTAAATATATATGTGAATATATAAAAGTAAACTTGTGGCATATTCAGGTTTATAACTTGCAGCTTCAGTTTAGGATTTTATACTCTGTTTTCTCAAATCATTAAGAATTTTTATAAGATATCTTTTTAAATGACTACATAACATTCCATTTTATAGCCATTCAATGAGTCGCTATTATAAGGGATATACCTAATGTGGTTATCACAGACACATTCACAATATTATGCAAAATTTATTCTCTTTAGATTCAAAGATGGCATCATATGCTATATTTCTTGTGTGAATATTTGTAACAGATGGTCACAAGAGATTGTGCATATGTTCTTTCTGTAATCAGTTCAATCATTAATTACATAATCTAAAATTGACTATGTTTCTGAGTATGAGCACATAATATCTATTAGGTGCACAGAGAATAAACTTAATATCTGATCTACTTTTGATCATTCTTTTTATTATGAATTATACATATATGTTCACTCAGTATTATTAGTTTAGCTAACCATTTTATTAAGTGATTCTAGTTAGAGCAGAATGTCAGCTTTGGAAGACGGAAGGAGTAACAATTTGCTTAATTCTTGCAAAATTAAGGAAAATCCCAAACACTTAATCATAGCACAATGAGTAGAAGAAAGAGTGAGAGCCTGTGGATCTATGAATAGTTCTGAGTTGACATCTCCACAGAGTCTCTTACTACCCTTTAGCCATAAGCAATTCACTTAATGTATTTAAACTCAGTTTCTTGTATTATAAAATTCATGCACTTACAGGTAACTTGGAAGAAACCACTATAAAAATCATCATAATTCCTTTATAACACTGGCTGACACATAAAAGGTGTGCCACGAATGGCGATAATTATGATTAGTGTAATTAGGATCTATAGGGATTAGACCCACTTTCAGAAACTCAGCATCAGATCAGTTACAGGTTTGAGACTATATGAAGATACTATAGAAAGACAAATGATTCTCTGTAAGGGCAGCAGTGAAATCTGTGACTGTCATTTTATAGCAATATCCCTCTTCTTCTAATCTCACTCAACAGCAAATCAAAAACCAGACAATTTTAATTATATGGGTCCCATGGAAGGTAATAAATGGTTGTTTATAAACACTGCCAGTGGTTTTCATGCGCTAAAGATAAATCTTTAGATGTGGACTTCTGCTTTTTTGGGTGGTGCTTGCAGATGGGCATTTGATTATGATGCATTAGTCAGCAAAGGTTAATAGTTTTCAAGGCAAGCTGTGGGGCCTCCCTTAGAGGATAATGAAATCCACTGGAGTGGCTCAGAGCAGCATGTTGCAGAAAGATGTATCATTCTTACTTATGATAGAACATATATATCTGGTTTTACTAAATAGAAATGGATTTCTATTACTGTCACTATGGAATTTCTTTTATTTACTAAACTTTTCTGTAAAATTAGAAGAGTGATTAAGCAAATGTTTTCTACACTCTTAATAAAATGTTGATAATTGACTAATTTGTGCAGTGAGCTTTTACTTCTAAAGCCATTTTATAATAACGAAAATATATATGAATATTTAATTTTTGTTCCAATTCAGTAAAATTTGACATACATAAACATTTCTAAAAAGAAATAATAAATTTTTTAGCTTTAGTTAACTAAACCATCATTCATTTCTAATTAATTAAAATGGCATAACATAAAAGCAAGTAATAGCTCAGATAATGGAACACCAAAGAAACAACCTTCCTTCTTTTTTCTTGTAATGGCCTGCGTATGATAAAGCTAAGGTTTATCTCTAATTCCAGAGCAACACTACTAGCTCCAGTAGCAAGAGAAAACTAAAAAAGCTCAATGTTTTTTTCAAACTAATTGCACTTTTAACCAAGAAATCCCTTGGGGTATTAGAGAAAGAAGCAGCTAATGTTTTGCCATAGAATGCATGAGCATTTTCATTCGTGTGTGTGTGTGTGTGTGTGTGTGTGTGTGTATGTGTATGTGTTTGAAGTTTTTTAGGATTTTGAAAATGTGTATGAAAAAGTCTCAAGTATACATACGTATATACATACACATATATTTTGTTCATATATAACATACAATAACAGCTTGAACATATAAGTGGGACTTTTTCATTTGAACCACTAAGGTCTAATTTAATATCAGTTGCATGCAAGTTGACTGAAAGAAACCTTTGCACAATGTGTGAAGACAGGTATTGCTCATGTATATTAATGTTTTTAATTATATTGCAACAAAATGTCAAATTTGCTTTAATGTACAAAATATTTCAAAAACCTAAAATATGGTAAAATGCTTGTTTTGTTATAAAGATTCATACTTAATTCATATTTAAACTACCAGTAACTTTTCACTAAAAATTCTTCCAAGACAATTAATATTAAAATCTTAAGATATTAATAGCTTCAAAATTTTCTTGAAATATTTTACTTCATAACTCATTTATTTATCCATTCATTAAATACTTAGGGTTCATATGTGCCAGCTACTTTTCTAAGTGATGAAAATCAAGATAGATATAATTTATTTAGAATCTACTATTTTAAAATAGTTCATCCATTGTTAACATATTAGTAGCAATATAGTAAAGTTAACATGAGGGTTCTCAAACCAGGCTAACTAGTTTGAATACAGGCTTCCCCTTGCTAGCCTTTTCTTGCCTCTCTGTACTTTGTCTCATGTGTATGTTGAAAAGAAAATGCCACCTAGCTTCACTGTTTTTCTATATAAATGGAAATACTAGAACTTCACTCTAGGTTTTTTGTAATCTAGCTGTGTTGCTAGTATATGTGAGCGTACTATGGAGGAATGAAGTAGTCTTACATCCTTTTTGCTACTCCACATTCTTAATGCTATTTATTTATTTTCTTTTTTATTTTCAGTTTTCACCCATCATCTCACAACAGATCAGGTACTATGCCATCCTTCTGTTAATGCTTTTCTAATTTCTTCAAAAATTTTCTAAGGTTTTTGAAAGAAAAAAAAACCACTAAGATTGGCTTTGAAATGTGGAATGCACATAAACAATACAATAATAGGAAATGACTTAAAAGTATATACTAGACATAATGATTTTGTAGGATTCCTGACCACTTTCTGGTGAACTATTATAGGATCCCTGGGTGCCATTTTAAAAATTATTCTCTTCCCCCTAAAACCTATCTCCCATTTTTCTTGTCTTTTCTATGATATACTCTATCACGCTTTTCCCTAATAGTCATACAAAAATATCTTAAATCAACACATTTAAAAAAATATTTTATATGAAGTTGGAAATACAATCTAGGAGCATGCTGAATTAGCTGTTCACAAATTCTCATTGGGTGACTATAAATTATTACAAAGTGAAAACAGTTTAATATGCAGGTAGATCAAGAATCTCAATATGATCAGAGACCTAGAAACTCTACAAACTCTTATGTGACATGCCCTTGTCACCCTACCTTTAACCCTTCTTCTCCACTAAGGTTAACTATCATCTTGACTTCCAGCATCAAACGATAGTTTTGTCTGGTGTTGCATTACGTACTTCAACTCCCTCACAACTACTTAAGTGTAAACAAAGTCAGTTTCCTTCCCACACTCTTATCTACTGATAAAGTAAAAGGAAATTAATTCTCATTGGAGAGGTATGGGGATACTCCTTAAAAAAACAGATTCACTGATAGAAAAATTTTTTTCAAAATATAAAAACAAAAAACAAACTTGTGTTTTTGAATCTGACCATTGCATGCTAACACTGAAATTCTGAACAGTTTATTTAATGTTTCTGATTCACAATTTCCTCCACCCTAATGGGATTGTTGTGTAAGGATTGAGTAGGATGTGGAAGAGCTTAATAAACTATAAAATGCTATAAAAATGTAAGATATTAGCAGCAGCAGCAGTAGTTTTGCCAAAAAAGAAAAATGAGAGACAACTTTGGGCAAGGCTGGTTAGCATAGGATGTGTTGCGGAAATGGTAAGTACCATATACAGATGAGATTGCAGTTATATTGTCTGGTACATGGTAAAGGGATTAATTATGGGACATTAAATTAAAAATGTAGCTTGGATACATGTTGAATCAATCTCTATTAATATGCAGTATAACCTAAACATAGTTTTTGAAGTTTCTTATTGTTTAAAGTTATTCTTATTGCTTTTTTGGTAGCAATTAAGACTACTTTTTAGAAATTTAGGTATGGTGAGCATTTTTTATAAATTTGAAACAAAAAATAATTTTAGGTTAGCATCTGAACTTCAGAATATGAAGGGTAGTATAACTCATATTATTGGGAAGAGAGACCTCTGGACTGATTACTTCTCCTTAAAGATCCTGGTATGAATGAGAAAAGAAAAAAATTTCCTGTGGCCATTGAAAAATATTACTTGGTGATCAATAGGCAAAATTTAATTATCTAAGACTATGGGCTCTAAACTGATATCTGCATAGGAATCACTTGAGTGGTTTGTTAAAATGCAGGTTCTGAAACCTACCTTTGGAGATTCCAGTTCATTATGTTCCTGAATGGGCCCAAGGGATCCTGGTAAATGTGATCCAGAAACAACATTTTAACCATCACTGAATGACAGAATCAGATATTCTGATTCTCATTTTAGGGGACAAAGAACCTGAAAATTATGCAACTCTTAGGCTATAAGCAGGTCAGGAGGGAGGAAAAATACTGAAGCACAGCAGAACTTAGGAAATAAAAGAAGGGTAGAAGTATGAGTATTCAAGTGAACCAGACAAGAAAAGCATGCAAGGAAAGATGCAGAACCCCAGAAGAGCAGTAAAAGCCATGTGAGAATCACATAAGATAGAGGAAGTGTGTATGTGAGAGATGCTTCAGAAGAGTAAAATTCAAGAAGTTTAAGAAAATGATTATTCAGAAGACTGTGAAGGCAGCTACTCTTCAGTACTGTGTGTTAGTCCAATTTCATGCTGCTGATAAAGACATACCCGAGACTGGGAAGAAAAAGAGGTTTAATTGGACTTACAGTTTCCCATGGCTGGGGAGGCCTCAGAATCATGGCGGGAGGTGAAAGGCACTGCTTACATGGCAGCAGCAAGAGAAAATGAGGAAGAAGCAAAAACAGAAACCTCTCATAAACCCATTAGATCTAATGAGACTTATTTACTATCATGAGAATAGCATGGGAAAGACGGGCCCCCATGAGTCAATTACCTTCCCCTTGGTCCCTCCCATAAACGTAGGAATTCTGGGAGATACAGTTTAAGTTGAGATTTGCTGGGGAGACAGCCAAACCATATCATACTGTAACATATGGTACTTGATAAGTGTGAAAGAAATCTATCAGTTCTGTGATTTAGACACAATAAAATAATAGAAGAATAACATGCAGTTCCAAGACACTGCATCACCCATTCATGGCTAGAGAATGTGCACTAATACTGAGGCTGACTCAGGGTTTGTGGGTCTAGAGTGCATTCAGTAACAAACAAAAGAAAACAAGAATACAAAATTATGGATGAAAATGCATTTTTCTTTAGAAGGAGAATATAAATAACAAAGTATAAATTTTAAAAAGCTGACATTCACAACATTTAGAATAGTAACACATAACTATAGCAATTGACCGGCACATGTCTACAATATTCTCCTTAATTTGTTTTGGCTGCATACTCTTTGGTCTCTTTGTAATTTTACACTTTCTAATACTGCTTTTTGTTGTTGTTGTTCTTTGAGACAGGATCTTGCTCTGTCTCCCAGGCTGGAGTGCAGTGGTGCAATCCCAGCTCTGTCACTGCACTCTTGATCTCCCAGAATCAAGCAATCCTCCTGCACCTCCCAAATAGCTGGGACTATAGGCTCATGTCACCATGACTGGCTGATTATTTTATTTTTATTTTTTGTAGAGATGGGGTCTCACTGTGTTCCCAGGCTGATCTGAAACTCCTGGCTTCAAGTGATCCTCCCACCTCAGCTTCCCAAAGTGCTGGGATTACAGGTGTGAACCACCACACCTGGGCTAATATTGCTTATTAAAAGAATAAAAAGACAATAAATTCTTGTCTGCAGCATTAGTTACTGAACTGTTATAAGTTGTTATTATTACTATAGATAGTTTTGAAAAGTTTAATTTGGCTTCACAATTCCGTATCCATGATGCTGCGTCTGTACCTTTCTTGGCAGTTCCTTGCTCAGGTGAATCTCTTGCTGGGAGAATGTCTCAAAAATTCAGGCTTTTGTTTTTTCTTGGGCTCTGACACTTGCTGCCTCTTGCAGTTCCAACTCTGCATGATCCTCTTTGCTGCCACATTTTCAGGGTTTTGGGAGAGTTTTTGTGTGGGGTGAGATGGTCACAAAACTATCCCTACAAAATGTAGAGAGCAGAGTGAGGTCTACAGTCTGCTTTTCCCAGGGCTTCTTGATGCTTAATTAAGTTTTTAAGGGACAGGTTGTCACTGGCAGCGAGTAGATTCCAGTCTACAACCTGGAGACCACCACCAGGGCAGGGAAGGTTCTAGGCTGGGACAATGACTATGTCCTCAATATTCTTAGAGGACAACTCTCTATCCCAAGGCGTTAGGTGTTTGCTAATGAAAATATGGTTTTAGGCACTGGTTTGAATCCCTGACATAGTAATTAGTATGTCATACATTTCCAAATCTCAGTAGTCTCCAGAGATCACCTAATGTCTGGATTCATGCTCAGACAAGGAAGGATATCAATGATTAGGTTATTCTGAAGCACTACATACCTTGCAGAAAACAGTGTTTGAATTACCCTCATAGGCACAGAGGCCTTATAGACACATAGGCGAACAGGGCCATTTCAGTCCCAATATAAGTGAAATTTGCATGATTGTTTCCAAATATCAATTAACTCAGACTCATGGGATAAAAACCTATTTGTCATTACCATATCAAAGTCTAAACATAAAAGTATACTTGGAGCCATCAAAAGATTAGATAATTTGCTTCAAATTAAAACCAGACATAACTAAACTGATATTTTGAATAGTGTGCATCATGCCCTTCCCCAATTTTTATAGTTAGCTGAGAAATAAAATGACATAATTAAATATCTTACAATTGTGCTATATTACATTGTATTTTCTGAGAACTTTTAGAAAGTTGTTCTTCAACTTAGTGTTCTAAATTGTGGGTTATCATAATCACCACTAATAATTTGTTCCATTGATTGAACCACTTAAGGGATTCTGCCAGTCAAATGATGAGCACTTTTTAGGGGATAATCTACAGAATAATTGAAGTGTTTAGAAAAACTGACTGTGAGTAATAATTCTAGTTGTATTTGACTGACAGAAGGAACGCCTCATGACTATTTAGTGCAGGATCTAAAGCAATGCTTATCATTAATCTGATTTTTCCATCCTAAAGTCAAAACAAAATCATATTGTTGGAAGAATGTAGAATACAGAAAAAGGATCTTGAGTTTTTGAAAGGCATACTGTTGTTAAAAACAAAATATAATATTCTGAAGTCCTAGATATTGTGGTGTTGGTGGTACTTATGTCTAATGTGGTGACTGGAGACTTGACCAGTGGTCTCACCAAAGAAGAGGTGTGTGTGTGTGTGTGTGTGTGTGTGTGTGTGTGTGTGTGCGCGCGCGCACACATGTGCATGTGAAGAGATATGGGGGAAATGGAATTGGGTGAGTTCATGTGAAACATGGTCATAATCTCCATCAGCGTCTCCTTTGCCTACCCAAAGCTGCCTTTGAATATCCATATCTATTAAAAGTAAACATGCACTTTAATTAAAATTCATGTACATGCTATGCAGATTCAGGATTAAGATAAATCATTGAGCCCTGACATTCAGCTATGTTCCAACTTGATTTACTCCACTAAGTGTCTCCTGTATAAGAATTGTTGATTAGTATTCTTGTGTGGCATCCATACTTGATAGAACTGTGAGTGGGCAGGAGGAAAGAATCGCAGACTGGCTTGCATTATGCAGCTAGTGGGCTCTTGTACATTACTGATTAGATCTCATGCGATAAAGTGCTCTGAGTATCTTCTTCATGTGCCTATGGCATTATATCAACATTCTGCAAGCTGTTAGATGAGAAAAGAGGTGAACCACACAGCCAGGTGTAATGGATTAGGTTGGAGTAAGCACGAAGTACAATCTTACAATTCTGTTTTTGAAGGGTTGTGTTGAGTGGATGGGCAAGAGCCTGGACTGAGGCCTCTTTTCTGTACATATATGCAGACAGACAGATAGACACACACACACACACACACACACACACACACACACACACACACACACACACGCATAACCCCACTAAGTTTTAGGAATGTCTTGGATTCCATCTAATAAAATTAAATCTAGTCAAATATTGGATTTGTGTTATATATTCAAACTTGAAACATATTATTACCTGGGATACTAAGACTTATTCTGAGGTTTACAGGTAGCAACTAACTGGTAAAACTAAGCATCCAAGTGTCGGAATTCTCCTCACTGTTTTAAGTTAGAAACAATCATAATAAGAATTGATGAGGGTGGATGATCAAGATACAGTTAATTATCTTTAATGATTCTAAGAGGAAAGGAATTAAGTGTAGAGTTCACGTATAATATAGTATATTCATATGGGTTTTTTAAATAGTTTTGTGTTATTGTTTATGCTTTTAGTGTTATACTGCTATTGGTTGTGAACTGAGTGTAGCAACTATGTCTCATATTTCTTGGTACCTCAATTGCAACCTTCTGTCATTAGAGATTCTTAATAAATGCATATAATAATGGTATTATAAATTTCTAGAGCAACCACTGTTCTTTACTTATTTCTAGGAAAACCCTCATGTACAGAAGACAAAGGAAAAAGATTAGTAGTTTTGCAATGATGTCTTTACTGTTCTTCCAAACACTGTTCTCTATGTAAAACAATGAATCAGTGAAATTTGTTAAATAGCAATATTGTGCCTTGCTGGGTCCCAGCCTAATGTCTGCTTATAGAACCTGAGCAAGCTTCATGTCTGCACTAGTTGTGATACCATTAAATTGGGAGAATGGTATTTATGATTTCCAATATTGTAGAAATCAATATTGCTCTCTGGTATGGTAGAAAATGTGAGTTTGTCATATTGTATTTCTTTGAATAGAAAGATAATAATTGAACTTTTCATTACTAATAGATATTTGTAGAAACAGTTACATTTACTACATCAAGATTGCTAAGAGGTAAAAAAACATTTTCAATGTTTGTCACTCAACAATATATTGTTAAAGATAGTATTAACATTTCATATGTGCCTTATTTTCATCTGCATAAAAGCAAAATGTATTATATATACACATTGCCCATTTCATATACGGGGATCTTGAGGGACATAATAGTTAAAGAACAGTGCAAATCTGGGGTCTTGGAACTCCTAGTGAAGGTGCTATTTGTTTCACACTCTGAACTTATAAGCATCATCAGTTCTGATCTCTAATTTAAACGTTGCGCCCTCATTTAGGTTGGCCCTTATCATTCTTTATTTCTTATTTTGATTTCCCTCTACCTTTTTTTTTCTTCCACTATCCCTCTGACAAAGTTTGCATTTCAGTTGTAGAGAAACTTCTCATAACCTATAAAGAAAAAGAGAAAGACATGATTACAATATTCAAGCACAAAATTGCTATTGTAGATGGTATAGAAGACTATATTTCTTTAGGATGTTTGTTGTTCTGCCTTTGTAACAGACATTTCAGCATATTGAAGTCACGTCTCTGAGTTGCCCTTGTCTTTTCCAATGAAGTTATCCCTCTCCTAGGAGCCATGCTCCTGTTTGGCCAGCCAATTTAATGATGTTTGTATGAATAGTGTTGAAAGTGACACTCTGCCGTCATGTTGGTTGCAGAGAGGTCATCAAAAATATAAATGGCAAGGAGTAATCAATACNATGGAAGGGAAGTGTTTAAGACAGCAGTTCTATCATTTAAAGGTGCTTATATATTCTCAAAGTAGCTGTCTTTGAAAGAATCAATTTTTAATGGGGTTAGGGCCTTATCATCACTTTAAAACTGTTTAATCAGTCTATAACTTTCACAAAAACCTTTATGTCATTCCTCATTTGTGAAGTTCTTTTTCAGCAAAAGTGCCTAGAGTAAAATTTTCAAACAAACAAAAAGCCATCTAGTTTTTCTGTGAAAGAAATTTTTTATAACAATTCAAATTTATATATTTTGAAATTAATAGCTACCTATTAAAACACCAGTTTTCAAAAATAGCAAACTCATTGTGAAAAGAGTATAGGTTTTGAAAAAAATTCTTAACCTTAGAAGTAAAAAACAAATAAATTCTTCCTGTAAGAGGCTTAATAATTGGATAGGAGTAAAAAATGGGTTAGAATTGAGTAAGAACTCTTTCAAGCTGGATAATGACAGTACTGATATGAAACTAACTCAAACTTTTCACCAGAGCTTGTCATCTTAACGTTAACAGCCTCAGGGACTCAGCTGTTCTTGCTGAGACTTTCTGTAGTTATCTGCTATATCTGAGTCTCACTGGCATTCCATAACATTTCTATTTTAACATAGTAATGTTTATCTAATGGCAGTAACTTTTGGCTTTGTGTCAAAAGACTTGCAACAGCCACTGAATATAAAATTTACCTATTTTGATGTGGTCTACATATACTTAAAATTTTATGTTACAATATTTTTAAACATTTTATTGGTTTATAATTGGCATATAATAAATCACGCATCCTTAAACAGAAAATTTGACATTCTGCCATATGAACCAACTCCACATTCAAGGTAATGAAAAAATGTATCAACTCTGAAAGATTTTTTAATGTCCTTTTGTCTTGCTTTATTTCACTGCACTCAATCACATCATGCCTCCTTTTCCTTAGCAATGATTAATCTGCTTTCTGTTGCTATTAGTTTGTATTTTCTAGAATTTTATGTAATCAGAATCCTAGAACACTTTTTCATGTAGATGATTTCAGTCAATTTTTCTTGAGATTTATTTCTGTTAATAAGTATATCAATACTTAATTTCTTCATATTGCTGGGTAGGAGTCCATCATATGAATTTATCACATTTTGTTTATTCATTAACCTGCTGATAGACATTTGGACTGCTTCCAATTTTTAGCGTTTGTATATAAAACTTCTATGATCATTCATCTCTAATCTTTGTAGGGATGTATACTTCCATTCTTCTTGAATATCTACCCAGAAGTAGAATCTCTGAGTTAAATTGTAAGTATATGCTTGTCATATTAAGAAATCATCAGATCAATATATTTTCTGATATTGTTGCACCATTTTACATTTCAACCAGTAGTATATGAGGGTTTTATTGCTCTATATCTTTGCAAAGAATCTGTATGGTCAGTCTTTTTTGTAAAGCTTTATGGTTAATATTATTTTTGATTGCCAAATCATAATAGTGTATATTCATGAGGTACAATGTGATGTTTTGATATATGTATACAAAGTGAAATGATTATATCAAGCTAATTAACATGTTAACTTTCTAAAAGTTGTGTAATGTCATTTTATTGTGGTTTAAATTTACATTTTCTAATAACTAATGATGCTGAATCTGTTTCATGTGCTTATTTGAAGTATTCAAATATTATGTTAACTTTTTTATTTGGGTTATTTGTTTTCCAATTATTTAGTTTGAAGTAGTCTTTACATATTCAGGATACTGCTTCTGTGTTGGATTTGTGATTTGCAAATATAGTCTTCCTTTATGTAGATTGCCTTTTTTAATAGTGATTTTCAAAAAAGCAGAAGTTCCCAATTGTGTTAATGTCCAATTTTTCAAATTGTCCTGTGAAACAATTTCATATTATTTAATTTTTCAATTGCATATATTTAATATTGTGTCTAAGAAATATTTAGTTTAAAAAGATTTGTAATTTTTTTTCCAGCAGATTTATAGTTTTAATTTTTATATTTCAGTCTAAGGAGGGTTATTACTTAATTTTTGCATATAATAGTAAGTACATATCAACATTTTATTTTTGCATATGAATATCTAATTGTTCTACATAATTTGTTGAAAAGATAATGGTTATTCTCAGAAGTGCATTTGGACTTTGGCCAAAAATTATTTGTTCAAGTTGTTGTGGGTCCATTCTGGAACTCCTTATCATTTTCCATTTATCTCTTTGTTTATATTTATGAAAATTCCTTTGCATCCTAATTATATCAACTTTATAATAGATCTTGAGATTAGATAATGTATATCTTCCAATGTTCTTTCTTAAAGTTGTTTTGGCTAGTCTAGGTTATTTTTATTTCCACATGAATTTTTGAATCATCTTATAAAGTACTACCAAAATGTCTGCTTAATGTTGGATTAGGATTGCATTGAGTCTGCAGATCGATCAATAAATAGAGAATTAACATTTTAACAACATTTTGATTTATAAACATATCTATTTAAATTTTTTAATTTATTGACAGTGTTTTGTAGTTGTAAGAGTACAAGTCTTGGAAAATTTTGTCAATTTTATCACCATGTATTTCATATTTTTAATAACATTTAAATTTTAAAAATAAGGTTGGCTACTACTATACTAGTAGTATATATAGTTGTGTGTGTGTGTGTGTGTGTGTGTGTGTGTGTGTGTGTGTATACCACTATATATACTAGTAGTAGTAGTATATACTACTAGTATGTCCCTGCAAAGAACATGAACTCATTCCTCTTTATGGTCACATAGTATTCCATGGTGTATATGTGCCACATTTTGTTCATCCAGTCTATCATTGATGGGCATTTGGGTTGGTTCCAAGTGTTTGCTATTGTGAACCGTGCTGCAATAAACATATGTGTACCTGTGTCTTTATAGTAGAATGATTTATAATCTTTTGGGAGGTGGAGGTTGCAGTGAGTTGAGATCTCACCACTGCACTCCAGCCTGGGCAACAGAGTGAGAAAAAAGAAAGAAGGAAAGAAAGAAAGAGAGAGAGAGAGAAAGGAAGGAAAGAAGAAAGAAAAGAGTCAGAAAAGGATATACATTCTCAGTATTTCTATTTAATAGGCCATTTTAGACAGTCCAACTGGGCAATAAACTGGAAAAGAAGAAGTAAACTGATCTTACAGAATGCATAATCATCTATTAAAAAATAGTTCAATATATACTACTAGTATATGTACTACTACTACTAGTATATACTACTAGTACATATACTACTAGTAGTATATATTAGTAGTAATAGTAGTATATTCTACTAGAATAGTAGCCAACCTTATTTTTAAAATTTCAATGTTATTAAAATATGAAATACATGGTGATAAGCTTACTACTAAATGTTATAAAAAACATGAAATACGTGGTGATAAAATTACTACTAGTATGTAAAATTCAATAACATTTAAAATTTAAATGTTAAAAATATGAAATACCTGGTGATAAAATTACTACTAAATGCCATTTAAAATATAAAATACATGGTGGTAAAATTACTGCTAGTATGTAAAATGCAATTCAGTTAATTTGTGTATATTGGTCTTGTATTCTTCAACCTTGCTAAATGGAGTTATTAGTTCTATGCACATTTTTGGAATTTTTTGGACTATATTTTAATAGATGATTATGCATTCTGTAAGATCAATTTACTTCTTATTTTCCAGTTTATTGACCAGTTGGACTGTCTAAAATGGCCTACTAGATGGAAATACTGAGAATGCCCTTGTCTGACTTCTTCCTTTCCCTTCCTTTCTCTTCCCTTCCCTTCCCTTCTTCCTTTCCCTTCCCTCCCTCCCTCCCTCCCTCCCTCCCTCCCTCCCTTCCTTCCTTCTTTCCTTCCTTCCTTTTTTCTCACTCTGTTGCCCAGCTGGAGTGCAGCGGTGAGATCTTAGCTCACTGCAACCTCCACCTCCCAAAGGATTATACATCATTCTACTATAATGTACATGTACACATATGTTTATTGCAGCACTGTTCACAACAGCAAACACTTGGAACCAACCCAAATGCCCATCAATGATAGACTGGATGAGCAAAATATGGCACATATATACCATGGTATACTATGCAACCATAAAAAATAATGAGTTCATGTTATTTGCAGGGACATGGATGAAGCTGGAAACCATCATTCTCAGCAAACTAACACATAAACAGAAAACCAAACACTGCATGTTCTCACTCATAGTGGGAGTTGAACCATGAAATCACATGGACACAGGGAGGGGAACATAACACACACTGGGACCTGTCAGATGGTTGTAGATGTATTGTGTTATTTCTGATGCCTCTGTTCTGTTTCATTGGTTTATATACTGGTTTTGGTACCAGTACCATGCTGTGTTACTGTAGCCTTGCAGTATAGTTTGAAATCAGGCAGCATGATGCCTCCAGCTTTGTGCTTTTTGCTCAAGATTGTCTTGGCTATATGGGCTCTTTTTTGGTTCCATGTGAAATTTAAAGAAGTTTTTTTGGCAATTCTGTTAAGAAAGTCAAAGTAGTTTGATAGGGATAGCATTGAATCTGTAAATTACTTCAAGCAGTATGGCCATTTTCACAATATTGATTCTACCTATCCATGAGCATGGAACGTTTTTCCATTCATTTATGTCCTCTCTTATTTCCTGGGGCAGTGGTTTGTAGTTCTCCCAGAAAAGGTTCTTCACATTCCTTGTAAGTTGTATTTCTAGGTATTTTATTCTCTTTGTAGCAATTGTGAATGAGAGCTTACTCATGATTTGACTCTCTGGGTTTGTCTATTTGTGGTGTATAGAAATGCTTGTGATATATGCACATTCATTTTTGTATCCTGAGACTTTGCTGAAGTTGCTTATCAGCTTAAGGAGATTTTGGACTGAGGAGATGGGGTTTTCTAAATAGACTAACATGTCTTCTCCAAACAGAGACAATTTGACTTCCTCTCTTCCTGTTGGAATACCCTTTATTTCTTTCTCTTGACCGATTGACCTGGCCAGAACTTCCAATACTATGTTGAGTAGGAGTGGTGAGAGAGGGAAACTTTGTCTTGTGCTGGTTTTCAAAGGGAGTGCTTCCAGGTTTTGTCCATTCAGTATGATATTGGCTGTGGGTTTGTCCTAAATAGCTCTTATTATTTTAAGGTACGTTTCATTAATACCTAGTTTATTACGACTTTTTAGCATGAAGGGTGTTGAATGTTATCGAAGGCTTTTTCTGCATATGTTGAGATAATCATGTGTTTTTTGCAATTGGTTCTGTTTATGGATTGTGTTTATTGATTTGCATATGTTGAACCAGCCTTGCATCTCAGGGATAAAGGTGAGTTGATTATGGTGGATAAGGGTTTTGATGTGCTGCTGGATTTGTTTTGCTAGCATTTTATTGAGGATTTTTGCATCAATGTTCATCAGGGATATTGGCCAGAAATGTCTTTTTTTGTTGTGTATTCGCTAGGTTTTAGCAACAGGATGATTTTGGCCTCATAAAATGTTTTATGGAAGAGCCTCTCTTTTTCTACTGTTTGGAATAGTTTCAAAAGGAATGGCTCTCTTTTAATTTCTATTCATTTTTGCTTTCAAATTGAAAGATTCTTTCTTTCTTTCTTTCTTCCTTTCTTTACATTTATTATCACTAAGTATTCTGAAGAATTGAAGATTTATCATTATGTAATTTCTCTGTTTCTTCCTGGCAATTTCATTTGCACCAAAATTGAATATACCTGATGTCACTGTTGCTACTACTTTTTCAAAATTTAATGTTTGGATAGTATGTCTTTTTACATTTTTGCAATTTTATGCTTTTATCCAATGCTGTCTTTAGGTTTGATGTGAGCTTCTTAAAGATAGTATATAGTTGAATTATGTTTTCTTACTCCACTCTGTAAATATGGGTCTTGTGCCATAATATTTATTTATATTTATTTATTTTTAATGACAAGATGCCATTATCAATTTTGCTCACAAATGCCACTCAGAAACATCTTTTATGCATGTGTTTTCATTTTTAAAATTTTCTTAATGAAATTGTACACACTAATATATACAGTGTGATGTTGTGATAGATATATACATAATAAACTGATTAGCACAGAGAAACTAATTAATATAGATATATTAACTATGTATCTCTTGTTTGTTAAAACTATTTACAGAGTAAAGTGGTTTTGCCCCCAAAAGAGCCCCACATTTTCTTCTATTCATATGGTTATCTTTGTGTGTGTGTGTGTGTGTGTGTGTGTGTGTGTGTGTGTGTGTGTGTTGAAAACACTCAAGATTGATTCTCTCAGCAAATTTCATGTATACAACACAATATTATGAACTATAGTCCCCATGCTCTACATTAGATCTCTAAAACTTATTCACCCTACATAATTTAAACTTTGTATGTTTTGACCCGCATCTCTTCATTTCCCCAGCTCTCCACACCCCTCATAAACCATAATTTCACTCTCTATTTTTATGAATTTGACTGTTTTATATTATATACTAAGTCAGAGAATGCAGTATTTCTTTCCGTGTCTGCCTTATTTCACTTGGAATAACATCCTCAACGTTCATCTGTTGTGTCACAAATGACAAAATTCCCCCTTTTTTTTTTAAATAGGATGAATAACATTTTATTGTACATACATACCACAAGTTCTTTATCTATCCATCAATGGACACTTAGATTGTTTTCATATTTTTGGCTATTTTGAATAATGTTATAATAAACATGGGAATGTAGATATCTCTGAGATACTGATTTAATCTAATTTAATTTCATTTGGATATATACCTAGAAGAGGGATTGTCTCCATTACTCCAGCTGAAGCAGTATCGTAGGTGTTTCCTAAGTCTTGGATAAAAACTCTACCATCTCCACCATGGACTCTTGTTAAGAAAGCTTCATTTTTATATATTCCTCCTCTTTTCTCTTCATTTCCCTGTCTTCTGCATAGTCATGCTGTCTTGCTAAGTAATTCCATCGTAAGGTCTTGGAATACTAAAATCACAAGCTTAGGAGAAAGAACAAAGTATTCCCTGCCAGCCACCAAAAAGAAAGTTTTTTTTTGTTTTTTGTTTTGTTTTGTTTTGTTTTCTTTTCAGTACAAAGCTATGTCTCTTCATTCAGGCAGTAGAGTAAGGAACAGCAAAGTGGGCGGGCTACACCATCACTGTGGCAGTAGAAAGCCTCATAAACGTAAAGCCTCTTGACTTCTGTCAGGCAGACTCTTCCTAGCTCAGGAAAAACACATTTTAACTGGTGGAGAACAAGGTCAAGAAGCCTGGCTACATTGTGGAAGAGCACCTGGTTGTGTTGCCTCTGGTTAGCCTTGAAAATGCAGCAGCTCCTGCTTCTTCAGCCCACTCTTCAGCCTATACAACCAACAGGCCCCTTTCAGCATGGGCACAGTGAAGTTGCCCAGTGTGCCCTTGCTGATGTGGGTCTTCAGCTCCTCTTCTGAATACTCTACCTTGGGCCTTTTGCTTCCAGAACTTTCATTATTGTGTTTTCTCTTGGTAACTTTCCCTTCATGATTATAATCTGGTGGCTAGACAACTTTCTCAAACTCATCCACCAGGGAGTACAGTCATATAGTAGTTATATTTTTAATTATTTAAGAAAACTCTATGATATTTTCCATAATGACTATACCAATTTACATTGCCACAAATAGTGTACAACCATTGCCTTTTCTCTACATCCTCACTAGCACTTTTTGTTTGTTTGTTTGTTTGGTAGCAGACATACGAAGTGATATCTCATTGTAGTTTGACTTTCATTTTTCTGATGATTAGTGACATTGAGCACATTTTTCACATACTTATTGTCATCTGTATATCTTTTTGTTTTTTTAAAAACACTATTCAAATCCTTTACCTAACTTTAATTTATTTCTGTCTTGCTACTGAGTTGTCCGAGTTCCTTATATATTTTGGCTATTCAGTCACCTATCGTATATAAGATTTGCAAATATGTTCTCCTATTCCATAGATTGTCTTTTTGTTTTATTGGTTGTTCCCTTAACTACCTAGAAGCTTTTTACTTTGATGTAATCTCACTTATTTATTTTGCTTTTGCTTCTGTTGCTTGTGCTTTTGCTGTCATATCCAAAAAATTATTGCTGACACCAATGTCAAGGAGCTTGTTCATATGTTTTCTTCCAGGAGTTTTGAGGTTTCATGTCTTAAGTCTTTACTTCATTTAGAGTTGATTTTTGTATGTGGTGTAAGGGTTCAGTTTCATTATTTTGCATCTGGATATCCATTTTTCTCAATGCCATTTATTGAATTGACTGTCCTTTTCCCATTGTGTATTATCGATGCCTTCATCAAATATTAGTTGCCTTTGTATGGGTGGATTAATTTCTGGGCCCTCCATTCTGTATCAAAGTCTGTGTGTCTGTTTTTATGACAGTGTTGGCCTCTGTTGATTATCTTCTTTTAGTCAAGCTGTGATTTTCTTGGTTCTTTGTATGATGAGAGATTTCAATTGATCTTATTTTGGGTACTATATAGTATGATTCTACATCTTATTTAAATCTTCTATTCGAGCACACAGCTACCTTGCTTAGGTTGAGTGCAAAATTCCTGGCTACTTCTATGGGCTGTGGTTCTAAGGATAATTTAGTTTTAGAATCTTTGTGGTGCTATTATTGTCTGCTTCATTTGTGTGATGGTCAAAAGCTGCTCTGCAAATGCAGAGGCTGTTACACACTGCAGTTCATTATCAAAACTTTTGGTGAGTAGATTCTAGTCAACATCAATTGCACTTCAATAAGGCATCTACACAGGAATTCCTAGTCAGGATTTTTGTTTGTTTGTTTTTGACAGTCTCACTCTGTCACCCAAACTGTAGTGCAGTGGGTGATCTCTGCTCACTATAACCTCTACCTTCCAGCTTCAAGTGATTCTCCTGCTTCAGCCTCCCGAGTAGCTGGGATTATAGGCACACATCACAGCGCCTTGCTAATTTTTATATTTTTAGTAGAGACAGCATTCCTCCATGTTGGCCAGGCTGGTCTTAAACTTCTGACCTCGGATGATCTGCCTGCCTCAGGCTCCCAAAGTGCTGGGACTGCAGGCATGAGCCACTGTACCCAGACCCTATTCAGGCAATTTTCTCTAGCTTTTTCCTTTCTTAGATTCCATCTCCAATGCCTACTTGAGTGAGAATGGATGCTACTTGCCATCATTGGACTGCAATTGAAAGACTACAGTGCCTGCAGTCTCTACTGCCACCACACCAAGGGGTGAGGGCAGTCCTATCCTGGGTCATTTGATGTCACTCCTCCCCCCTGACACTATGATGGGTGGAGGGGTCATCATCTGTGGTGTTTGTTCCTGAATCCTAAAGGCCCTAGACCACCCAACTTTATAGCTCCATCTTTCATAACCTTCTTACTATTGTATATTGTTTTATGTCTTTAGCGAAAAGGAGAAGAGAGAAATAAATGTGTACTATTTTGTCGCTAAAATAGATTCTTTAAAAATCAGGAAATGCTAATATCTTGTGGAATTGCATGTCTGTGGAAGTTAGTTGTGAAATACTACTGAATTAATTTATGAATGAGTGGAGAAAAATTAGGGTTTTGTTTGTTTGTTTTTGAGACAGAGTCTTACTCTATTCCCCAGGCTAAAGTCTAGTGTCACAATCTTGGCTCACTGCAAACTTGGCCTCACAGGTTCAAGCGATTCTTCTGCCCAGCCTCCTGAGTAGATGGGATTACAGGTGCCTGCCACCACACCTGGCTAATTTTGTATTCTTAGTAAAGACGGGGTTTCTCCATGTTGCCCAGGCTGGTCTTGAACTCCTGACCTCAAGTGATCTTTCCGCCTTGGCCTCCCAGAGTACTGGGATTACAGGCAAGAACCATTGCGCCCAGCCAGGAAATTATTAGTTTTCTTATGCTCACTACTTTCCAACTCTCACTACCTGTATTCATTATTTAAGGAATAACATATGATGAAGTAGATAATTCTGTATATTTTATACACTCTATAAATACTATTATTGACATTATTTATATACTATTGAATAGATGCAGTTCTGTTAGGAGTCATCACTCCATTACTGCAGAACCATAGGCAAATTACTTAGCTTCTCATTCCTGATTTCATTTCCATAAAGAAAATGGAGATGATACTATGCTGTATTCCTCAAAGTTTTATTTTTTCATTTCTTATGCTCATTCTTAACCAATTAGGATAGTTACATCCCTCTTGCTTTAGTGATATAATCTAATTTAGTCCAGTAAGGTATGAGGAGAGGCATAGTCAAAGCTCCTGGGAAAGAAAGACCAATGTTTTTTTAGCTTGATGGATTGAGAAACATTCTAATTCCGTTGCCTCTTTAAGCCAGTTTGCAACCAGAAGGTGAACTAGACTTAGGATGAAATTTATACTCTTTAAAACTGAATAAAACTAGGAAAAACATGGGCCATGAAGAACATTAAGAAGTATGACATCAGACAACATTGAAGTCTGTCCTTTTTCTGGACATCTTCAAACATGATATAGTATTTCAAAAAAAAAAACAATAGTGAAGTCAATTGGAGTTGCATAATTTGCAGTATCTTAAGTAAAGTGGAGAATAATAATGAATCCTGATTTGTAGTGTGGTGAAAATTAACTGAAATAGTAAGTGTTGAGTACATATCACAATTTGAGTCACATGAAAGGAATTCAGAAACTGGTATTGATTATTTTAGATTTTTGGAGGTTAAGGCTGGAGTGAGGGAGTGAGGGAAGATTAGGAGTGAGGAAGATTAACATATAGAGCATAAAACGTCAAGTTTTTGAAGGAAGCACATATTACTAATGATGAACATTTCCCCCTTCTTTGAACTCTAGATAAATCAGGCAAATTATTTGCCTATTTGACTGCTGAGCCTGATACAGCTCTAAAGTGCTCTGGGACAGCCATCTCCATCTCTGTGGTTCCAATTCAAACTATTCTGTTATGGTTCATTGAAAGCACACCTATATTAATTGCAGCATTGTTTACAATAGCAAAGACCTGGAACCAACCCAAATGTCCATCACTGATAGACTGGATAAAGAAAATGTGGCACGCATACACCATGGAATACTACACAGCCATAAAAAATGATAAGTTATTGTCCTTCATAGGGACATGGATGAATCTGGAAACCATCGTTCTCAGCAAACTGACACAAGAACAGAAAACCAAACACCGTATGTTTTCACTCATAGGCGGGTGTTGAACAATTAGAACATGTGGACACAGGGAGGGGAGCTCACACACTGCAGTCAGTAGAGAGGACTGGGGAGGGACAGCAGGGGTGGGGAGGTTGGGGAGGGATAATGAGGGGAGAAATCCCAGATATAGGTGATGGGGGGATGAAGGCAGCAAACCACCTTGCCATGTATGTACCTATGCAACAATCCTGCATGATCTGCACATGTACCCCAGAACCTAAATTACAATTAAAAAAAATAAGGGCCTCTTAGTTTAGAATTTCTTAGTTGACCATGGTTACTGAACTATCCATTTTGTTCAAAATATAGGCATTTAGTTTTCTAGGAATTGTTACTTTCAAATTTGCAACTGTCTAGAAATAATAGTATCTTAAGAAAAAATACACGTATATACAGTATTAGAAAACATACTAATAGGCTTAGATGTGCCAAAAAATCACAAATTTAAGTAACTAGATTCTCACAAATAGTCTGTTTTTTAGACACGGACTAAATATTCATGCTCTATAAGATTTATACCAACATATAGACATCAATAGGGTGAAAAAGTCATGTAACTTATCTATGCCTTCCTTACATATCTTTATTATTAGATGTTAAAACAATGGCTAGATTCAGAGGCATAACTAGTTTTTCAGTGAACCAAGAAGGTGAAAGTTACCACAATCATTGATCCTAGAATATTTAAAAACTTTTAATCCAGAATTTAAATTTCTCTGAATAAAACCTATTGCTTTCTATAATAACATCATACATATTACAAATATATTTATACATTTATATAAGGAATTCTAAGGTTTAATTAGTACCTTTTAAGTAACTTGGCTTGCTAGGGTGCAAACTAGTTTTAGAAGAGAAGGGTATTACATTTTTAAAAAATTGCTTAAAGCAGAGACAAACATTAAAATCACCACTGTTTAATATTATACCTTGATTTTATTGTATAGCATTTATTTTATTCAAACCATTTCTATAGCAACAAGACTGTAGGATAGAACTGATGGTCTCAGATGTCATTGCAAGATTATAGAAAGTTGTTAAAATTTAAAGATATATGGCTAGTAAAGGTATATAAGTGAATATTATCTTTTTAATATTGTGAATGCTCTTGGTTTAACATTATTTTTCTGTTTTGAATTGCACAATTCTATTAAAATATTTTTAAGGTATCTAAAGGTATAAATTTAGTCAAAACTATATATTTTATAACACAAGTGTTATATCATATGAGGAACGTCTGTTGAACCAGTTGTCGTCACCATTTAAGTTCAAGCTGTTGCCAGGGAGCCTTTTCCCCCAGTCATTTTACTTGTTCATTTGGGGAGAATGATCTGGGACTGAGTGCCAAGGCTAGATGTGTTTATTACAGTAAAGAGTGATTTGGTGGGCCTCAAGTGGGCCGTCATGTCTCTGCAATGTGAGTGGTCCGAATTGCTGCCAGGACATATTGGAGTACAGTTGATAGATATGCTGAATGGCACTATTAACAGTGATGGTGAAATATTTTGCTTTAGTGAAGGTGAATGTGAACTCTGCACAGGAACCTGCTATAAGAATAGTCATTTAACCAGAACAAAGTACCTGTTACCCACTGAACCCAGGTAATAGAGCCAAGAGTCTGACCCATGCAATCAAAATGAATTGCAGGTTGAGCATGAAAGTAAGTTCATTTTGGTGGTTCAACGAAACATCCACATTTTCTAGGTTAGCCGTCTACATTTTATTTCCTCTCAATTATTGTTAATCTCGTTACTTTTGTAAACAGCAAAAAAGGTTGAGATATGACAGTAGTTTAATTTAGTTGCAAAGATTAAATAGATGCTCAAATATCAGTGGGAATTACCTCCAATTATTCAGCATGAGAATAAGGTCAGAAACATAGAATTATTTCTTTTTTTAGTTTGTCTCACAAATATATATCTAATTAGAAGAAAGCAGTGATTTGTATGTATTTCTTGTACATTTGCCCCAGGAAATCACAAACCTCTGAACTGACCTGTCCATCATGAGAAAAGAGAGCTGAGACTAGATGTTAAACATATTATGTTCAACTTTTTAAACTGTGATACAAACAAGATTACACCAAGGAGAAGAATAACAAAAAATGCTTTTTACAAATTCTTTTAGATTGTGCTGTGGGTAAAAGAAACCACAGGATAAAATAACCCGTGCGTCAATGGCTTTACAGAAATATCCATTTACAGACATTTACATTGATGCTCTATTGAGTTAAATGCCTTCCTTTTCAAGACAAAGGAAATATATTTCACACTACTGAGACTATTTCTCTAAGACATCTCAGGGACACAGGTTTGCTCTTCTCTGAAATTAGGTCACTTTCTCTGGGAAAGTTAGAGAAGATGCAGTACTGGCAAATAATGATACTCTAATTTTATGTGAGGAAACCCAAATTCAGTTATGCTGGGTTTCAATTAGGATATAGAGCAATGTTGTTATGATTAAAAATCTTGATAACATGCCAAACACAATGACTCATGCCTGTAAACCCAGAAGTTTGGGATGCTGAGGCAGGTGAGTCACTTGAGTTCAGGAGTTCAAGACCAGCCTGGCCAAACTGGGGAAACCCTATCCCTTCTAAAAATACGAAAGTTAGCCAGGTGTGGTGATACACACCTGTAATCCCAGATATTTGAAAGGCTGAGGTAGGAGAATCAATTGAACCCCGGAGGCGGAGGTTGCAGTGAGCTGAGATCACACCACTGCACTCTAGCCTGGGTGACAGAGTGAGACTGTGTCTCAAAACAAAAACAAACAAAAAAATGCAAACCCTTGATAAAAGAGTAGATTATCTGCAATTTTTATGCTAAAAAAATAAGGTCATTAGGGAGGTAGCACCTAAAGCCTTAGGATCACTGGTGTCAGGTCTTTGATCCTCTCCATTTTCTAGAATTTTAACATTGTCATGATCTCCTTTTTCTAGGCACTGCTCTGCCAGTCCATACTTCCAATGACAATTTATCCTATTTGCTCTCTTCTTCTACACTTTTAATAATGAAATGGCCCTCACTCTCTGCCTCACTACATGAAAACATGATGCTTTCAGTTTGGCTGAGATTAGATTAAGAACATTTTTGGATGTCACACTCAAGAGTTTGGAATTTACTTTTATGTGAAGGGAGATAATAAAAGATTTTTGACCAAAGTTTAAGTTGAAAATGACACACTCAGGTTGAGTTATATCATTAAAAAATAACAGTCCTATTCTTCATGTTCAAAATATGCCACAGAACACTTAGGATACTTGTTAAGTTGGGTGCTAGAATCTTTGTGAAGTATGTAAAAGCTAGACATTGTGAATTCAGGAAGACTCTCCAAAAAAAGGCCGTTGTGAAGAATGAGGAGGAAAAAGAATAAAAAGAGGATGCATTACAGGAAAGGTAATTAATTAATATGAGAGACTTACTGAATATGACTTACTTAATGGCTAGAGACTTAATGACTGGAGAGTTTTCTGACACACATTAAAGAGAAGAAAAAAAAAAGCAATTCAATGAAGAAACATGGAGGAACCTTAAATGTATATTATTAAGTTATAGAAGCCAATTTAAAAAGGTAGCATACTGTATTATTCTAACTATATGACATTACAGAAAAAACGAAAAACTGTGTTGACAGCAAAATGATCAGTAGTTACCAAGGATTATGGGGATAGAGGAATGACTAGATGGAGCACAGAAGATGTTTAGGGCAGTAAAAATATTGTGTATGATTCTGTAATTGTCATGGTTAATATTGGGTGTCAACTTGATTGGACTGAATGATGTAAAGTTTTGTTCCTGAGTGTGTCTGTGAGGGTGTTGCCAAAGGAGATTAACATTTGAGTCAGTGGATTTGGAGAGGCAGACCTACACTCAATCTGGGTGAGTACCATCTAATCAGCTGTGTGTGTGGATAGAATAAAGCAGGCAGAAGAAGGTGGAAGGATTTGACTTGCTGAGTCTTCTGGCCTTCATCTTTCTTCTGGGCTGGAAGCCTCCTACTCTTGAACATCAGACTCCAAGTTCTTCAGCTTTTGGGCTCTTGGACTTAACACTAATGGTTTGTCAAAGACTCCCTGGTCTTCAGCCACAGACTTAAGGCTGTAATGTCAGCTTCCCTACTTTTGAGGTTTTGGGACTTGGACTAGCTTCCTTCCTCCTCAGCTTGCAGACAGCCCATTGTAGGACTGCACTTTGTGATCCTGTAAATCAATGCTCCTTAATAAACTCTCATTCATATATACGTCTATCTTATTAGTTCTGTACTTCTAGAGAACCCTAATACAATAATGGTGGATATATGTCGTTACACATTTTAAAAACCCATAGATATGCAACACCAACAGTGAACAACAAGAGCAACACTAAGAGTGATAATGATGTATCAATGTGGGCTCATCAACTGGATTATAATGAAGATAACCATTTTGGTGGAGGATGTTGATAATGGGAGAGGCTCTGCCTATGTGGGGTTAAGGAGTACATTTAGCCTCTGTACCTTCTGCTCAGTTTTGCTATGAACCCAAAATTGCTCTAAAAAATAAAGTCTGTCAAAACAAACAACCAAAAAAAATATATATATAATGCAGCAAGCATTGCCAAACTATGCCTTGCCAGTGTTTCAACTTGCCAAGAGAGTTCTCCAATCTAATGAGAGGAAAAAAATAGGAGATAAAATGAGGCTGGAAAAGCTTCTGTAAACTGTTCTATCTGTGCCTTCTGCCCAGCACAAGGTTGACTTCTTCAAAGAAAGGTTCAGAGCATTGCAGAATATTTACTTTTGGCTTTTGAGAAGCAGAAGTTTAAGTGCTGCAATAATATTTTAAGGCACTTTGATAACAGTCAATGATTGTGGCACTTGCCTGCTGCAAGCTCAAGATGATTAGGGCATGGTGGCAGGTAAGTGGGTAGTAACAAACTTGTACTCATTTAAGCAGCAGAGTTCATGGATGTTTGGGGATGGGCCTGGGTGGTCTTCAGTCAGTATCAGTGCTGTCATATGAAAAGTAGGTGTCATACAGTGTTCCTGTATCCCAGGAATTTTCTCTATATTCTCAAATCAGAGATAAAGTATACAAGAAATTCAAGCATGGAATGCCTTTTCCCATTAATCACACCTTAAATATTCAGTCCCATACTGATATATTGGGGAGCTGTCTATTCTCCTTATTTTCGATATCCTTTAATCTGAGTCAAAACTCAGCTTGTAGAAATGCAGGGAACTGGTTCTGAAAAAAAACGTATATTTATATTAGTTTTCATGAGATTATTATTTGCTAAAACCTAAAATATAAGAGAGGATGCTTGGGAAACAGAACCACAGACATAAACATAAAAAGCAAAATGATTTGTTTCCATGCATGGATTAAGGTACTGCAGGAAGAATTTAAAGCTATTATAACATGAAGATTTTGGAGGGATATTGAACTAAAACAGCATCAGTGGACCATTTAACAGAGATAAGGTTTTTTTTTTTTTTTTTTTTTTTTTTTTTTTTTTTTTTAAAGTATTTAGAAGGTCAAATGAACAAAATGTGGTAGTAGGTTGAATATTGAGGGTAAAGAAAAAGTAATTTGGGAGAATGATTTCTTAACTATTTTGCTTGACAATAGGATGAGACATGCCTCTGTACTCTCAGTAGAAGAGAGAGAGGGATAGCTGACTTGAGGCTAGAGAAAGAGAGAGAAGATGAGTTCAGATTTTGATGTGTTAAACTTGTGTTACCTTTACAACGATCAAAGAAAAGATACCAAAAAGGCTTTTGAATATCTGGGCTTTGTGGGCTTGAGGCTTAAAGGAATTCACTGGGGTGAGATATAAATTTGGAGTCCTCTATGGCTAGAGACAAGGGCTCATTACTAAGACTTGAAGACAAGGGCCTATTACTAAGACTTGAAGCACTCCTGCAATTAATATCTGCTAAGTGGAGGAAAGAGCTCTGTGGAACAAGAGAACAGTAACCAGTGAGGTAAGATTATCATCAAAAAAGCGTCACAGAAATCAAAGTGAAGGTTTTCAAACAGTGTGTTATTAAGATCGTAAGAAGCCACTTAGAGATCATGAGCAAGACTAAAGCTAATACCCTTGGTACTTAGCACTAGAAGACATTGGTGACTTCATCAAAATGTTGAGTGATAGGGGCAGATGCTGTGTTAGTGTGGGTTGTGAAGTGAACGAACATGAAAAAATTAATGCAAAAAAGACAACATTTTCAAGAGCATGGCCTTGAAAGATCAGTGATGCAAAAAGAAAGATGACAGATATAAAATGAGGGGACATTTTTCATTTGTTTTGTCTTGTTTTAATGTGAAAAGCATAGTCAAAGTTTGATTAAAAAAAAAAACAGTTAAAGCATACAAGAGAGGGAAAAATAATGAAAAATGTTAAGTTCCTGAAAAATCTAAAGATGTGGTGTCTAAAAGATAGGTTAGGGTTAGAATGAGAGAAAGAATGCTTGTTCTGGGTATTGTGGCCTTGTTTTTCTTTTTTTTTTTTTTAATTAATTTTTATTTTTATTTTATTTTTTTGTGTCTAGCCTAAAGGAGACTGGGAAAATGTAGGGAACATTTTATTCTGAGAAGCAATTCTGTTTTTACTTTTTCTTGCTCATTTCCCTGAGTTTAGACATTGGATTTATGGAAGCATATTGGTAGAACAGAAAGACCGTGGCATTTGAATCTGCATACTTGTCTTTGAATGCCAGCACTGCAGCTTAGCTTATTACATGATCTCTGGAAAATTACCCAATCTCCCTGAGCCCCAGTTTTCTCATCTCTAAAATTAAGACTATTACATCACTCCAAAAGTTTTAAGCTGAAGACTAAATGATATAATGAAATGCAAAACACCTAATGGTGTTTCTCACATACGAGGCATTTAACTAATCTTAATTCCTTTCTCAGTTGAGCCTCATGAAATATTAAAATTTTAGTTTCAAGGTTGAAGTTAGAATGGGATCTGCTTTCTCTAAACATAGACTTAAAATCCGTGGCCTGTGGTTGGTTCGTGTCTTGTCTAGACAACAGTAAACTTAATTAATATAGCATCCTTCCTTATTTTGCCAAAGAACCTAGTGTTGTCTTTTTGTTTTGTTTTTTTTTAAGACAAGGTCGTTCTTTGTTGTCCAGGCCGGAGTGCAGTGGTGTGATCATAGCTCACTGCAACCTCAACTACCTGTCCTCCAGGGATGGATCCTCCCACCTCAGTCTCCTGAATAGCTGTGACTACAGATGTGCGCTATATCGTCCAGCTATTTTTTGTAGCCACCAGGTGTCGCTAATTTAGCTCAGGCTGGACTTGTACTCCTGGGCTCAAGCAATCCTGCCTTAGCATCCCAAAACAGTGGGATTACAAACGTGAGCCACCATGCGTCGCAGGAACTACAGTTTTGCCAAAAACATCTTGGGCACTTATACTGGCACCTAGGGGTCTTCTGATATGGCCAGCTCAGTGAATTTCTCTCTGATAATGTGTGACCAGCAAGCATTGGAAAGTGATGAATTTAGCCATGCTTCTCAATATACGTAGTCTCTTAATTCAAAGCTCACCCAGAAAGGCCTTTACTCTGGCCTGCAAGATCACCTACTTAATGTTCAGAATTCAAGTATCCATGGATGTCATATCCTCTATGCCGCTCATAGAACCCATTCCACTTCAATCATCCTTGCCTTGATTATAGTGATTTTGTTGGATCTTGGAATGAAACTGCCTGTATCAGGTCATAGCTTCATCAAGAACCAACTACGTGACCTTGGGTAAATGCTTTAAAATACTTGTGTTTCAATTTCCACATTGGTAGAATGAAGATAATAGTACAGGGCTATTTTGATGATTAAATGATGTAATATATTTAAAGCTCTTCAAGCAGTCTCTGCACATGGTAAATGCTGATTACACATAAACTAAACCATTTTCACAATTCACTGGTTTTCATTTTTTTCTTTTAAAAAATTCAGCTTAATTTTTAATTAAAACTAATATTTGTAAGCAAAAGCTTCAGCCTAGAAATGCAACATGATCTCAATATCCCAGCCCAAACTTTGATTCCAGATTAAAATTTAGAATATATTCCTTGAGAGGCTTAAAGGAGGGTGGAAGTAAAGTGAAGATCACTCCTTCTTTTGTCATTGAATGAAAAGAAAGGAAAAAAAGAGAAAGAAAATGAAAAGGAAAAAAAGACTATTTTTTAAATTTCTTTTTATTATTGATATCTTAGAAGAATTTTAATAATTTAATATTATTTCCCTTTACATAGCGAAAAACATAAGTATACATGGTACTTTGTGATGAAGATAAAAATTGAGCATGTCTGGAAAAAATTTAGGAATAAATAAAATGATCATGCTTGGTTATGGAATTAATTTTAAGTGAGTCTCAGAAGCATTGTGACATTTATCACATATATGTGTTGACATGTAACAAAAGGCAATGCTTATACAAAGTCCTGGAGAGAAATTGTAGAAGGAAAAGATGGCATTTTGAAAAAAGAAAATAAATTTTGAAAAGAAAAGATGTGACACGTTGAAAAAAATTAATGCTTGGCCTTTGGAGAAAAAGATAATGAATTCTATTTTCATTTTCATTCTTGATAAGCAAAGAATTAGTGTTTTTATTTTTCTAGACATTTAAAGCAGCTATTTACTGAATTTTCCACAAAGATAAATGTATCAAAATTTACCCCACATTTCTTCCCATGCAAAAGCAGAAAAATGCAAGCTTTTAAAATGTGGAAACATTTGGAAGAAATCCCCCTGGGTAACAGGTACAGAAGCAGTTCTGGATTTTTCTAGGTCCTAGAATAAATCATCACTTGAACATTATAAAATTACATAGCTGTCCAGGTACAGTGTCTCACGCTGTAATTCCAACACTTTGGGAGGCTGATTCAGGGAGATCACTCGAGCCCAGGAGTTCAAGGCCAGCCTGAGAAACATGCAGAAACTGTGTCTCTATGAAATACAGAAAAAAAAAAAATTACCTGGGAATATTGGTGCTGGTGAATGTCTGTAGACCCAGCTACTCAAGAGGCTGAGGTGGGAGGATTGCTTGAGCCCAGAGAGGCTGAGGCTCCAGAAAGCCTTGCACTGTACCCAGCCTGGGTGACAGAAGAAGACCTTGTCTCAAAATAAATAAATAAACAAAAAGAAGTAAAATTTCACAAGTGAGACACATAGGAGCTTGGGCTTTTCTTTCTAGACAAATATTCAGGAAGAATCATAATGATTAAAGCTTCATTTTTTTTCTTTCAATATCACTGTGAGCTAGGTTAAATTAAGCAAGACGCATGATTCATATTTTGTTGTCCTTCACTTTTCTCTTTAGTGCTAGGATTTTCATTCCCTAATAATTTATTTGATCCCATCTAATATACTTTAGATGTATGATTAGTTTGAAGATTGTTCTATATTTATTTCATTGTTCAACATGTCAGCTAAAGGAATGAAAATATCTATCTAGCTTTCTCTCTCTACTTATCAATCTATTGTCTATCTGTATCTGCATATCACATCTACCATTTCAATCAAAGTTTGTAATTTAAAAGATAACAATATGTAAATATGTATAATTTTTTTCCATAAACAAGAATACTACTGTTACTTAATTCTCAATAACTTTTTAGTCGTTGTTTACTTCTTGATTAGTCTATGCTACAGTTACATGAGATTATTGAATAACAGGGATGTGTTCATATTTTAAAAGATTGATAACTATTTCTATATATCATCAGCTTCTAATAGATCTTCTTCATAAGTATACATAAACACAATAAGAATATGTAGGCAAATAATTTACGGATATGCTCAGTGAAATGAAGAAATACAGGATTCTTACCTGTAAATCTTTACCAGGTTCTTCATCTTTTATGAGCTGTGTATATGAAACATCCTATTAACCAAAGGATCTTTCTATACAGACCCTTTTGTGTACCAGTTTTGGAAGAAAGGGGTTGTCAAATGTTGAAACCTGTCTCCTCATCTCATATTTTACAGGTTGGGTATGCAGGGACAGAGTTCAGCTCTGGTCTCAGATATCAGTATGCGATTTTCTTGACATAGTTTTCTAATTTGTAAAATTAGGGGCATGATAAGATAAATTCCAAATTATCTATGTGCCTTGGGTCAAAGACATTCTATGATTATGTAATTTTACATTACACATCATCTTGATAAATTCATGCAGCAATGTTAAGAACGAATAGTTCATTTTTTCTCTGATAAATTCAATTTAAAATAAATGCCATGTAGGTTGCAGTTTTAAATTGAAGTAAAATAATAAAATATTGACTACCATAAAAGAGAGGCACAACCTTCCTCTCTGCCAAGATGTACCTTTTGGCAAGACTGTGCTCCACAACACAGGATGCTAATTAGGCCTATGTTACTGTCAGCAATGTCACAGTCTTTACAGTGCATATCCAAACTGCTAAATCTAAAAAATGGAGCTAAAGAACCTTTATTTATTCCCACTCTATACCGGATATATTATTGTACCCTGATATTCCCCAATAAAAAGTTTATGTGAACAAGAGCAGAAAGTTATAATAGTAAAGGCATTGAATAAGATAAAGTGTTCCTAAAGATAATTAACTGAGTCTTAAACTTCATGACTGTAAAATGGCACAATAATCTCTGTACTTTCAATCCAAAAGGATGACTCTGCAGCTTATCATCCAAATCATGATACTTTTTAGAGTTGAAATGGGACAATATAATAATTATGCCAGGGTGGTAGCTGTAATCACATGTATTCTGAAACACGCAGTAGTTGTACAAATGCAGGCTACTGTAAAAGCTTGTAACACAAATGTGTTTTTCATGAAGAGATAGATAAATAGTTGGGCTATTTTTAATTTATAAATGAAAAAACAGGGTTATAGCACAGTTACTAATAACCCAGATATGTACTAGAAGGAGGCTATGAAACTAGAAAGTTACAGGATTATTAATTATTAGATTAATGGTCCTTGAGTGCCTTAGTGACTGGGTAATTACAAGAATAACACCTGATATGACAATGGGAATGCAAATATTATTTCAAATATAAGGGAACTTCTCTCTGGCCTTTGCATCATAGCTGAGCAAGCAACTTATGTATTCAGTACTTTACAGGGTCCTTTTCTCAGATTAAACTATATTTTTAAATTTATGAATAGCAGCCCTTGTTCAGAACCATTTAGGTTATTTGTAACTCTATCTCTTATTGTCTTAATGAAAAATATTCTGTCAAATCAATATTAGCTTCTGTTGGACTCAAGAAATATGTCTATAATAGAAATATTCATATGTAAATATTCAAGAACAGTGTGGTAGTGTTTCCAATTTAAACTTCTTGTATAGTCTTTATTGAATTATGAGCAGTTTGGGGAATCCAGCCTGAATTTCCATGAAACATGAAAATGTCAAATATTTGATATTCCACATTGTATTCATAGCATTCCAAAAAGAAGATATTTGAAGTCAATTTTATATACATATCTAAGAAATTTTGTATAGAGGTTGTTTATTCTCAGAGCAAGCCTCCTTAAGCTGTTTGACAGTATTAAAATAAACTCTGGACACATACATTATTTTGACCGTCACATTCACTAAACTTGTCATCCAAACAGTAACTATTTATTACATGGGGTGTGAATAACATGAACACACAAATCAATGCTAAGATCATGAAATCCATTTCATCATTGTTTACTCTAGCAATCTAGCCAAAGTAATTCTTAGACAAATCTTATTAGTCTAGATATGAATGTCAGCCCCTGAAGTAAGCCATCTGTGATTAATTTATTCAGCTACTTAGTTCCATTTCCTAGTAATAGTGTGTTTATCATATAACTGTATTCAAGAGCTTAGCATTTTATCTGATTTATAAACACATTTAACAAATTTGCTGATGTACGTTTTCATGTATTTAATAAAATGCTCTATCAAGTTTATTATTAATGTGCAAATTTCATAGATAACTGAGTAGAGACTATATCTTCTATTTAGGTCATACTTTAAACAATATACAACTACTTTTAATGTATTATTTAGATGTCTTCAGAATTTGAAATGAGGGATTTGAACTGAGGAGGCTGAGGCAGCTAAGATGGCATATTTATTTCTGGGGGTAGTCTTACAATTCTAATAGAAATTCCATGCACATAGAACCTCCTTTGAAAACCTATATTTTAAGAGGATCCGGATATACGGTGGAACGTTTTTTTCTCAGAAATGAAAATCTTAAGCCAAATAAACTTTATCCTTTCGCCCCCACACCCATAGTATCTAAGTTACAATGTATTTCTTCTCCAAAATTTTGAACTTTGCCGTGTTTAATATCAAATTTACTTTTCTGGCACATATTCTAGATGCAATAAAGACAATTTTAAACAACAAATGCCTATCTTTTTGCTCTTTTGAAATAAGTATGAAATGACAACTGGCAAGCAACTGAGACAGAGGCCCAGATTAGGGTCTAGAAGTGTGTAGAAGACAATAACAGAAAGAGAGAAGCTAAGGAAATTTAAATACCATGCATAGGATAGGCTGTCATAGAAATGAAGATAACTGAGGAGGTAATGCAAATATACACAGAAGCTTTATGGCCGTGTATAATCTAAAGAAACAAGAGGCAAAGAGCTTTGCTCAAGACACCACATGCTGTCTTTCTAAACTTGAGTGACTGTTCCTTTAGAAGAATGCTGACCTAGACTACGTTTGATTGTTGAAAATATCACAGAAGACTGATACACTAGATGTTAAATTTTATGGACAGGAGCCCAGAGCCATTCTGGACATTCTATTTGTCTTCTTAAATAAAGAGACGGGTCAGTTCATGAATCTATCCAGATTGATCAGTAGTTACATCTGTCATACACATTATCAAATGGATTTCTTATACAGAATCTTTTTGCATAAGTTCACACATCCTAAACTCCTTTTCTCAGTTCAAATACTCCTTGGAAAACTTCATTTCTAAAGTGCCAGACCAGCCTGAGCAAACGATCAAACTCTGCTGGTTAGTACTCTGTGATACACAGCCTGGTGTTTGCAACCCTTTGTCCCATAAAACATGCATCCAAGAACGTTCTAACATATTTGGTACTGTATAAATGCATGCTTCTAAGGTTTATTTCCTATTTCCTATTGGAACAGTCAGCAACAGATCATTGTTCTGTCTTGAAGATCAAGAAAGGAAAACTAAAAAAAAGCAAAAGCCCATGCAAGGGTATAATCTAATTTGTATGCTAGATGATTGGATTCCTGGACCTTGTGCCTGAAAAAGAAGCTGAATTACTAAAGGAAAGGTTTGAAGTATCATAGAAAAATAGTTTAAAGTAGTTTTGACAAGTTTCTGGTATGGAAGATCAGAAGAATTTGCTTGTATATTTTAATTATAAACCTCAATACCCGTTTTCCCTTGGGGTTGTTGATTCCAGTGATGGTTGGTTAAACCTGGACTAAAGATAACATTTTAATATGAAGGTAGTTTTGAAAAAATTGTTAAGAAAATGGAGCTGATATTTGGTTGAGTGCCTACAGTGTGTGGAGCATTTTATATATTACTTTATAGTTTCTGGTGGAGGAATTATTATCATCTTCACTATTTAAATGAGAAAACCTTCCCAGTTTAGAGGTTATTAAGTGGCAGATTTGAGATCAGTTTCAACCTGTTATTCTGGTTCTTTGGCCCTACATGATATATTATGATTTCTATAATAAATTGAAAATAAAATAAAGATTTTTCAAATACTATTGCAAAGTACTAGATAAGCATAGGAGTTGCTAAAACAAAAGAAAACTATCTGGTATTTCTATAGAGTTGCCATGTTAATCAGAGGAAAGTTAACGGCCTAGATTGAGCATGAATCAAACCACCAGAAAGGGCAGGAGAGAGCGAAACAGAGATGTCCTCACTAAGCTCCCTTCTTCTTTCCCAGGCTTTTTACTCTTAGTGACAGAGATTTCAGACTTTGCTGCAGAGATTGTAAAAAAGAGAAAAAGAGTTGGAAAATTAAGTGTGATTTAAGAAATGAAGAAGCTGGTGGCCTGTAGAAATATGGCAACGTTCATGACACTTCTCACTTTATAATTTTTTTTAATTCCAAATGTGAAGTAATTCATGTTCATTTCACATCATGAAACCTCGCAAGTATTTTTTTTAAATGTAACCTATCTCCCCCTAACAGCCCTTTCTAATAATAATAGCTTAATGGTGTCTCTTACGACTCTTATCCATATGCATATGTGGGGTTTATTGCTTCCTAAACACACATAATAATTATTTTGACTCTTAATTTCTGATTTAAAAATATATTATAACCATCTTTCCAAATTAAGATATACTTCTAATTATTTTAATAACTATTAATACCCAGAATATAATCATACCATATTTAACAATTTCCCCATTGAAAAACATTCCAATTATTTTCAGTTATATTCCTGTCACAAATAATGCTGCAATATTAAAATATTCTGTAAGTATAAGTGCTGCTTTTCTTTTTTTTTTTAAGAGATGAGGTCTTGCCATGTTACTTGGGCTAGAATGCAGTGGCTATTCACAGGTGCTGTGTTTTTCAGAGGCTCTAACTACTTGTAATAAAACAGTTATTTCATCTCATGGGCATTTTCATAATATTTGTCTACCTTTTTTGGTTTGCATGATGTTTGCATCTGAGGACTATTGTATTGATGTATAATATTGTTTTAAAAATTGACTTCATCAAAAAGCCACTAACATGATTCAACATCTTCAGCAAAATATTTTAAAACTTAGTATCTTTGAAAACCTACTGCAAAAGTTATAAGACCAGAACCAACTATAACAAGGGGTTATATATTTTTATTTCTATTTTTTTAAAAACTGAAACATTAAGTCCACTTAATGTTTTATTAAGATTTTATTAAGATCTTGGTCTCCTTATTTTCTATATTTGACATATGATTTAATATCTTATAATGATGTAATATGTCAAATGTAGAAATTAAATATATATCACATATATCATATATATGTATATAAATTACATTCTCATGTATCATTAAATTGGAATCTCTGTCTTAATTTTTTTTTTGGTCTCAATATTTTCTTATGTCTGAAGATATCACATCAGAGCTGATGAGATTTCGCCAAGAGCTGGACTTTAAACAGTAATATAAAAAGAGTTTGATGACAATTGTACATGAAATTCAAACTTAGAACAATAACTTTATTAGCATTCACCAGAGAGACTGAAGCAATTAGATATGTACACACATATAGAGATATATGAGAGGGGATTTATCAGGGAAATTGGCTCATGGGGTTAGTGAGGCTGAGAAGCCTCATGATAGGCTCTCTGCAAGCCAGAGACCCTGGGATGCCAGTATGCCAGTAGCGTGGCTCAGTTCAACTTCAAAGGCCTCAGGATCAGGGAAGCTGATGGGGTAACATCTAGTCCAAGGCCTGAGAACCTGAGGGCTACTGGTCAAAGTCTTGGAGTCCAAACACTGGAGAGTTTGAAGTCCTGATGTCCATGGGCAAAAGAAGAAGAGTGTCCTAGCTCCTGGAAAGAGAGAGAGAGAGAAAGGAAAAAAGAAAAGAGAAAAGAAAAAAGAAAGAAAGAAGGAAAGAAAGAAAGAAAGAAAAGAAAAGAAAGAAAAGGCCTTTCCTCTGCCTTTTTGTTCTATCCAGCTCCCATCCAATTGAGTCGTGCCCACCTAGATTGAGTGCTGATTTTCCCCACTTAGTTCATGGATGCACACCCAATATCCTCTGGAAATTGCCTCACAAACACCAGAAATAAGGATATACCAGTTTTCCAGGTATTACTTAATGTAGTCAAGTTGACGTCTAAAATTAACCATCACAATAACAAAATAAAATATCCAAGAGTTAATGGGAAGAACAGGAAATAAAGGAACATATGTGCACTTCCGAGGTTTTGAGGTGGTTAGAAGTAGAAATGAAAATATTAATTATGTAATAACTGTTTCCTCTTTAAGCCATGATTCTTTGTAGGTGCTATTTTCACATTTGAATTAAAGACTCAATGTGGAATATGCACACCATAACTAAATATGTTTATAATAGAAGTATTTCACAGCTTAATAGAAACTTATGAATATGGTCAATTCACCTTATTTTATGGAATGAACCTAAGGAGATTTTTAAGCAACTTTACCAAGAGTTTCAATTTTATTGTCATTTGAAGCTTTCTTCAGATATTAGTGAAGAAAATATCATGCTGAGAAAAATTAAATATCAAGGGAAATGAAGAGTCTGCCAGACAATTAGCATGACTTAATTATTTCTTTCTTTTAGGACAACCGTTAAGGTCACAATATTTCAAGCTGAAGTGAGTTAGAATGACCTGCCTCAACTTCTCTATTCGTTATCTTTTCCTGCAAGAAACAGCAAGGCCACTGACCATATGGAGATTGCTTGTTTGGGAAACATTTGAAATACATTTTAATTTGTAAATCCAAACACAACAGTAAAGTCAGTCCATTTTGTTTCTGGCTTCACATCACTTCTGCCGTGAGCCGCACTGTGTACTATCAAATAAATAAACATTTCTCACTTGGGGCAGAACTCTGAAGCCAAATTAGACTGAAAACCAAGTGCTATTAAATGATAATTTGCGTGAACAAGACTAGCATAATTTATCTCTTCGAACTTGAACAATTTAAAATACAATATTTAAATATAGCTATTATCATAAATATATTTAAAAGATTCTTAGACTTCTTCAAATATGTATCTGGACAATGAATAGAGGGCAGTAAGGCTTCATTCCCTGGCTCTGATATTTTGATCCAGTCAAGCCAGAGTTAGTATTTGTCCAGTTGCTGGAGTTCCCCAGTTGTGCTTTGATTGAAGTAACTTTAACTTCTACGGCATTTTAAAAAGGTAGCTGATACTTTCTTACAGGACTAGCATGACTAAATACAGACCAATGACAACAAAAGCTCATTATACTGACTAATTTCTTCACTTGTTAACCAAATTTGCCTCAAGTAAAAAAAAAAAAAAAAAATTGACTGAATTTAGAGTATAGATTATAATCCAATTGATAAAAAAGTAATTATAGAGCTGCCCTATCTGAAAGCTATGAATCACATATGACCAAAAGTTTAAATGCATTTTTTAAATTAAAAATTCTGCTTATCAGTCATATAAGCCACAATTCAAGCTCTCAGTAGTATGTGACTAGTCGTCAAAGTACTGAACAGTACAGACATAGAGCATATCTTGCAAATAAGAAAATTCTGGCCCGGGCTTGGTGGCTTATGCCAGTAATCCCAGCACTTTGGAAGGCAAAGGCAGGTGAATCACCTGAGGTTAGGAGTTCAAGACCAGCCTGTCCAACGTGGTAAAACCCCATCTATACTAAAAACTCAAAAAATTAGCCGGGCATGGTGGTGTGCACCTGTAATCTCAGCTACTTGGGAGGCTGAGGCAGGAGAATTGCTTGAACCTGGGAGGCAGAGGTTGAAGTGAGCTAAGATTGCCCTATTGCACTCCAGCCTGGGCAACAGAAGCAAAACTCCATCTCAAAAAAAAAGAAAAGGTAAGAGAAGAAAAGAGAGAAGAAAGAAAATTCTATTGGACAGTATTGCCACACGGAATGAGTACATTGCCCAGTGATTTGTTCTTTGCTGCTTCTCATCTACCTTGCAATGCTGTGCTTTGCTTGAAATGCTACAGAGTCAAGGAGACTGGATCATATTGCACTCATCTTATACTGAGCATTTCAAAGTCATGTTCTGGTACCAGAATCAAATCTATAGCTTCAACCATCTATTCCAAATTACTACTCCCATACCATTTCCTAATTAGGAAATTTGTGTGTACTTACAGGCAATTTTTAAATTCTATCAATTTAACTGTGTGCCTTGTGTTTCCAGGTCTAAAATTAAAGATTTTGTCTTTATGTGTATATTCATGTGGGCTTCAGAAGCTTGGACGAATTATGGCTTTGCATTATATTTATTGCCAATTATTGATTTTTGGCTTTGGAAATTGTATTAACACATCATTTGACATCTCTTTGGACATGCATCAGTCTTATAGAGCATGTGTATGGTTTAATTAATTTGTAAAACATCGCTGCTTATTTTGTGCCTCTGTCCACAACTTTAAATATAATTTTTCTTATTTTTAAAGTTATAAACAATGCTGATTTTTTGAGAAATACAAAACACTATTTTCCACTAGTTGAATAAAAGAATAAAATATTTTAGTATTCTGTCTTGTCTAAAAATAAAATATATGTTAGATATCAAATGTAAACCAACATTAAATAAGAAATACTTGAGTCTTACTGATATTATGAAAAAAAGAGGCATTATTGATTCTTAAGCTTAAAGGAATAAAGTTGCACATTAGTTATTATACAATACTTTAAAATATTAAGAATATTTCTTTTCATATTTAATTTTTAATATTTTCAATTATTCATTTAAAATTACGGTTTAAATATCTACTTAAGCATAAATGTTAACATCTGATTGAAAGACTTGATAGACTGGAGTAAGTAAATTTTTAAAATTAAGACATTTTATGCATTCAGATTATATATATATCCATACATATGTGTGTGATGAATTATAAAAATCTTTTGTAAAAGTCTATTGTAAAAGTCCTTCAAGGTCATTCACAATGCATATACAACAATTAATGAGGAAACAGTAATTCTATAAAGGCAAAATGAAAAACAAAAAATTGACCTGTTACCAGCTTAAGACAATTTGTGTCACTTTTTTGATGTGTGGTCTTATAGATGTCTATCACATAATTATATATATATACACACACAAACACATTTCTATATATTTAAATATTCATTTAAACAATTTTAAAATGAGAGTATATTTTATACATTTTATTTTGTATATATGCTTTGTTTGTAATCAATGTATCTCATGTAATGTCTTGTGAATATCCTTGGTTTTATTATCTACCTTCTATAACAGCATTTAAAATAGATATGTGTTCTTCCATATAAAAAAAGCAGCCAAGGACATTAGTTTACACCTTTATTAAGATGTGTCTGTTTCAGAACAGCAGAGAGATAAATTTTCTGAGGAAATTAGAAACTTAAATATTTTCTAGAACATTGTCCAAAGTCAGCCAAAGTTGCATTAATCTTGAAATAGGTTGTCAGGGCATTAAGACTGTGGTTACAGTGTACTCGCCATTGACTGATCATTTTGGGTTCAAAAAAAGGAGCACAAAAGAACAGCTGGGGATAAGGTCTTACAGGCATCACAGTGAAACATTTTTAGTCCTTAAGGGACTTTCAGAATGCATATACCATAATTCATTTAATAAAAAAAGGACACTCTTGGAGTTATAATTTTACTCATTTGATAAATTAAAGCCCTTTAGCTGAGCTTCTCCAGCTAAGTCTTTGTACCCTCTCCATATTTTCTCAGGCCTTTATAATAAAGATAAATATTTGTAATAATGGAACCTGGATCAAACAAGTGTATTAGATAAACTTAATGTATTAGGTGCCTATGTTTATGTTTTTGCACATAAAGTGACAGCTTCTTTCTTGCTTAAGTTTGTTTAAACTGATTATCTGTATTTCTCAAAAATTTCTGAATACTTTCTAGTGTTATTGCTTGTAAATGCAAGATGTAAGTTAACTGAAATAGAGGTTTGAAATAGTGCATGCATATTTTTATGTCTTTTCCCTCCATGTGATCTCACTGAGAGTATGTCTGGGCTAGTCTGTCACAATAATGTAACAGATTTATGGAGGAGACTGCAGTGACACAGTTAATATCCTTTTAGACCAGACAGCATCAAGCTGACCTATTAGTTTACCAAAGACCCATGAAGAAGCCCAGCTGAGATCAGTTAAGCCAAGCCTATGTCATCAAAACCAGCTAACTGACCCACAGACTCATGCAGAAAAGAACATTTATTGCCATATGCCACTGAAATTTGTGGTTGTTATGCCACATTATTATGGGAATAGATAACTGATATATTGGCCAAATGCAAGTACAAGCAAAGCCAATCAATATACTCTGTTTTTTCCATACATTTCACATCTCTGGGGGAACACACATACGTGGGAAGTGTGTGTGTGTGTGTGTGTGTATTAGAGAGCAAACCCACCAACATACACACACACACACACACACACACACACAGAGGAAAGAGAGAGAAAATCTTAATAATCTTAAAATCTTAATAACACTAGAAAATCCACTACAAAACATTATGAAGACTTTCTGGAAGTGAGGAAGAAGACCCTTAATCCTCTTAAGCTTCTAACAGGCCTTCCCCCTAGACTTCTACAATACATTTCAATAGAAGAAGTAAAGGCTGGCAGACCCCGGCACCACCCTTAATCGCACTCCTGTAGATTGCAGGCATGGTATGGAGGAATCTTTCTGGAAGGTATTGTTTTTGCTTAAATACAATCAAACCCCCACCTAAGTCTCATACCTCAGGCCTACTTCATGAATCAAGACCCTTTCACATGTAATTTCTAGAGTTGTAAGCCTTTAAAAGGGCAAGGATTTTCTTTGTTGGGGAGCTCAGTTGTTAGGCATCTATGACGCTGCAGCTCCCAGCTGAGTTAATCACCACTTTGCTCCCAGTTCGGTGCTCAAGAGTTTTGTTTGCGGCCATTCCTACTTCACAAAGAGATAGAAGATGGCATTAGATACACAGAATAAAAATTCCAGGAGAAACTAGTTTCAAACCTGCATTAGAAATGCTGGAAGGTGTTGAGAAACATTGTAGGACAATTCTTATTTCAGATGGAATAAATATTAGGTGCAACAGGCACCCAGAGGTAAACACAAGAGATGAATTGGAGCATTGCTTTAAGAGAAGGTGAATTCTGATTCTGATGTATATGCTTTTAATGAAAATATGCTCTGGAAATAACAAGAGCAATGCTATTTTGAAAATAGTCTGTACTTAACACTAAAAATACAGCATTGAGCGGTTGAAGTTCACATTAGTAACACAATACAACATTGCTGCTATATCTAAATATCTTCATACTAACATGAACCAAGTAGAATTTATTTTCAGTTGCTGTACTTTTGATGAAGTTGTGCACAGTTGATCTAATTTTGTGTTGATTGACAAAGTCGAAATAGTTGAACCTGACATTCTGAAGACCATTTCTCTTTTGATATTTAATACTTTGCTGGGTCTCTGCAGCTCTTATTTGAACATTTAAAATAAACTTTGGCAAGCGGTCAAACTTTTATTTGGGAATTGAGAAAAATCCCCTCATATGGCAAGCTGCTATTAAGTAAACATTTGAAATCTTTCTCACATTGGTAATAGCCACCCTCCCACCCCAAATTCAATGTTTTTGTTCTATAACATACAAAATATCTTTATTAAGGGTCTGCAAAGCTTTTGCTATTGCTATTACTCAACCTAGAACTGATTAAATAAGGAGTGGCAAGCTGTTCCGGGCTAATCTAATTAGATTATTTCTTAGATATTTTGAACTAAGACTCACAGAGAATATGTAAACTAAAAGATACATATACATCATGTTATTTAAATACTTTGTTATGTGTTGAGTATTAAGAAGGAGTATGTCTCTGATATAGGCAACAAATAGATTTGTCCTTTTTTTGATATACAAATATTATTACTCATAGAAAAATATAAAATTTTAAAGTAAGTACGCTAAGGTATGTTTTGGTATCTTAGGGACTATTCCTTACCTGGTTTTGAATGGGTCTAACTGAATCCAAGAAGAGTCCTCTTGATGAGCACTGAGGAATAGAGAGCAAAGAGAAAACTGGAGCTGTGGTTCTTTACCCCAGGTAAGCATACTTTTAGTATCAGCTAAAAACTGTCTTAAAAATAGCTGAAGAACATATTCAGCATTAAGGCCTCCCTGCCTAGTGAGTTTGTCTCATTACTGAACCAGTGTCACTCTGAAAAGCAAAAATCAAAAACAAAAGAACTCCACTTCTCTCTGTGTAGCCAATGTAATGTAATTAGGTCGATGTGGAATTGTTTAATTGTTACTGTAGAAACACAGCAGGACACCTGCAGCATCAAATTTCATCCTAGGTAAATCTAGCCCTAAAAAAAACAAAACCAAAACAAACAAACAAACCCCCACTAGTTTCACGCTTAGGCCAAAACAAGTTTCAGAACATCATATCTACTTTTGAAATTTAACTGATTTTTATAGATTCAATAACATTTTGAAAGAAAGAAAATAAATGTGGACTGTTTCATTTATAGGCAAAAAAAGCAATGATATTCAAATTAATCCAACTGTAAAAACTTTTTTCTTTTCCTGAGAGGATATCAGTGATTTTCGTGTAAATTCACATTCCTGTAGGTTTATAACCTTAGGAAAAGAAAGCAAGGGATTCTAAGTAGTAAACAATAGTATTACTTAGAAATTAGCTTTTCAAAGATGCATACATCTGGTTATCTTAAAATGTGGAAAAAAGGAGGGAAATTCTTTTGTCATTTTAATGTGTGAATGAAAATTTCATTTTAAGCTGACATGTTAGAGAAAGAAAATAGAAAAAAAATTCCCTTACCATGGCAAAATGTAAACATCTACCACATCTAGGTAGTTGGTACATGACTGACAATTTGTTCTGCACTCTTGTTTGATAGGTAAGTTTCACAATTGCGATTACACTATAGTATTTATGTAACAGCAATTTATGATAAATATATACAATGTCTATGTATTTATTATTTTTATTGTTACTCTGGTTCATATTCACAGCTATAAACATGAATGTATGTTTTAGAAAATATAATTTAGTTATGAAACTTCTGAATTGGGGAAAGAAGCAAGAAAAATTATACTAAGATAAATTTCAGAGAAATCATGTTTAACTTGCACTTTTTTATTGAAAGGTAAATTAAAAATAATTTTTTTCACATAGAATAAACCAAGAGACATGTTCAGGAATTTTATTAAGAATTTGATTTGGGCCAGGTGCAGTGGCACACACATGTAATCCCAGCACTTTGAGAGGCCAAAGTGGGAGGATCAGTGGAGGCCAGGAGTTTGAGCAACACAAGAATGCATTTCTACAAAAATTTTATTTTTAATTAGGCAGACAAGGTGGCACATGCCTATAGCCCTAACTATGCAGGGGACTGAGGTGGAAGGATTACTTGAATCCAAGAGTTCCAGGCTGCTGTGAGCTATGATTGTGCCCCTGCACTCTAGCCTGGGTGACAGAGCAAGACACTATTGCTCGAAAAAAAAAAAAAAAAAGATAAAAATTGGTTTGTTCAATAAATAGAGATGTGGTTGCTGAGTTCAAAAGCAGTATAGTCATAGTTGTCAAAGCACATCTACTTTACAAAATGAGATTAAGCATTTATGTACAAAACTGTAACATCTTATGAATCAGTCAATAATATAATTTTCCCTACATCAGGCTGTATAAAGTCATCATTTACTCATTAATTCACATTGAGATTAATTGGGTAAGCCAGAGGGTTATTAGTCATCCCATTTTGCAGATGAGGATGCAAAGGTGAGAGAAGATAAGATACATGCCACAGGCCCCAATAAAATGATGGAACTTTTTATTTACTCATGCCTTGTAGATTCACAAAGCACTAGACTGAATCACTCACTAATCCTCTTAATTTTACTGTGCAGTTGGTAGGGGTCAGTTACAATTATCTTTGTTTTACCTTTAATGAGAGTGTACTGCTCTCACAGAAATAGCTTGCCTGAGGTATTTGGCAGAGTTTAGACTTAGCATCAACTTTAATTTACAAAAGTTATTTTTTGTGTCAGCATAATCTACTTTCTGCTAGCTGAAGTCTTACAATTTAGAAGCAAGTAAAAGTGTTTTTGATATCCTTTATTGATCTTAGCCATGATTTGACAATTTGTTCCAAAATTTTTTATGAATGTATCAATATTTAAAATACTGTCATTTCAGAATAATAATACGTGCAAAAAAACTATAACCAGAGGAAATTAGAATTGGCTTAAATATATGAAGAATGATGTGGAGAGCCTGGGAAGGGTTTAGGTAAAAGATTGATCTTGATTGTACATCTCAACTTTGCTGCTGATTGCCCATGATGAGATGTTATTCTATATTATTTTTAAAATATACAAAATGGCTATGAATAACCACCTGAGCCTCTCTCCTCGTCATTAATTCTAATTTTTAGTGTTGTCTCTTTGGACACTAATGAGAGTGTTTAATCACTAAAGATAGAGGATAAATACATTCTAGAAAATACAATTAATTTATACTTAAGAACATTTCAAAATTTTTTCCCTAGGTTAAACAAAATAGCAAAAGAGTAGCAAAATCATAAATTGTTAGAGCTGGAAGAAGCCAAAACTTCATGTTCAATTCCTCCTTTTAAATGAAGAAATTGAATATCTGAAAAATGACTAACTCAAGATTACACAATTAAGGCTAGAACCAAGTTAAGAATGTTGGGCTTCAATCCTTCCAATCCAGCACCCTATTTAGGTCAAATTAAAAAAAAAAAAAAAAGCCTAGCAAATTGAATAATGCTTGTCAAGTAATGCATATACCAAGCACTTCTCTTAACTAAAGCAAACTTAAAATACCCCCAAATAAGTCATAGAAAGCATCATTCTCAGTCTTAAAAAGGATTAAAGTTAACGTAATCAGAACAAAATTTTTAGATGCCCTCTCTTCCAAACAGATATCCTTATTTTTGTGCATGGCAGTGCTGTTAAGTAGCCTCATACAGTCTTAAACTTTTGAATTCAGTTTTGGCTTTTCTCTTTACCTTGGTAGCTCACAATTAAGCAGTACCCAATCTGATAGTTTCATCTCCAAACTCTCTTTCAACATGGTTGGTCATCTCCTGGCCATTCTGAGATTAGTTTAGGGAAGGATTTTACTACCTCTTAGATTGGCTACTACAAATAAATTTCAGCTAGACTTTTCTAATAGCCTCCCTACATTCCAGATTTTTTATATTCCCCCAAAAGTAATATTGCGGGATACAATAACATCAGCCCCTCTCCCACATGAAAGCACTACATACTGATCCATTACCAATTGATTTCATAATTCCTGTTCTACAAACATATCAAGTTAATTTGGACTTAAAGGCCTTTGCCTGTGCCATTCCCCTCCCTGAAATATTCTTTCCCTATCTTTTTTATGGATGGCCCCTTTTTCTTGCTAAGTCCCATCCAAACAATATTGTCCCATTACCCCCACCCTCAGTCCGCCTTCCTCTATAGCAAAACCATCTCTATAAATTTTATGTAATTAACAGGGAAGAAGAGATGAGGGAGAAATGAAAATAAACCAAGATTACAAGGAATTCAGTAAAAATCATTAGGTCAGCTTGCTCTCTAACCTGCTTGCTTATAGTTGTTTTGCCCCTGAATGACACAGACCCTGTCACATGATTAGAGCTCCCCTTAACTACTCTATAGATAATAACTTAAACATTTTGAAATGTTTAAGTTTTCCATTTGAGATATTGCAGGTTATACATATCAGTGAAACTACTGATGGCAGCTGTTCTGAAGGACACACTAAAGAATATAGTTTTCACATACTGATGATCTTATCCCCCTAACCCTGACCAGTCAATAACTCTAATTTTCTAGTCCTTCACCTTCTATGACCCACTTAAAGCCCACAACCCAGAACTCCTCAGGGAGATGCATTTGGAAGTCTCTCTCATATCCTTACTTGGCTACTCTGATATCATTAAACACTTTCTCTGCTTCAAAACCTGTTGTCTCAGTGTATTAGTCTGTTACAAGACAGTAGGCGTAGGAATCTGTTGGTCCTATGACAATAGCACACAGTGTCTGAGATAATCTTGCCTTTTTTTTTTTTTCTGTATTTGCCTCTTATTTGTCTGTCCTAACTAGCATGTAAGCACGACAAGAACGAATATTCACTTTGATCATTGCTGGATCCTGAAAGCCCAGAAGAGCAATTTGGCTCTCAAAAAAAAAAAAAAAAAAATCTGTTAAGTACCAAAAATATTAACCTTGTGTACAACAGGCTCATTCTCCAGCAACCACTTACCTTCCACATTTATCAACCATTTCTTCTTTATATACATCTATGTGCCTTCAGTTCCACTTACTTATGATTCCAGATTCCAGATCTTGTTGAGCCTTGTATCAAATTGTTAAAATCCAGGGATGGAGAGCACCACTAACTTGTGGATTATCCACTTAATTCAGACCATATGTAAAAATGAAAAATCCTTGGCCTCTCTCAAAGCTCTTCATTAATGAGCCACAGTAAGATTCTGATTCAGAAGTCTATGAATCTTTACTATAAAATTTCCAAGTGGTAATCATGTACCATCTGGTTGGAAACCAGGTTTTTACCCACATGTTCTCTACCAGTACTAAATAATCTATCCATGAATACCAAACTCAACTGTTACATCTTTACTAAAACATTTTATGTTATCATTGAATAGATTTAAATTTTCTTTTTCCTAAGGCTGTGGAACCCTCAGTTTGTCTCTATTTTTATGGTTCTAATAAATCTTTCTTAGCCGGTAGGGCTCTGTTAATCATTATTTGTTATGGTTATCATCATAAATGTATTTTTGTGTTCCACCTTTCTCTTCTTCCTAAGGAAACCATTTACTACCCTCATTTGTCTGTGTACTAGAAAGCTATTTTTAAAAAACAACATTTTTTGGTTCTTTGGTATATTAGTTTCTTCTCACACTGGTAATAAAGATATACCTGAGACCAAATAATTTACAAAGAAAAGAGATTTAATTGACTCACAGTTCAGTGTGGCTAGGGAGGACTCAGGAAACTGACAATTTTGGCTGAAGGGGAAGCAAACACATCCTTCTTCACATGGTGAAAGAAAGGAGAAATGCTGAGCAAAACGGGGAAAAGCCCCTTATAAAATCATCAGATCTGACGAGAACTCACTATCACAAGAACAACACAACGGAACCACTCCCATAACCTAATTCCCTCCCACAAGGGTCCCTCCCATGACATGTGGGATTATGGGAACAACAATTCAAGATGAGATTTGGGTGGGGACACAGCCAAACCACATCAATTGGTTAATTTTATTTAAATCCATATTTTCTACAAGTCATAGTATGGCATTTTTCACACAAAAACTATTAAATATTTGATATAGAAATGGAAGAAGAAGGAGAGAGGGCAAATGAAGAAAGGTTGGTTAGTATGTACAAAAAATACTGTTAGATGGAATAAGTATTTGATAGTATCTATCCAGTATTTGATAGTACAGTAGGGAAATTATAGTAAAAATTAATTTATTGTATACTTCAAAATAGCTGGAAGGGATGACTTGTAATGTTCCCAACACAAAGAAAAGTTACATGTTTTCATGTGAGGGATATTCCAATTATCCAGACTTGATTATTACATATTACCTACATGTATCGAAATGTCATATGTACTATAAAATATATACTACTATAATATATCAACAAAATGATACAAGAAAGAAAGGAATAAAATTGAAAGATTGGAATAAACTAGAAAGAAGTAAAAGTAAAGAGAAAAAAAAGAATAGAAGAAAGAAAGATTTAATTAATGGAAGAAGAAAAGAAGAAAACAGGAGCTTATATAATTTTTGAAAAACAGTTACTGTTTCCTTACTTTGACAAGTACGAATTATGTTTTTGTATAAATTAAAATATATTCTTCATTATTCTAACCTCCTATGAAAACAGATGGACAATATTTGGGGCTGCCCTCATAATGTATTTAGGGATTGAAAATGAAAATGAGATTCACTAATTTCAGGTTACTGTTCTGATGTCACTATTTCTGTCCCTAAAGGCCACTCTCTTCCTTCTCCATTAGCTAGTGGAGAGTGGCTAGTATAGTCTATTATACTTTCAGTTCTATATATGGTACAAATTGAAATAGTACAGGGAGTACTTTAGTACTATAATTCACTGTCTCTGATTGACAATATTAGTAAGTGTCTGAGACAGCAACAAAAAATGAAGTAAGTGCTTCGAACATGTGTAACGTGTGGAATGACACAGATAATAAGTCAGGCACAGTTCAAGAGTTTGAAAGGTCTAAACTTAAAAATAAAGGCAGAAGTATAAATTACTGACTCCATCTCCTTACCACTCAAAATGCATGACAGATGTCGATAAGGTGAAAATGACAAGGGCACAAAACAGTAACCTTGTCAGTCAAGCTGAACGTGTCTTATCAAATATTTGGAAGTATATAGACAGATGCTCATGCACAATTGACAAATATGCTAAAAATATAACATAGTGCGTAAATAAAGTAAAAATTCCTAAGTAACTTGTTTGGACTCCTATAGGGCAGAGTTTAGGAGAAATTATTTCCTCCTTCCTTTTCTTTTTTATGCTAAACTAACTGAAATGGATACTCTAACTAGCTCAGATCAGGGATGTGCTAAATATTAGTTTGTTTTATGTAGATACAAATAAAAAATATCAAATATTAAGAGTGTAACTCTTCGGTGTCAAACCCTGAGCTTATTGATAAATGTATAAACAAATAAGTGCTGTGTCTTGGAGACACTCATAATGGGAGATGGATTCAGAGACAGAAAAGTAAATTAATAATGAATTGTGTTTAGTGTAATAATACAAGTAGACTGAGTGTGCTATGGATGCACAGAGGAGAGATAGGTATCTTTGACAATGGGTACATCTTGATACTGTTTACTGAGAGAGATGACATCTCTCTCAGTAAACAGTATCAAGTTCAACCAAAGAGCTGTGCGCCCAAAGACAACTAATTGTTATATAATTAGAGAAACATTACACTGGCAAAATTGATAGCACTGTGAAAACTTGGAAGAGAATGTCTGCCTAGGAGTTTTAGGAAGAAAATATTTTATCTAAACTTAAAGAATGACTCAGAGTTTATGATATGAAAAAGTGGGTAAAAGTGTCTTTCTTATAGACAGGAAGTAAAGGTCTATATCTAAGCAGCTATTTAAGAAATGTCCAATAGCTAGATATTGAAAGATAACTGCAGGAGACGGTATGAATGATTGGAGATATGGGATGCTTCAGGATATGAGCTTAAAATTTAAGTTGGGCAAGATCCTGGTGGCTCTGTGGGTCATACTAAGCAAGTTCAATAGATCATTGTAGGCTTTTTGGATGGATGTCAAAGATACTGAAATAGGGCAATGGCATTTTCATACTATGCTTGCGGTGTAGATCATAAATTAAAGAAGAAAATCAATTAGGGAGCTATTAAATTAGCTTGGTGCAATGTAATTGTGTTTTTTACAAATATTATCCCAGGTGAGGGAAAAATGAGTACAAAATATAGAACAGGGGCACCAATTTTAAAGTTAATTCAGAACTGAACTTTAGCAGATATAAAGATAATATATACATAATACCTATTAGATTATATATAGTATAAAGTATATATACAGGTTTATATGTATATTTGCATACATATTTATATATATAAATCTGTACATTATTAATACAATATGTATAAGTATACTCAATCTCAAATCGGGGATATGCTGATATATAGACAAAACTAATAGTGTGTATTTATCCGTATAGTATAGTGTGTGTGTGTGTGTGTGTGTGTGTATAGTGTATATATGGTATATATGCACTATATATGTGTGTGCATATAGAGTATGTACATATATATCTCTCTCTATATATATACACACAATATACTATATGGATAGATAGATACACAATATTAGCTTTTATAAATTCATATTGTATGTTCCAGGTATTTTGTTACAAGTTTTATTTACATTAATTCATTCAGCACCTTAGGGAATATATACAACATCTCTCTATTTTATAATGAGGAAGCTGAGCCCTGACCTTGTATAGCTAGTACATGGTGAATTCAGGACTCAATTGACACTGCTTTTTTACAAAGATTTTTTTTTCCTTCTAAAAAGAGATAATTCTGGATGAAAATATGCAAAGAGAGGAATGGTGACAAGTGCACTAAATACAGTATTCAGGGTTGGGTGCACACATTCATTTTTCAGACCACTAGGGCACTATTTAGTGGGGTCCAGTAAATTAGAAAAATCCAGCTTAATACTAGAGAATGTCATTGATACTGAAAATTATGAATCTCCAAAGAATCATAAAACCCTGAGCTCAAGGAAATCTTAAGATGTGATGTAAACTATTCCTACTTCTACTAAGACTGACTGCACAAAAACCACCTCTAAGGGATGAGTATAACTAAGTGTTCTAAACCTAGTTTTTGCAAGAGTGGAAGAAAACCTCAGTGATACAATACCATGACCCCTCATCCTGAGATCATCAGGAATCAGGGTTGGTCTAGGATAATCTGCTTGCATGCTCTATAGTTGTTAAGTGAGATCAGATGTCAAATTTTACAAGTCTTAACATTTCTCCTTTATTACTCCCCTCCCCACTTCTAATACTATTGTCAGAGGCATTTGAGCCAGAGTGACTCCATCTTGCATAGGGGCTGGGTAAAAAAATGCTGATAACTACTAGGCTCCTTCTCCAAGTGGTTAGGTATTCCTAGTCATAGAATGAGATAGGAAGTTGGCACAAAATGCAGGTCACAAAGACCTTGCTGATAAAATAGCCTGTGGTAAAGAAACCAACCAAATCCCACCAAAACCAAGAGGACAACAAAAGTGACCTCTGGTCATCCATGCTGCTAATTGTATGCTAAAATGCATTAGCGTGCTAAGAAACACTCCCACCAGTGTCATGACAGTTTACAAATGCCATGGCAATGTCAGGAAATTACCCTATATGGTCTAAAAGTGGGAGGAACCCCCATTTCTGGGAATTACCCATCCCTTTCCTGGAAAACTCACAAATAATCCACCCCTTGTTTAGTATATGATATAGAAATAACAGCAACAACAAATAGCCAACCAGCAGCCCTCTGGGCTCCTCTACTATGCAGTTGCCATTTTTTTTTCCTTTTACTTTTCTAATAAACTTGCTTTTACTTTACTTTCTGGACTTGTCCCAAATTCTTTCTTGCATAAGGTCCAAAAACCCTTTCTTGAGTTCTGAATGGGGACCCCTTTTCAGTAACACTATGATGATCTTATTTTCTTCTAGGAATTACAGCATATGCCTTTGCTCTGCTCATCCATAAAAATGCCTTTAACAGGGTAAAAAAGAGGAAAACTATAAACATGCTATGGTGCAATCTGAAGCTAAACTATATGCATTTTGTGTATAATTTTTATAATACACAACTCTTAGCATTATCATAATCATTACAAGTAAGAGGGAAGCAAAGTAGTATTGCACAGAGAGATTAGATGTCTTTTAAGTGCCAGATCTCTCATTTCACTTCTCTGAAACACACCACTTATAACCCTCAATAAAATATGGAAAATTATTAATGCCCTCTTACTTTAGATTGTTGTATTGTGTCAAATAAAACAATTATATAAAGGAACTCTGGGAGTTGAAAAGTAACATGGCACATACATAGACTGTATTCAGGAATAGAACATTATTATGTAATCACCACAACTTATCTAGTCTACCCTCAGGGACACAGCATATCATAAACCAAAAATAAAATTCTAAACACCCCAACCAACTGAATGGACCCCTCCTCTTGGCCAAGGGCATTCTGAAGTAAACCTGAAACACTAGGTCAGGCCATGATAGAAATGGGTATTTGGACATTCCTCATTGCATGTTCCTCCCTTTGGATTTCAGGCGCAGCTGATCAGCATTAACATTAAAACAGGGACCTTAAGACTGACAAAACTGACTCTTGGTAGCAGTAAGACAAAACATGGAAAATAGCAGGCCCTGAAAAAAATCTAAATATTATATCTCAAAATATATTTCTATGATATGGAAAGCTGTCTCTAGTGGGGAAAACCTACATTCTATAGAGAATCCCTTTCCTTTTCCAGCTATCTTCCTTAACTCAGGAGAGAATTAACTAAGAGTTGGGTACATTTTTAAGTATGATAAGAAATATTTACAATCTATTCTCTCTGAAGCCTGCTACCTGGAAACTCCATCTGCATAATAAGAACCTTGTTCTCCACAATCCCTTATGTTAACTCAGCTACTCTATTCCATTGAGTCTAGGTTTTCAGATAAATTATTTCAACCAATTGCCAATCAGAAAATCCTTGAGTCCACTTACGACTTGAAAGCACCATTTTGAGTTGTCCTGTCTTCCCAGACCAAACTAATGTACATTTTGCATGTATTGATTGATGCCTTCTGTCTTCCTAAACTGTATAATACCAAGCTATAGCCTGACTACCTTTTGGCACATGTTCTCAGGATTCCCTGGGGCTGAGTTACTGGCCATGTTCACTCACATTTGGCTCAGAATACATTTAGAGTTTGACTCTTTTTGTCAATAATATTCTTGCCTATAGTTGTTACCTGGATCACAGATATAGATAGGTTAATAATGAATATTGTGCATTTAATTGAAAATTCTAGCAGAAATTATTGGCTAGTGTAACTGCCCAATGGATTCACCTTGCCCAATGGGTTCACCTTGCCCATTGCCTAGACAGAGCCTATTTATCAAGATAGGGGAACTGCAATAGAGAAAGTAATTTATGCAGATGCAGCTATATTGGAGGCTGGAGTTTTATTATTACTCAAATCAGTCACCCTGAGCATTTAGGAATCTGAGTTTTTAAGGATAATTTGGTAGATGAGGGAAGGTCAGCGAGTCAAGAGTGCTGCTGATTGGTTGGGTCAGAGATAAAATCATGGAAAGCTGAAGCTGTCCTCTTGTGCTGCATCAGTTCCTGGGTGGGGGCTACAAGATCAGATGAGCCAGTTTATTGATCTGAGTGGTGCCACTTGATCCTTCAAGTGCAGGGTCTGCAAAATATGTCAAGCACTCATCTAAGGAGCAATTTAGGGAGAGTCAGAATCTAGTGGCATCCAACTGCATGACTCCCAAACAACAATTTCTAATCTTGTGGCTAATTTGGTAGTCCTATAAAGACAGTCTAGTCCCCAGGCAAGAAGGAGGTTTGCTTTGGGAAAGGGCTGTTATCATCTTTGTTTTAAACTGTAAGCTGTACACTAAGTTACTCCCAAAGTGAATTCAGCCTATGCCCAGGAAGGAATGAGGACAGTTTAAAGATGAGTTGGTTAGGTTAGATCTCTTTCACTCTCAGTCATAATTTTGCAAAGGTGGTTTCACTGTTAGAAAATAACTAAGTCCAAGCACTTAACATTAATAAATATACTGACAAAAGTAAACAATAAATCTAATGTAAAAATGTATAATTAACATTCCTATTTAATAATATATTTGTACAATTTTATATAGTTCAATGACAGAAATTAACCTCTAATGAAAAAAATTAGCATAGTGACTACTATGAAAGCTATGAATTGGAAAAGGGAGCAATAAAGCTTCTGGAGTGAAAAAAATATTTTATGTCTTGAACTGAGTAGTCGTCTAACTAGTATATGCAAATGTAGAAATTCATTGAGCAGTACTTTTAAGATATTTAAAATTTACTTTATGTGAATTATACTTCAATAACACCTTTGCCTGAATTCTATTCTTGCTACTTACTTCTTGAAAACACATTATTTTCTTCTAGAGATCTTTGTCTATACACTGTCCAAACAGCATGTAGGAGGGCTGAGTGCTTCTTTGGAAAAAATAATGACTTTTGTGACTGTCCAGATTCTGAGTACAAAGCCTTTAACAGGCTAATTTCTATATAAGTACTACCATTTCTACATTGTTGCTAAACATAAAGGTACCTCAGTGCTACTTGAGGAAGTCAATTATGCTCCAGTGAAAGGTCTGTTGAACCTACTTCTGACCACTTTTGATTTGCAAATTGTTTCTATTGCTGCTTTTAGGAGAGTAAGAGAAGTTGTATAAACATATTGGTTGTCTAAGCTTAGAGAAAAAACTTGCAGGCTGAACTCTGATAATTCTCCTCTCATGTGCAAGAACATTAAATTATATTACTTTCTGAATCATTCCACCAGATTCTGCTCCTAACGGAAGCAACCTGAGGTTTTGCTGTTTTTACTCTGTAATAACCCAAGGCATGAGTTCAATATTATTGTGTAAATATTGACTATTATTATTGTCAAATTTTAAAAGTCCCCAGTCCTTTAGAAGTATATAAAGTATATTTCATAGACAAGAGTGTTGCTTTTTTGTAGGATACCATTGATATTTTGAATAAGTGACATACATGAAGAGGAAGTTTATTAATGTTGTCATCCCCACCCATGTACAAATTCTGTATTTTGTGCCTTACCTGTTGACTTCTGTCACCAAAAAAGGTCAAATTCTATAAAATATTTGAAGAGATTTATTCTGAGCCAAATAGATGTGACCATGGCCCATGACACAGCCCTCAGGAGGTCCCAAGAACATGTACCCAAGGTAATTGGGGCTGCAGTTTGGTTTTATACATTAGGGAGACATGAGACTTCAATCAAATACATTTAAGTCATACATTGGTTTTGTCTAGAAAGGTGAGACAACTTGAAGTGGGGGCTTCCAGCTTACAGGTAGATTTAAGCATTTTCTAGTTTGACAATTGCTTGAGTTTATCTAAAAACCTGGAATTGATAGAAAAGAATATCTGGGTTGCAGTAAGATGTTGTGAGGACCAAAGTTTAATCATGCTGAGGAAGCCTTCAGGTAGTATCCTTTAGAGAGAATAGGTTGTAGAATGTTTCTTATGACTTAAAGTCTGTGTTGATGTGAATGCAGGAGAGGTATAATGAAGCATTTCTGACCCCCAACTTCCTGGCATGGCTTGAACTGGTCTTTCAAGTTAAGAGTGCCCTGGCTAAGGAGAAAGCCCGTTCAGCTGTTTGAGGGGGTGCTTAGAATTGTATTTTATTTTGTATTTACACTTCTCTCTTTACTTACATGCCTGTGGTCAAATAGCAAGAGAAAAATATCAAGGGTGAATATTAAGGTGGTCAATCCACTTGTGTGTGTTGAGTAATAATAATATGAGCAGTAGTAATTAGATTGCAGTTTGTATTCCTTGAGTACCTACTCTGGGGCCAGGCACTCTCCTAGGAGATTTACATACATCAATATCCATTGAATATTAAAGAAAGCAACAAAAACAACCCTTCCCATAAGTTAAATATCAATGTCAACCTTGTTCCTCTATGAGAAAATGGAGATAAGAGGTTAAATTTTTCTAAGAACACACACAAAGTAGTGCAGCCGGGACTAAATATTCAATCCTGTTATTTAAACTTCAAGAATGTAACATGTTATACTCCCTGTTGAGATAGTCAAGTAAAAAGGATTCCTAGAGAATCTCCTAACAGCCTACAAACTGGGAGGATGGAATGGAGCCTCAGGAAATTCATACCATTTGCAGGGATGAGGAGCCTGTCCCCTCCTATTCCTGTTTGGTAACTTGGGATTCAATCTGTGAGGTGGAAAACCTGCTAGCAGGACTCTCTCACTTTATGGCAAGTTATTTTTCCTTTTCACCCAATAAACCCTGTCCTACTCACCCTACAATGTGTGTATGTGCCTAACTTTTCCTGGTAATGTGATAAGAACTAATCTTTTTCTACAATGCTATTACTGTATTCTGACTAATTTGCAAACAAAATTGAAGGAAATTTTAAACAAACGGATAGTTTGGATACCAATCTACTGTTCATATAAAAGAAGCAGAATTCAACATATATGAAGATTGAAGGGCTCTGCTTTTATTTATATAACATATAAATAAAATAATTTATCATGGTAGGACTGTTTTTCAAATATTTTGATGACCATAATACTGTGATCTATAATCTATATGAAATACATTTCCATAGTCATAATTAACTTGACTAATGTATGAAATATACCCAATGAATGTTTGATAAATGGAAAGTCAGAAAGATAGTTTACTTGCTATATCTCCATATAATTATTATATTTCCTTGTTCATTTATACCTATTACTTCTCAGCCAAAGTTATAACTTTTTAATGAAACATATGACTAAAAAGCACAGGTATTTTCTGTGATGGAACTCTTTTGGAGGTTTTTTCCCCAAAGCAAGAAGGAAGAATTAATTATATTTTACCAACTTTATTTATTAAAGTAAAAATTTTTTTTACTAGATCCTAAAAAACAAAAACAAGCAAAAAAAAAGTTAAACTGAAAATAAATTAGGCAGTTACTTGTCCATTGACATCTTTAAATAAAAGCATAGAAATATGTTTTCTGTAAGGTCTTTTAGGTTGACTGACCGCACCACGGACAGCATGGTAACCTCTGTGACTGCATGCACACTCCAGATGAGTTTCTGGAACTAGAAAGTCTGAAGTAACGGGAAAACCACAAATAGGAGAAGAATGATCAACCCTGTGGCACTTAATTAACTTTGAGACATTCTTCTACTGTTCCTTATTCCCATTTCACCTGCTAAGCAACTGGATTTTGAAACTGACCTTGGTCAGCCTCATGACTCCAGACCCTATGACCCCCTCCCAGCTTGCAAAAGCTGCCCTGAACTGTAACTTCTGTAACTTTCCACTGCCTACCCCAAACCTATAAAACCAGCTGTTATTCCACCACCCTCTGCTCTTTTTTCAGACTCAGCCCACCTGCACCCGGGTGAATAAACAGCCATGTTGCTCAGACAAAGCCTATTTAGGGGATCTCTTCATTCAGAGCACATGTTTAACATTTTCTATACATGCTAAGGAATAAATGATTCCAGCAGATTTTCAAAGTGTAAAAACAAACATCAGATTTATAACCACATTGTAACAATGAAGATTGTTGTATTAATATATGTGTCCTGTATAACTCTACAGGAGGAAATTAGTTTATATTGATAAAAGATGTTTGATATAAAAACCACAGCTTTAATTAAAAAAACAGTTTAAATCTTTTCTTTCTCTTATTACTAACAATTAATTAATAGCAATCTTATATATATATATATGCTATTGTCTATTATAGCAACATTTTTATAACCCCATGTTCTTTCTTTCAACTGTTTCTCATTTTATATTTAAGAAAACAAGGAAAAAAGCAAAAGACTGTGGGAGTATAGTTTATACAATTTCTTGCTAAGTTTAAAGAAGGAAAAAGATTGTGAAAGCACAGCAAGTGGTGAAAATCTTTTGGATTTCAAGTACTATGACATTCTTATTGGCTTTGTAACTTGTAATTTACATTTTCATTCATTCATCTTTTCTTCAAGGAGGAAGCGATTTAGAAGGGGTGACATATAAATTAACCAGACATTGTGATGAGTGCTTTCTTAGAAGCAATTTGAAATGCTATTCAGTTTAGCAAATTGCTTTCACATATATCACACCATTTGATGCTCAAGGTGTTACTTGGAAGCAGGTTGGGTACATACATATTGCTCAAAGTATCCCCATTTTATAGTTGAAAGAAGTTGAGATTCGTGTTTAATTTCCCTGAAACCATATAACAACAACAACAAAAATGTTGCATTTGGGATTTAAACCAGGGCTTCTAACATCTATTCCTGTGGCCTATCCAGTAAATATATCTGTACTTGTTAATACTCCTTAATAATCTATGGCTTTATATTTCTATGCAAGTGACTCTGAAGTCTGGATGAAAAATGTATTTTGTGCTGTGTGGAAGAAATCTAGTCTAGAAAAAGAAAAAGGATGTTATAACCAATCACGGTGCAATGGATAAAAAAGAATGGGTAACAGATATTCTCCTTAGGTCTAGTTAATAGTATAAACACATCTTTGTTCAATACATTTACCAAATAAAGTTTGTAAAACATAGCCGTGTGTTGTAGAAGCTGTTAAAACATGCAGGAAACAAAGTGCATAAATAATATATTTAGTTTATATAAGACAAGAATAGAAAAATAAGTTTTAGAGCAAAAAATTAATTGAACAAAATATCTGTTTGTAGAAAAGTATTTCAGAATGCCAATGAAAAAAAATTAGGGATCTTTTAGAGAAAAATCCATAAAGCTTTCAAACGAGCACTCAGCTGAAGTAAAAGCAGAAAGGATGACAAATTTTATTGGCAGAAAATTCGACACACTTCTACAGATAACCTATAATTTCAATGCTTGGAATTTGTATAAATACTACATAAATAATGCGCAGAAACTGTTTTAATGCTACATTTTTTGCATTAATCTTTTGTTTATTTCCTAATAACTTTCAGACTAAAATGCCTTTGAGTGAATACTCAAACTTAGGGATTAAGTCTTCCTTCTTTTGCTAGATATTAATGTATGTTTATAGACTTTTAAACTTTAAGATATTTTTATTTTATGAAAATCCAGAAGATTTAATAAATTTAGAAATCCTCTGTTGTATCCATGTGGCATGCCAGGTCTCAGTAACACAGGCCTTCATAACAACTGTTTCAGTACTGACTGAGTGGTCAAGTTAAATATTAGAAGCTAATGCCCTTATGCAAAGGCTGGAATGCAACAAAAATGCACCAAGAGGTTTGCCTAGGCCTTTTCTGAACCTTAAAGCATAATTAAACAAGTTTTATTGGGGATATGAAGTAACTCCCCAGGCCTCTACAAACAAGTTTATTGGGAGTCTGAAGGAACTCCCCAAACCTCCATGATTTAGCAGGAGGCAAGATAAGTGTAATCACCCCAGTACCTGGACCCATTTAGATTAAATAAATTTTCTGAGGCTCCAGGAGAAGGTCCTTAAGACTCAGACCTTAGTTATAGATTAAAAGGAGTTAATCACTTCGTTTTTAGAAGAATGCAAACTTATGCATAGACATATAGCTTAGAAGATATATAAGCTCTAGAAAACTTTGTAATTTTGAGTTGGTCTGGTGATAATTTCCAGGCTTTCTTCCTATAGCTGGTTACAGAAATAAAAACTCTCTTCCTTCCCAGTTCATCTGTATCTCATTATTGGGCCACAAGAAATTGCAGCCCGAATCTCAGTTTGGTTCAGGAATATTCATGCATTCTTATATAAAACATTACTATGAATATGGAGGGATTTGATTATTCATTAAAGATATTAATTACTTTGATGCTTCATATTTTCCATGATCTGAAATAGATATTGAATGAAACGTTTAAAAAAATTTCAAAATGGATTGCAGTATTAAGCACTGTGCCAGGTTCTTTACTTACCTCATTTAACTCATACACAAATGTTGTGAAGCAGAGTACTAACGAGTTTGCATACAAGAAAAATCTGTTATATCCAGAATATACAGTGAGGATAAGACAATTCAAAAATAAATTATAGGTGGCTGGGTATGGTGGTTCATGCCTGCAATTCTAGCACTTTGGGAGGCCATGGAGGGCAGATCACTTGAGGTCAGGAGTTTGAGACCAGCCCAGCCAATGTTGTGAAACCCCATCTCCACTAAAAACACAAGAATTAGGGCTGGCCATGATGGCTCACACCTGTAATCCCAGCACTTTGGGAGGCTGAGGCAGGCAGATCATGAGGTCAGGAGTTTGAGACCAGTCTGGCCAACATGGTGAAACCCTGTCTCTACTAAAAATACAAAAACGTTAGCTGGGCATGGTGGCAGGCACCCATAATCCCAGCTACTCTGGAGGCTGAGGCAGGAGAATTGCTTTAACCTGGGGGGACAGAGGTTGCAGTGAGCCAAGATCATGCCACTGCACTCCAGCCTGGGTGACAGAATAAAACTCTGTCTCAAAATAAATATACAAATAAATAAAAATTGTAAGAGGTGGGACAGAGCAAGGTAGCTGAATAGAAGGCTCCACCAAACTCTCCCCTGGCAAAGATACCAATTTAGCAACTATCTACAAAACAAAGCACCTTTATAAGAACCAAAAATCAGGTGAGCTCTCAGAGTACCTAGTTTTAACCTCACATTGCTGAAAGATGCATTGAAGAGAGGAGAAAAGAGAGTCTTCAATCAGCAACGTCACCCTCCCCCATTTCCTGGCAACGGTCATGGGACATGGAGAGAGAATCAACACTTGGAGGGAGTGCACAGTAATTGTGACATTGCACTGAACTCAGTACTGCCCTTTCACGGCAGAAGACAGTGCTGACCTTGGCTGATGTCCAGGGTAGGAATATTTAAACCACCCTGAGCCAGAGGGGAATCACCCATTCCAGTGTTTGAAACTTGAGTTCCAGCAAGCCTTTCTGCTATAAGTGTGCTGGGGCTCCAAATGAACTTGAAATGCAGTTTAGGCCACAAGGACTGTAACTCCTAGGTAAATCCCAGTTCTGAACTGGGCTTAGAGTCAATGTGCATAGATGGCATGTGTCCTACTGAGATACCAATTGGGGCAGCTAAGAGAGTGCTTGTGACATTCTTCCTCCAACTCCAGGCTGCACAGCTCTAGACTCAAAAAGAGACTCCTTCCTTCCACTTGAGGAGAGGAGATGAAAGAGTGAATAGGACTTTGTCTTGCATCTTGGATACCAGATCAGCCTCAGTAGGATAGGGGACTAGTTAGAGTCATGAGCACCACTTTCCAAGACTTTGATCTCAGATGATATTTCTAGACACACGCTAGGTCAGAAAGGAATCTACTGCCTCGCCTGGAAGGACACAGTCCTAGAAGAGCACTTCACCCGCTTATTAAAGAACCTTTGGGCCCTGAATAACCAGCAGTGAACACTGGTAATATGCCATGGGTCTTGAGTGAGACTCTGAGACTTGTTTGCTTCAGGTATAAGTTCAACCACAAAGAGGACAGCACCAAGTGGGTTCTTAGGGTACCCAATTTCAGGCCATGGCTTTTGAACAGCATTTTTGAACCTGCCCTGGGCCACAAGGGAGCCCATTGCCTTAAAGGATGAGTCCCAGGCCAGCCAGTATTCACCACAAGCTGACTAAAGAGCTCTCAGCTCAATGCAATGTCACAGTTACTGTGCACTCCCTTCCCAAATGTAGGTTCTCTCTCCATGCCACGTGGCTGTTGCCGGGAAATGGAGGAGGGTGATATTGCTGATTGAAGGCTGTCTTGCCTCCTCTCTTCAATGCCCCTTTCAGCAATGTTAAGTTAAAATGAGGAGAACAGCAGAAGTAGCCTGAAAGTACTCCCCATGGGCCTGTGGTGGTGCTGGCCAAGAGGTAAGGCACCTCTGTCTGTGAAAAAGGGAGGGAAGAGTGGGAAGGACTATGTCTCATGGTTTGAGTGCAAGATTAGCCACAGTATGATAGAATGCCCAGTAGATTTTTCAGATTTTTTGACCCTAGTCCCTGACTCCAGAATGGTAGCTCTCTACCAGTCTAGGCCTGGGGGAACTCACTGCCCTGAAGGGAAGGAAGAACACAAACCTGGCTGGCTTCATCCCCTCCTGAGGGTAGAGTCCCTCAAGTCCTTGAGAAAACATAGATGATAGCCAGGTAGTGGTTACAGTGGCCCTTGGGTGAGACCAGTCCTATACAGGCCTAAGGACTGAATCAGCCCAATACCAGCAGTGGTGGCCTCAAGGGTAGTTGTCTCACCATAACCCCAGCTTCAGGTGTCTCAGAAGAGAGAGACTCCATTTGTTTCAAAGAAAGCAAGAGAGGAAAACAAGAACCTCTGCCTAGTAAGCCTGATAATTCTTCTGGATCTTACCCAAAATCATCAAGGTGGTATATCTATTATTATTCTGCAAGAATCCCAGTGTTGCCGGGCATTGGGTCCTCCTTAGTGCAGATTAGTTTAGATAAAAACAATCATGTCCTTTTTAATACTGGAAAGCGCTCCCCAGAAGGATGGATACGAATAAGTCCAAACTGCAAATACTACAATAACTACCTAACTCTTCAATGCCCCTGCAAAAATTCAAAAAAGCTTCTTTGAGAAAACTCAGAGAAACTCAAGGTAACACAGAGAAGTAATTCAAAATTCTATCAGATAAATTACAAGTTTAAATAATTAACAAGATCAAGTAGAAGTACTGGAGTTGAAAAAAGCAACTGATCCTCTGAAGAATGCATAAGTCTTTTAACAGCATAATGGATGAAGCAGAAGAAAAACATAGTATGTTTGAAAACAGGTGATATGGTTTGGCTATCTTCCACCCAAATCTCATCTTGAATTCTTAAGGTTGTGATTGGGACCCCATAGGAGGTAATTGAATCATGGGGGCATCATACTGTCAGAGGAGACAAAAGGAAAAAAAAATGAAGCATGTCTACAGAATCTAGAAAATAGCCTCAAAGGTAAAATATAAGACTCATTATCCTTAAAGATATGGTTGAAAAAGAGATAGTAGTAGAAAAAAATATTGAAAGCAATAATAATATAGAAGTCTCTCCAAGCCCAGAGAAAGGTTATTAGTAATGTTTCTTGTACGTGGTTATCAAATATCAATAAACAAGTACAAGAAAGTTTATAGAATACATAGTTGATTTAACCCAAAGACTATCTCAGGTCATTTAATAATCAAACTCTAAATGACAAAGGACAAAAAAAGGATCCTAAAAGAGAAAAGAAACAAATAACATACAACAGAGCTCCAATATGTCTGGCAGCAGACTTTTTAGTAGAAAGCTTACAGGCCAGAAGAGAGTGACACGACATATTTAAAGAGGCGAAGGAAAAAAACAAAAAACAAACAAAAAAAAAAACTTCTACCCTTGAATAGTATATCTGGTAAAAATTTTCTTCAAACATAAAGGAGAAATAAAGGCTTTTCCAGACAAACAAAAGCTGAGTAATTTCATTAACACCAGACATATCTTATAAGAAATGCTAAAGGGAATACTTCAGTCGAAAAGAAAAGGACATTAATGAGCAATAAGAAAACAACTGAAGGTACAAAACTCACTAATAGTAAGTTATAGCACATACATCAAAAAACACAGAGCAGTATAAGACTGTAACTGTAATGTGTAAACTATTAAGTATAAAGATAAAATGATGAATCAATACAAAATGACAACAATAATTTTCAAGAATTAGGCAGTACAGTAAGATGTAAATAAGAACAACAAAAACTTAAGCAGGGGAACAAATCTAAGGTATAGAGTTTTTATAAGTTTGCATTTTGTTTGTTCCTGTACAACACTGTAATAGCAAACAGAGTTGTTATTAGCTGAAAATAATGAGTTATAAAATAGTATTTGCAAGTCTCATGCTAACCTCAAATGAAGAAACATACAACAGAAAAAAGCAAAAACATAAATCATACCATCACAGAAAATTACTTTCAATAAAAGAAAGATAAGAAGGAAAAAAGAAAGGAAGAAAAAGAAGATTACAAAACCAGAAAACAAATAATAAAATGGTGGAAGTTAGTTTCTACTTGTCAGTAATAATATGGAATGTAAATGGGTAAAATTATCCAATCTAGAAATAGAGTGGTTGAATAGATTAAAAAAAATCAAGATCCAATGATATGTTGCCAACCAGAAACAAACTTCACCCATAAAGACACACATAGGCTGAAAAAAAAAGGAATGGAAAAGATATTGCATGCCAATGAAAACCAGAAAAGAGTTGGAGTAGCTACATTATATCAGGCCAATAACTCTGATGAATATTGATGAAAATTTCTCAACAAAATACTAACCAAATTCAACAACATATTAAAAAGATTATGCATCATGACCAAGTGAGATTTATCCCAGGTATAAAAGAATGATTCAACAGACCATCATTTTATCAATTATTCAATAGAAAGTAAATCAATTCATAATTAATTAATGTGATACATCATACTGACAAAAAAAGACAAAGATATCATTTTAATTGATGCTAAAGTCATTTGATAAAATTTAACATGTTTCATGATATGAACCCACAAAACACTGTGTATAGAAGGATGATAGCTAACATAATAAAAGCCTTATATGGCAATCACACAGTATCATATTGCATGGGAAAAAAAACTGAAATCCTTCCTTCTAAGATTGGGAAAATGACAATGATATCCACTTTAAGCACTGTGTTCAACATAGTGTATAAGCCTTAAGAAATCAGACATAAGCAAATAAAGGACATCCAATTTGGTAAGGCAAAAGGCAAATTAACCTTCTCTGCAGATTATATAATCTTATATTTGGAAAAGTCTAAAGACTACATTAATTAACAATCAGAACTGATAAATTTAGTAAACTTTCAGGATACAAAATTAACACACAGAAATCAGTAGCATTTGAATATGCCAGCCATAAACTCTCTGAAAAAAGAAATAAACTAATCACATTTATAATAGCTACAAATAAAATAAAACATGTAAGAAGGGACTTAACCAAAGAAGTGAAAGTGTTCTGCAATGAAAACTACAAAGCAGTGACGAAACAAGTAGAAGAGGATACAAAATAACAGAAAGATATTTTATGTTCATGGATTAGAAGAATCAATATTATTAAAATGTCCATACTACCCAAAACAATTTACAGATTTAATAAAAGTCTTATCAAAATACTAGTGACATTCTTTACAAAATAGCAAACAATCCTAAAAGAAATATGGAACCATCAAAAACCCAGAATATGCAAAGCCACCCTGAGCAAAAAGAACAAAACTGGAGGAATCACATTACTTCACTTTATACTACAGAGCTACAGTATCCAAAATGACATGGTACAGGCCTAAAATTAGACACATAGATCAGTGGAACAGAATAAATATTCCATAGATATCTCTAGTGAATTCATTTTTGACATAGACGCCAACAACATACATTGGGGAAAGGACTGTCTCTTCAGTAAATGTTGCTGGGAAAACTGAATATCCATATGCAAAAGAAGGAAACTATACTCCTATCTCTTACCATATACAAAAATATAAAAATGGATTAAATCTTAAATCTAAGACTTCAAACTATGAAACTACTAACAGGAAATATTGAGGGAATTCACCAGGACATTCACCTCGGCAAATGTTTCTTGAGTAATATTCCATAAGCACAGGTAACTAAAGCAAAAATGGACAAATGGTATTACATCAAGTTTAAAAGCTTCTATACAGAAAAGGAAAAAAACAACAAGGTGAAGAGACAACTCACAGAATGGTATAAAATATGTGCAAACTACCATCAAACAGGATTAATAACCACAATATATAAAAAGCTCTAACAATAGTATAGATAAAATCTAATCATCCTATTTAAATTGAGCAAAAAATTTGGATAGATATTTCTCAAAAGAAGACATACAAATGGAAAACAAGAATATGGAAAGGTGTTCAACATTGATTATCTGATAAATGCAATCAAAACTACAATGAGATATCATCTCACCCCAGTTATAATAACTTTAATCCAAAAGATAGGCAATAACAAATGCTGGCGAAGATGTGGAGTGAAAGGAATCCTTGTACACTGTTGTGGGGGATGTAAATTAGTACATTCACTATGAAGAACAGTTTAGAGGTTTCTCAAAAAATGATGAATAGAGCTGCCTTATAATCCAGCAATCCCATTCCTATTATATACCCAAAAGAAAAAGTTGGTATATAGAAGATATAGTTGCACTCCTATGTTTATTGCTGCACTTTTCATGAGATTTGGAGGCAAGCTAAGTGAACATCAGCAGATGAATGGGTAAAGAAAATGTGGCACCTATGCGCAGTGGAATACAATTCAGCCACTAAATGGAATAAAATCCTGTCATGGAACAACATGAAAGGAACTGGAGGACTTTATGTTCAGTGAAATAAGCCAAGCACAGAAAGCCAAACTTTGCATGATCTCACTTATTTGTGGAGGCTAAAAATGAAAATAATTGGATGTATGAAGATAGACTACAGATGGTTACCAGAGGCTGGGAAGGGTAGTGTGTGGAGAGAATTGGAAGTGGGGAGAATTAATGGGTACAAAAACATTGTTGGATGGAGTAAATAAGACCTGATATTTGTTAGTACAACTGGGTGACTACAGTCAAAAATAACTTAATTGTACATTTTAAAATAATTAAAAGAGAATAATTGGATTTTTTTCTAATACAAAGGATAAATGCTTGGGGTAATGAATACTCTATTTACCCTGATGTGATTATTTCAAATGGCATTTCTGTATCAAAACATCTTATGTAACCCATAATATATATGTATAATAGGTATGCACAGATTTTTAAAATATAAATTATGTTAAAAAATAACAATGGGAAAAAGGAACATGTGTGAATGGTCAACACGTACATTAAAAAGCATTATATCATTAGGCATTAGAAAATTACAAATTAAAGCCAGAATTATGTATCTCTACTTGCAAGATTCAAAAAAAAATTATAAAAAGCTTAAACAGGTTAAGCGTAACAAATAATAATAATTCTTAATATGTTGGTGAGGACATAGTATAGCTAGAACTGTTATATATTGGTGAGAATGTTAAATGCACAACCTTTAAAGTAACTCTGATAGATAATTTTTAAGGCTTTTTAAAAGTACATTATTATGTTCAAAGCAAAATTGAGAAGAAGGTACAGAGATTTCCCATATTCACTTTTTCTCACACGTACATAACCTCCCCCATTATCAACATGCCTCACCAGAGTGGTACATTTACTACAATTAATTTATCTACTTGGCACATCATTATCACACAAATTTTATAGCTTACATTAGGGCTCACTCTTAGTATTATACATTTTATGGGTTTAGATGAATGCCTGCCATTATAGTATGCAGATTATTTTACCCTAAAAATTCACTGTGTTTCTTATATTTGTATCTCCCTCACCCAACCACTGACAACCACTGATCTTTTTTATTTTCACTGTCTCCACGGTTTTGCCTTTTTCAGAATGTCATATAGTTGGAATCATACAATATGTAGCCTTTTTAGACTGACTTCTTCAAATTACTAATATGCATTTAAGTTTCCTTCTTGTCTTTTTGTGGCTTGATCACTCTTTTTTATAAAAGTGCTAGATAATATCCAATTGTGTGGATATACCAGTTTATTTACCCATTCACCTACTGAAGGACGTCTTCAGGACATCTTGGTTGCTTCCAAGTTTAAAAATTATAAATAAACCTGTTAAAAATACTCATATCTTTTGTGTAGACATAAGTTTTAAACTTATTTAAACTTGCCAAGGACTGTGATTTCTGGGTCATATGCTAAGACTATGTTTAATTTGGGAAGAAACCACCAAATTGTTTTCCAAAATGGCTGTACCATTTTGTGTTTCTACCAGCAGTGAATGAGAGTTCCTATTGCTCTACATTTTCTCCAGTATTTGGTATTGTTAGTGTTCTGGATTTTGGCCATTCTAACAAGTGTGTACTGGTATCTTATTATTGTTTTAGTTTGCATTTCCCTGATGACATATGATATGGAGCATGTTTTCACACGGTTATTTGCTAAGTGTATATCTTCTTTGGTGAAGTATCTGTTAAGATCTTAAAATGCTCTCTTTAGTTTATACCTAGTGTACGAAGTAACTATAATGTGAAATATAGCAATTAAGTTCTTACTATATTTTATTTTCTCATAAAATAAAATCAAAATAATTAAAATTAGAATGTAAACATACATATTTATAGAATATATGTATATTCTATTTTGGTGAAATATATTTCATATAGGCTGTGGCAGGCATCACTCACTAAAGGCTTATGTTTTTTTTCTGTTTTGTACACTTTTCTTGTGCAGACATGTCTTCTTTGGAGGAAAATGTACCTCTGTTGAGCTCAGACACGGTGAAGTAGCATGAGTAAAGAACAATTGCTTTTCATTGCTTAGAAAGGCATTTTAGCACTACTTGGGCCATCATTTCAGAAGGAGAGGTAGCAAGAAACAATAAGAAAATATATGATCTTCTCTAAAAATCAGAAAGACTGAGATTCCCCCCCCAGTTGTCTAGATTAGATATTCCAGATATTATATTTTGATATTAAAGAAAACTTTATTGTGGAAGGCTGTATACATTTTTTGTGGTTTGTGTACTGTATTTAAGAAATTAGTTGCTTAAGTCTGGGGTCAGTGGCTCATACCGGTACCAAATACATTGTGGGGCTGAGGTCAGAGGATCTTTGAACCCAGGTCTTTGAGATCAGCCTGACAACATAGTAAGATCTTGCCCATACATACATACATACATACATATAAACATATATACATAGATACATACATACATATATAAATGGCTAGGTGTGGTAGCAAATGCCTGTAGTCCCAGCTGTGATGGGAGGATCACTTGAGCCAGGTCAAGGCTGCAGTTACCTATGGTGACACCACTGCCCTCCAGCCTACACAACAGAGTGAAACTATATCAAAAAAAAAAAAAAAAAAAAAAAAAAAAAAAAAAAAAAAAAAAAAAAAAAAAAAAAAAAAAGAGAGAGAAATTAGTTACTTAAACATTAAAGTATTATTGTTATTATGTTTTTACCCAGTGATGTTAGAAATAGAGTTATGTATAGGTTGTGGGGAAGGTGCACATGGGCTACAAAGAAAGAAAAAGGGAAATCGTGTAAAGAGCATAGACTAGAATCATGCAAAACTATGATTTTTTTTTTCCCTCTATGACTTACTAGCTGAAAAATGTTGAGTTTCATTGTCTCATTGGCACTGTAATTGTGGTAGTTACATGAAATGGTAATTGTAAAGTTCTAATATAATATCTATTACATAAGTATGGATACGTCAGTTCTCATATTTTTATCTCTTCTTCAGCGTTGTTAAAGTAGTCCCTGGAAGCTTTGACTGTCAAAGTCACAATATAAACAGATGGAACTTGTTCAATTCCTTTCTTATTAAGGGGAGAGAGTGTATTTGGAATAGGGAAGAGGTTATAAATATAATGGGAATGGAAAAAGGAAAGGATTTGCTTCTCTGCTATTTTGTTGGGAAGTAGAGCAGTTTCCCTTCTTCTTCCTGGAGAACTAAGAAATAGGATTAGCTTTTAGAAAGGTCAGTAAACACAAATAGAACCAAAGTGCTGAATATCTGGTTTCTCAAAAGTGTTGAAGCTATTATAATTTTAAATTATGGCCAAGAAACAGGTTGTAAAAAGAAGAGGAGGTTAGAGCAAATACTCAAAGTATTTTTTGTGTCTTTTTACAGCCATCAATTAATCATTTCTAGCTGTAAAATTTGTCTCTGGATGTGATGTTTCTCACAGTCTCATGTTCTTTTATTTTTCCCCAATCTCACAGCTTCTCTTCTTGATACCAAATTCCTAGTGTGCAAATTTTTAATGTTTTGCTCATGAATTAGGATTACAGAGACAATGATGGGAGTTGGAGAAACAATAGTTCTGTATATTAACCTCTTATATCATATCCAGGGTTTCCTAACGCCAAGCAAAATCAACTCTTGTTACTCTTAAGTGAAGAGAAAACTCACAGGCCAAAAAGAGTAATGAAGAAACACTTTCAGAAGCACTAGTAATGACTACCTAAAATCCTCACTTCTGTAGAAGAAAAAGAATATTGGAAAGTTCTTAAATATCAACCTTTTCAGAACTCTGCAAATTAACAAATGACTTGCAATTGTTTGAGGAAGATTTATTTTAAAAAAAACGTGGCTAAATCCTAGTAGGAAAAGAGGACTTTCTTGATGTTTAATTTGCTATAGTTCTATAGTTGACTTCAAAATCACAGCCCTACAATCAAAATGAAAACCAGCAGCTTGGCAGCCACTGGAGGGAACAGAATGGGTTTGAAGCAACTCAAAATATCCCACTTCTGCAGCATTGTCACAATTTGACCTGTCAGGAAACTCACATGAAAAACTCCTTTCACAGGAGTTGTCTTTACTTGACTGGCATCTTGCTGAGTGAAGAAATACCTTCCCCTAAGGCATTTAATTTAACATTGGCTGCCTATGGCAGTGATACCAGTTGAAGCAAACAAGAGGATTGCCAAAAAAACTAAAAATAAAAACTTACAGAGTGAAATGTCCACCGGAGGCTTAAAAAACTGCAGTATATTCCTGGGGCTCTAGAAGGCCTTGAAGATGAGCAGGGCTTGTGTATGACCAAGAAAGACTTAGAAGGCCCAGGAATTTCACCTCTGGCTAATGTTGAGGCTCTGCACAAGCAGTAAGTTAGTCAGATAAGCCACAGCTGTAAGCTCCTGGAATGATGAAGGCAAACTCAACACTCACACAGCACCTCTTGGCAAAAGGTGGGAGACTTATTGTTTCAGGCATTTAAAGAATTCTCTATCTAATGATTAGGTGACCAGTAAGCTAACTGAGTTTGCAGTGGTTATATACTACAAATAATACATATTTTACAGAATTATTCCAAGAAAACCACTAAAGCAACAGAAACCAACAATAAAAACAGTATCAATAGCAAATCCTGAGGAAGAGTGAATTTATTTCCAGAGTCTCCACATTATATTATTTAGAATGTCTAGTTTGTAACAAGAAAGGTTGACACACAAACAGAAATATTATGACCTATAAAAAGAATAACACATATAATCAATAGAAACAAAATTCTAAAGTTAGATAATGCTCTAAAGCAGGCTAAAAATCTGGAGAAATTTGTTATTCTAAAACGTATTTATTTGGGAGAATGTTTTCTTTTTCTACGTGCAGAAGGCTCAATTAATATTTTAAAAAGATTTCAAACTAAAGAGGTTTATCAGATATTTGTGTTGCAGTGGAGCGAGCATAGAAAGTCAACACAAAGACAAAAGTATGCCAAATTGCAGGGTCTTTATTGCTGGTTGCCACAGAGAACTCGTGTCTCTCTAACCTGTGGCCCCAAAAGGAGGGTGTCAAGACCTTTTATACTCATAAAACCACCTCAGGGGTGAGGGTGAGAGGCGGTGGTGGAGGTGAGGGGTTTCAGACATTTCGAGGGCTAGTGGATTCTGTAAATCACCTCTGGGCGGAGATGAGGGTGAGGGGCTGCAGACATTCCAAGAGCCAGGGGACTTTGGACATTCCAATTGTTACTTAAGTGGTTCACAGAAGTCAAGATAAGCATTAGTTTACACATTGTCTGGGTAGGGTAGAAGTCACAGACCTTAATTATTTATTACAAGTCGCAGGGGCCAAGATGGCATGGGTTTGGACTGCTTGCCTGTCACATTAGGGGTTACAGAGAGCAGTTTCAACAGAAAGCTGAGGTATGGTTGAGGTATACAGTTTTATGGGGCTTTTACCATGTCACATTTGAACAGTATTGTTTAAATAGTTATTAACACAAACTAGGTTTTGTCTATTTGATGACATATTTAAGCAACAAAAATTAAATATTGGCTTTCCTAAAAATGTAACTACCAGGATTGTAATATCAGAAATATAAAGCAATTTCCCTATTCTTTTACAGTAAAAAATAGAAGAAAATTTAATTTTAGCAGTTGTTAATAACTGTTTATAAATTTTAGTTATATTTCTTTCAGCTGCATATTCTTTTAAACTCGAAGCAATGCATTATTTTTTCAAGTAATCGGTGAATTATTTTTCAAAAAACTTTATTCTCTTTATATTTTTACATATTTATTTTAAATTTTTCTTCAAATTGTTACAGTCCAGAGAAATGTTTTTCTTTTTTCCTTCACTCTGAGAAATAAATTTTAGGGCAGACTGTCTCAGAAAATTTTTACATAGCTTATTTCTGAATTTCATAAACAAACCTATTAGGGTAATTTAGGCAATTTACTTTTTTTGGTAAAATAATCATTGAGTAGCAGTTATAAGAACTTTGCTAAATATATTGGGTCTATAAAACATCTAACAAGTAGTGGTTCCTTTCTACGGAATTATTAAATTAGGTAGAGAAACAATCACCTATAGGAAATTGAAATAATAAAATTATGTATCTGTCTAATGGCTACTGCAAATCAAAAATGCTGTACACATTTTGAGAACAATTTACTGCGTCTCAGTGGTCAGATAACTTCATGAAGCTCAGCGTTGAGCTGGTCTTGATTTAGATAGGAAGTGGAGAGTGTTTTAAATATTCCTACTTAGTAGAAAATATGTAATGAAAGATAAGAAGACAATAATTTTATTACTTAGTGTTCTCTAGAGGAACAAACAGTAGGATGGATATACAAGAAGAAACATGAAAATTGACTCACATCATTATGGAGGCTGAAAAGTCCCACGGTATGCTAGAGAACCAGAAAAGTAAGTGGTGTAATTCAGTCCAGGCCTGGAGTCCTAAGAACCAGGAGAAGCAATGGCATAATTTCCCATTGGTCTAACAACCAGGAGGCCTAACAACCAGGTTGTTTCCCAAAGGTCTAACAACCAGGGAGGTAGAATGCTGGTGGCAGAAGTAGGCCAGCATAAACCATGGAGTCTGAAGGCTTGGGTACCAGGAGCTCTGATATCTGAGGAAAGAGGGAGATGAACGTCCCAGATCATAAACATAGGTAATGATCGACTTACCACCTATGCAACTTAACGACCATTCGACTTTACGACCACAATCGCTAGCCAGGACTGCTCTGCGTCTGGCAGTGCAAACATTGCCCAGCTGGGCGTACGACAGTGCGGATCGGCTTCCGGCAGCATTACCATCTCCAGGTGCACCATTTCAACTGTACATATAGGCTACTCAACTTACAACCAAATCATGTTACGACCAGTCCACAGTCCCGACCGTGGTCGTAAGTCAAGCACTAGCTGTAGACAGAGAATTTCTCCATTTTTCTGCCTTTTTGTTCTATTTGGACCCTCAAGGGATTGAATGATGCCCACTCCATATTGGTGAAGGTGGATCTTCTGTACTTAGTCTACTGATTAAAATGCTGATATCTTCCAGGAACACCCTGAAATACTCCCTCAGAAATAATATTTTTCCAGCTATCTCAACAGCACTTAGTCTAATTTGATACATAAAATTAACCACCACAACAATGTGTAGGAAATAGTAAGCATAGCAACCTTAATTAACTTAGGAATTTAAGGATGTGATTAGGGGTTAATAAGATTGAAAAAGACTGTTAAAATAAATAGATACCAGGCTAAATATTCAGTTCTGGCTACATAATATGCAGAGCCCAAGGCAAATTGAAAATATGGGATCCTTTGTTTAAAAATATTAAGAATTCCAAGGTGGTAGCAGCAGATCAATAAGCCGACCATGGAGCCTTTCTAAGTATGAGACTCTGTTTGCACAGTTAGCATGCCCTGTGAACAGCTTAATCCTCACTTAATAGACAATGGGGAGGTTCTAATGGGATTTCATCAGGGAGAGAACATGATGAGTATGATGATATATTAAAAAAAAAAGTGGTGATTATTTGCAGGCTAAATTAGAGAAGATCAAGAGAAGTATGTATAGTATCCAAGAAATGTACAACTAGGATTCTGGTCCCTGATAGAAAGGAAGAAATTTTCAAGAATCAAATTGAACAGGTTTGTGAATGGCTAGAAAAGAGACTAAGGGAAGTAGGGGAGTGAGATGTGTGAAGGATTTCAAGCACACTTGACTGAGAGAATGATTTGAAACTGGAGTGGGGCTGAAATCAGCTATATTTTAGAAGAGCTTATATTGAATGGTGGTGGGGAAACAAAGTGGAGATACTCAGTTACTATTTACCAATACATAGATGGAAGAGTGCGAGAGACAAGTTTGTTTGTCTGCAAGATGACGTAAACAGTTCAATCGGCTAATATTTAGTGATACTAACATATGTTATTATAGATCTTAGTAATGATATTTACCTATTTTATTTATGGATTTCATAGTTCTCCAAATAGTTAACTTTTTTCTCTAAGAAATTATTCTTAACTGAAATCAATGATTCAACATTCAAAGAACAAAGATAGTTATGTGAAAAAACCTCCATCATTATTTAATAAACTAATTGCTCTCTTCAAGACCCCATTCTATTTTCTCTTAATATTCCCAACAACCTTATAAGACATATACTATTTTTTTTCCTATTTTTAAAGACTAAGAGACTTAATAATAGGTAAGCAAACTAAGTTTATTAGTTATTTGAGGACTGTTTATTGAGTGATTACTAATCTTACTGTTCCAAGTGCTGGGTATGCAGTGTTAAATAAGACTGTCAGCCACTCAATTCTCACAAAGGTTACAAGACAATATCAGTAATACCAAAAGATGTAAATAAAGATATAATAGACAAAAACTCAATAAATACTTTACATTAATGGTTGGAGGAATAACTTGCCAAAAGTGATAAAGTTAATTAATGTAAACTAAGGTTTGAACTAATTTCTGCAAGTATAGAGAATTGTCTCTCTTTTTCACTGTTGCATTGCCAGTAATCAGAACTCTGCCAGTATATACTAGGGACTCAAATGGTTGTTGAAAAAAAAAAGAGTAATAGCTCATATTTATTGTTGACATGTCATGCATCATACCTATTATTTTCATGATATTTTAGTATTCATAAAGTCAATATAATTTTCATTTTAAATATTTTAAATCTGAGGTTCATGACAGTAAAATAAATTGCCCAAGGTTAAACAACAGCTGTATAGAAGTTGGCATTTGATGTTCATAAGCGTCCAAAGGCAGTAATTTCCCAGTGGACACTCATTTGCAATGATTGCATTTGTCTTTATTTGCCTTAGGCTTGGAGACATTGTCACTGTGAGAGTCTTGATGGAAGGATATGAAAAAAGGCCATATTCTTATATTTCATAACACTGGCAGCCAGTGGGTGGATGCTTCACTAAAAAATGCCAGGGCCAGTGCTCTGGAGAGAAGAAAAATTCAATAATACTTGAACACATTAATGTATTAGTCAATGAAAAAAATAAATTATAAAACCTTTAAATATTTAAATATGAAATTAGTACCCATTTCATAGCACCGATTGAGTCACGAATAAGCCCTTTGCTTTCAAATTACTTTTTTCTAAAAGCTTAGCATGAAATTGTTAATGATTATTGAGTTTGTTGATGTCTATGAGTGCCTGACAAACTGAGCTGTGTTTTAGGTGCTGGGACTGTTCTGACTCTTTTGATATGCCAAAACAATGGATAATACTAAATAAATCCACTTGGCCATGAAGGTAGGAAAAAAATAAATAGCTCGAATTGTGCTTTGTTTAAATTCTGGCTTCTTTATAATAAAAATTAATTATAATATGTAATGCTCAAGAGTCATAAAATTTCACATGCCAATAATATAAAACTGTGTTTTTAATTGTATTAAGAGATGGAAAAAGATATAGTTTGATATCTTAGTAATGGTGGATATTATATCTCATATAATCTAAGCAAAGTTAGAAAATCTATTAACATTTTAGCCCGTAGCCAGGAAACATGCTGCAAAGAAGGCTGAAGATAAATCACCTTTAAGTGCAAGGATCGGTTGATAGTAACAAAATGCCTTATTTTCCACATTACAACGAACCTCTCCTTAAGCATGCTGTGAGGAACTGCCACAAATTGGGCAAGCCAGAATAGATCGTAGCGTGTTCTGCATTAAACCATACAGATTTTGTTGGCTGCAACACAGAAGATATCTGCCAGCTGCTTTCTAAGAGGAAATGCATCAACATATTCTTTAGATTTTTTGAGTTATTAATAAAAATAAGCTGTTCTTTTCCCCACAACATGAAAAATATATTCTCCACATTCCAAAAAGGTTTGTAATGCAGATACATTGTAAAAGAATCTAATACATTTTTTATGATATGCATCATACGGTAGTTCACACATGGCTTCCATAGGCTGGGACTAATTAGTGTTTCTCTCCCACAGTGGCAATCTCAAAACTAATTTAATACGTATCTATCGAGTTCTAAGTGGCACATTCAGTGGTTGGCACTGGGAATATAGTGGTGAGCAAAACTGATTACCATTTCTGTTCTCATTAGAGTCTCCTTGTTAGGGAAAATCTATAGCCCAACTATTTTTTTTTTAATTCACATTAAATTTTTACATATTCTCTGCCTATTTAATTCTGTGTTATTTTTTTTTTCCAAGCCCCAAGACTGTCTATATACTATCATACTTGTCAAAGAACTAACAAGTTCAAAGTGGCAAATGTAAATGGAGGAAATGAGCAATGATGTGAAAAGTAGTTAATCTAGCTTATTCAATTCTGCAAAGTTAAATCTTAATCTGTCTGAATTATGGTGTCAATTTCTCTCTTCATTTTAATTGGATAAAATGCAGAGAAAAAAGATTGTTCACTAGCATGCTTATTTATAGTTATAGGATAAGACTGGGTGGAGGCAAGGTAATCTATCACCTTATTTTTTATTGCCTGTGATCACTGCATTTTTTTATGATTCTCTTTTTCATGCATATTGATTTCTTTCATGTTGTGACTCAGGAAACTGTAAATGATAAATGATTGTATTCGCAATTAAGCCATTAAGGTAACACAGTCTTGTAACATGAAGATATATTATAAAACAAGTATTAAGAAGTTGTAGAAGTTCAGTTTTCAATTCCATTTTTTAACAACTATGCAAAGACCCCAGATTACCTAATTTTAAAATTATATTTATTCAACTCAATTTTTACTATAGATTTTTCATGTGGTCAAGATTTCTTTCATATTCTCAGCATCTCTTTCTTCTCAAAGATTTTTAAGTTTTTAAAAACCTCTTGGAAATGCAAACCAGGTTTTCGATTTTGATTTTTAAAAATTCTAATATTTTGAGATGCTATTCCCCTGTACTTTATAGGCATTTTAAAATATGATAAATACATTATATAACTAATTAGGAAAGAAAAAGAATTTTGTTTATTTTATTACTAACTTCCTTTGGTCCTCTATTGTTCACATTTCTTGACATACTTTATCTCATATTTCACTCATCAAATACTCATTGATTAATTAATTCAAAAATATTTTATGAGCATCTACCTCAAATTATCTAATGCTTTGATTTCTGGGAATGAAAATTGAAGTTCACAGGGTCCTTGATTTTACTGAATGAGGAATTTAAAATGAGCAATAAGGACACAATATAATGAAGAAAGTACAGAAATCAATAAGAGCAGGTGGAAGAGGTACTTAACCCACTCTATATATCCCTTCATATCATACCACCAAACTCTAAACATCAAACCATACCCAATTTAAAGTGTCCAAATATAAATCAGTCACTTGGTAAAGAGTTACTTGGATAAAGTATACACCTTCTAATTCAATGTTGTAACAATTTCATTTGAAAATATAACTATATCACTATGTCTGTATCTATCTCTCAAGTATGTGTTTGTTTATATATATATCATATTTATATCTTTAGATGTATTTTTTTTTATCCTGTATCAAGCCAGATGATATAAGATATTCAACTTTAAATTATAGTGCTTTTGACCTTCATGGGTTTGCCTTTATAAATTGCAATTTTGACATTTAACTCTGAAATTGCTTTGGGGTACATATATGTCAGAATTCACATAAACTTTTAAATTTTTGATTTTATTTATTGTAGTGGCATTTTGGGGAATACTATTTTCCACATCATGTAGGGTCTTCTTTTATAAAAACTCTATAAGGATGGTGATAGGAAATTATCCTCAGGCTTCATTGACAGTGCAGGCCATGCTCTCATGAACCAAGGCAATGTTTTTAATCTTTTAAACACACTGATTTTTGAAATGATCACATTTTTACTGTTGCTTGAAACACTGGAAACTTTACAATAAATTATCATTTTAATTCAAACAATTATATATGACTTTATATGTACATGACTGTTTCTAGCTTTATCTTTAACTTCTTTTATTATTCTACCTTTAGTTTTTTTCATGGTCTTTCTTTTTTTCAAATGCTTGTTTTCATAGGTATTGTCTTATGCATGATTGTATGTATTAATATGTATTACATATCTATTTTCTCTGTTGAGGTTTTATGAACAAATTGAAATAATAGCACATAAAATGTAAATGCTTATTGTTTTTTATGATTTTTTAATATTTATCTTGATGGTTTCTTATTTTATCAATGATCAGTCTAAATTTTTCTTGATATAAATATATAATTATTTTTATTATACTGCTTGTATTAGTCCATTTTCATGCTGCTGATAAAGAGATACCTGAGACTGGGCAACTTATAAAAGAAATAGGTTTAATGGACTTACATTCCACATGGCTGGAGAGGCCTCACAATTACAGCAGAAGGCAAGGAGGAGCAAGTCATGTCTTACGTGGATGGCAGCAGGCAAAAGGAGAGAGATTGTTCAGGGAAACTCCACTTTATAAAACCATAGTGTGAGACTTATACACTATCATGAGAACAGCATGAGAAAGACCTGCCCCCTTAATTCAATTACCTCCCACCAGGTCCCTCCCACAAGAGATAGGAATTCAAGATGAGATTTGGATGAGGATACAGACAAACCATATTTATTAGATTGGTACTTGTAACACCTGTTTATGAAAGCTGACAGCAGAATGCTATTTAAAAGATTTTGTTTATTTATTTCTAATAAATTGGAGCCCCCTTGTACTCAATATTGTTCTGCTGCTATTCAGGGAAAACATCCATAAGTTTAATTTATCAATGTAAAATGAGATTATATCTGTTTTAAATATCTGAAGACACTTTGGTTCATTTCTCTGACGACTAAAACAGTGGAAGAAACCATAGCAGCTAAAGGTTACTTTGTTCAGGACTTTGCTTTTACAATGAATTGTTTTCATTATTGATTGACTCATGTTCTCATATGGTTAGAACTACTTCATTTCCCCTTGATTTATTCTTTACCTGCTCAGCACTTTTCAATAGTTACCCAATGTTTCACACTAATCAAGGCTGCCTTTATTGGCTGATCCAGTAATCATTTGGTAAAAGTGAGGGATAGAATTGACAGCTCAGGAAAGAGTAGAGAAAAGGAATAGATGATGAAAAGATTTCAATTAAAAGATATGATTTTCTTTTTGCTCATTTTATTCTATGGTTCTTTTGTGTATATATGTATAAGTGAATTTTTCACTTACAAAAATAGTACATTCAGAGAAGTCAAGATTGTTAAAAATACCAGAAACAGTGGAAGAATAAGAGCAGTCCTCTACATTAAGAACATTTCACAGATTCAGTTCACATTTAAGAATACTTAGCACACTAAACCGTTTTACTCTATTAATTATTGCTTAATAATAATGTGGTGGTCACATGTGAGTTGAAGAGCTTTAAACCTTTAAATGATTCAGTTATATCCTAGTTGTTGCTCAATAAACTTTCAATATGATCAAGCTATGCTTTATCATCCCTTTTAAAAATAATTAACTGTAATTATAGAATTAATCTTAACATTATAGATTCTGTGCTCAAAGGACATATATATGTATAGGTGTATGTATATATACTTACATATATACATATAATGTTTCTTTTAATAATAAATTTATTTTCAGGTCTTCTTAAAATCAGTAACTATTTGTAATTAATTTATACTGCATATTTGAAATGTCACTTGAAGTTGCAAGAATAAAATGTTACTTGAGCTTCAGTGACATCAGTGGAATTTTGTAGGGTATTCAGACTTGATGATACATATTCTAGTTTACATTTAAATTATGAAATATTGAAACAGCTGTTGGTGTGAATCTGCACTTGTACTAAAATGAAAATACATTAGTGGCTCATTATTATTAAGAGCAGAAAGAAATTTTCTTAATGCTAGCTTATAAAACATTGGCACTTAAACTACAATTTGATACCTTATGAGCTGGCAAATTCAAGAATTTACTTTTAACCAGCAAATGGAAAAAAAATTAAAAATATTCTTTAAATATATCTTCCATATTGCTTAAAAAATACACAGAACAGGTATTTAGAAATTTCAACAAATCATGATCTTGAATGAAACTTAAAATTACTCAACAAAAAATTTAGAGTCCTATAAAAGCTTTGTATATCATTATATGAAAAAGAAATTTGGCAATTGCCTGGAGATACTTAGTTATGTGGGTGCAGCTAAATATTATTGAAAGCAAAAAATTTTTCCTATACATTTTTCTTTTTTTAAAAAAAATTTCCAGACAGAGTTTCACTCTTGTTGCCCAGGCTGGAGTGCAATGGCATAATCTTGGCTCACCGCAACCTCCACCTCCCAGATTCAAGCAATTCTCATGCCTCAGCCTCCCAAGTAGCTGAGATTACAGGGCATGTATCACCACGTCTCTCTAATTTTGTATTTTTAGTAGAGACGCGGTTTCTCCATGTTGGTCAAGCTGGTCTTGAACTCCTGATCTCAGGTGATTCACCCGCCTCAGCCTCCCAAAGTGCTGGGATTACAGGCATGAGCCACTGCACCCAGCTATCCATTTTTCTTCCTAAATAAAAACAGAAATTGGCCATTAATTATTATTGATAATTAATATGATAATCTAAATTGTAGAATGTCTTTCTTCATAAAAATAATTATGCAAGAAACACTTATTAGATACAGTTAATAGATAAATTAAAAACCCCTAACCTATGGTATTTAAATTTTAATACAACTATAACTATATAATGTGACTTGTTTTGACATATATTTGTCCCAAATTATTAGTTAACCTTAAAGTGGGCATCTGGTTTTTGGCAAACAAAATTTATTTATTTTTTAAAAAATTGGTAAAGCAGAATTGTCAGAGGTAAAGCAAAATGCTAAAGTAAATGTAATTACACAAACATTTATTGGAAATAATTTGTGGAAAGCATGGACATAATACATTTTATTAAATGATGATACAGTTCTTGTAAGGAAGAGACATATGTCTTAATTGTTAAGAATTTTGATCATATGCACACACTATAAATAACTAACAAGCAGGGTAAAAAGCAAAGATACTTGGCCTATAACATAACACATAGCATTCTTTCAATAATCAATTGCAAACTTTTCTAAAATTCATTTCTTCATGTAGCTATAAAGTAGTTTTCCAGACACTAATGAAAAATAACAAAATCACATATATTTTCATGATTTATCATGGCAAGTTTCTTGAAAATTTTTGGTACCTGAAATTCAGATTTCTGAAATGACAGGAACCAAGTTTAAAAATAAATTAGTAATGTCCAATTAAAATTAAGTGGGCTTCGTTTGTAGCTATAGCTGTATACTTTAAGACAAAACAATAATTCAGATGCTTTGGTAAACAAAAAAATGTTAATAAATTAAAAGCATAGTCATAATAAATTAATAAAATAGCATCCTTGGTAGCTTCTATATGTTTGTGTTATTTTGTTTTGAAGATATATTTAGTGTTTACAAACCGAAATTTGAAATTAACAAAGATTTTTTTATAGTACATATATATTACCTTAGAAATTAAAATTAGTTGTCATCTAATTGATTGGAGAAGTGAAATGACTGTATATCTAGAATGCAACGGTTTATTTGATGGCCAAAGATTTTCACAGATTTCCATTTAATAGATAGCCAAAAAATTTAGAACATTTTTATAGCCAAATAAAAATCCTGTGTCTGACTTTTTCCATACATTTGTTGCAGAACTTGTACCATCTTAGATTTTGACTACTTTATTTTGGTAGCTCCCAAGTAGTCAAAAGTCATTAATTGTTCATATTAATTTTCTAAAACAAGAGTTATTAAATTTGTAAAATTATAAACTCCATGATACAACATACATAGTTTTGCATTTATGCTTTATTTTTCTGGCAAGAATCTGTTGAGTTTGGAAGAAATATATCTTAGCATAATAAAGGCCATATATTACAAGCCAACATATCTAACATCATACTGAACAGTGAAAAGCTGAAAGAATTTCCTCTAACAGCAAGAACAAGACAAGAGTGCCCATTTTAGCCACTCCTACTCAACATACTGCTGGGAGCTCTGGCCAGAGCAATTAGAAAAGAAAAAGAAATAAAAGACATCCAAATCAGAAAGAAAGAAATTAAATTGTTTCTATTTATAGATGACAATATCTTGTATATAGGAAACCTCAAAGACTCAACCAGAAAACTGTTGGGACTAATAAATTAATTCAGTAAAGCTGCAGGATACAAAAACAATATTCAAAAACCAGGTTGTGTTTTATACACTAATAATAAACTATCTGAAAATGAATAAAATAACCTTATTTAAAATAGTATCAAAAAGAATAGAATAGATATAAATTTAACCAAGGAGTTGAAAGATTTATACACTGATAACTATAAAACATTGATGAAATAAATTGAAGAAAACACAAATAAATGAAGAAATGAAAATCCATGTTCATGGTTTGGAAAACTAATATTGTTTAAATGTCCATGATACCCAATTTAACCTAAAACTATAATTCAGTAACTACCAAAACACAATGGTATTTTTTACAGCAATTAAAAAAAACATCCTGAAATTTGTATAGAACCATAAAAGACTGAATTGACAAAGCAGTCTTGAGAGAAAACAAAGCTGGGGGCATAACACTTCTGAATTAAAACTGTATTACAAAGCTGTAGTAATTATGACAGTATGGTATTGGCATAAAAAAGATGCATAGAACAATGGGACAGAATAGAGATCCTATAAATAAACCTATGCATATGTAATTAATGGCTATTTAATGAGGGAGTAATGTATACAAAATTGGGAAAAGGTTAGTTTCTTCAATAAATGGTTCTAAGAAAACTAGATTTCCTCACGCAAATGAATGAAATTGGGCCTCTGTCTTAGTCTGTTCTTGCATTGCTATAAAGACCTGAGACTGGGTAATTTATAAATAAAAGAGATTTAATTGGCTCACAGGTCCTCAGCCTGTACAGGAAGCATGGTTGGGGAGGCCTCAGAAAACATACAATCATGGCAGAAGGTGAAGGGGAAGCAGGCACATCTTACATGCCTGTAGTCAGAGAAAGAGAAAGAGAGGGGAGTGCTACACACTTTTACATAACCAGATCTCACAATAACTCACTCACTTTTATGAGAACAGCACCACAGTGGAAATTCACACTCATGATCCAGTCACATCGCACCAGGCCCCACCTCCAACTGGGGATTACAATTTGACATAAGATTTGGGCAGGGACACAAATTCAACCCATATCAGCCTCTACCTTTTAATACTCACAAACATTAAATCAATATAGATTAAGGACTTAAATGTGAAATGTGAAACTGTAAAACTCCTGTAAGAAAATATAGAGGAACACTTCTTGTCATTGTCTTGGCAATAATTTTTTAGATAATACAATGAAAGGATAGTCAGCAAAAGCTAAAGTATACAAATGAACTCCATCAAACTAAAAGACTTCTGCATAAGAAAAAAAATCGACAATCAAAAGACTGAAGAGACACCTATAGAATAAGATAAAATATTTGTAAACCTTGCATCTGCTAAGGGATTAATATAAAAAATCTGTGAGGAACTAATAGGAATTAATATCAATAATAACCATAATTATCTGATATTAAATTGTCTATTCAAAAGAACTGAGTAGACATTTTTCCACAGAAGACATGCAATTGAGTATCAGGTAGGTGAAAACAATGCCCAACAACACTAATCATGAGGGAAATGTAAATTATTACACATAGTTTGTCTAAATCAAAACATCACATGTACCACATAAATACATACAACTTTATGTATTCATAATAATTAAAAATTAAAAAAAATAAATCAAAAAATTAAAAGACACATAAGGTATCAGTTCATAATGTTAGAATTGCTATAATAAAAATTACTAGAGAAACAAGTGTAAGCAAGGATAAGAAGGAAAAGAAGTTGGTACAAGACCTGAAAACAAACTAAGTCTTCCTTAGGAAATGAATGGAAAAATAAAATTTGACATATATCTAGAATATTATAATATTACACATTATAATATATATAAATGTGTGTATATATAAATATATATATATATATATATATAAAATATTATTCAGACTTTTAAAAATTCTACTATTTGCATCATGAAGTGACCTGGAGGGCACAATGATAAGTGAAATAGCCAGAGAGAGAAAGATACATGCTGTATAACCTCACTTTTATGGGCAATCTAAATATATCAGGCTTATGGAAACAGGGTATAATGGTGGTTGCCAGGTACTGTGGGATGAGGGAGATGGGGAAATATTGATTACAGGTACAAAGTTTTAATGTTAAGATGAATGAATCTGGGGCTCTCATGTATAGCATGGCAACTATAGTTGGTAATACTTTTTATATACATTAAATATATTGAGAGTAGTTCTTAAATGTTATCACCATACACAGAGACACACACATATGCAAATGGTGATTTTGTTAGGTGATGAATATATTAACTACCTTGATGGTGGTAATCATTTCACAATTTGTAGGTACCTCACATCATCATGTTGTACACCTTAAATATGTGAAGGTTTATTTGTCAATTATATCTCAATAAAGCTTTAAAAAGTTATTTCATTATGTAAATTATCAATGATCCAAAAGAGCTAAACAGCAATGAATCCAGGTGGGGACAAATATGTGTTTGGAAAGACATTTTGGAGATCTAGGAAGGTAGAGTCTTACCTTGACCCAGCAAGTAAGAAAATATATTGATCAAGTAGAAGAAGAGAAAATGTTGCTCCATTCTGTTAAGTTAAAAGTCATTCTTTATGATTTAATGAACATTAAATTGTTGATTCTATTATTTTCTCTTCTCTCAAATATAGCATGTTCAAGTTCTTCTAAAAATCAAGTTAACTATAACAATGATCTTTTAAAAATAATAACTACTTATATCACAAGTAGGAGCTCTTATTTGATTTTATTATTAAACTTTTATTTTAGGCTCAAGGGTTCATGTGTAGATTTGTTGTATAAGTAAATTGCATGTCTTGGAGATTTGGTATACAAATTATTTCATCACCCAGGTAATAAACATAGTTCTCGATAAGTAGTTTCTCAATCCTCACTTTCTCCCACCCTCCACCCTAAAGTAGGTAACAGTATCTGTGGTTCATGTCAATATGTTCTCAATATGTAGCTCCGACTTATAAGTGAGAATGTGTGATATTATTTGGTTTTCTGTTCCTGAGTTAGTTTGCTAAGGATAATGACCTCTATCTCTATCCATGTTGTTGCAAAGGACATGATCTAATTCATTTTTATGGCCTCATAGCATTCCACGGTGTATATGTACTATATTTTTAAAATTTAGTCTACCATTGATGGACATTTAGGTTGGTTGCATATCTTAGTGAATAGTGCTGAGGTAAAATACACTTGCATATGTCTTTAAAGTAAATGATATATTTTCCTTTGAGTATATACCTAATAATTAGGTATATACTAATTATATATAATTATATATACCTAATTATATACCCATTACTGGGTGTAATGGTTATTCTGTTTTAAGTTATAACAGAAATTGCCAAACTGCTTTCCACAATAACTGAACCAATTTACATTCTCAGCAGTGCAGAAGTATTCCCTTTTCTCCACAGCCTCACCTGCATCTGTCATTTATAACTTTAATAATAGACATTATGACTGGGGTGAGATAGTATCTCATTGTGGATTTGAAGCTATAATGATTAGTGAAGTTGAACATTTTTTCATAGGCTTGTTGACCACATGTACATCTTCTTTTGAGAAGTGTCTGTTTATATTATTTGCCCAGTTTTTAATGAGTTTGTTTTTAGCTTCTAAATGTGTTTAAATTTCTTATAGATTGTGGATGTAAGACTTTTGTTAGATGCATCATTTGCAAACATTTTCTCCCATTCTGTAGGTTGTCTGTTTACTCTGTTGATAGTTTCTTTTGATGTAAATAAGATCTTTCATTTCAATAGTACAACTTCTCAATTTTTGTTCTGTTGCAATTGCTTTTAATGTCTTCATGAAATCTTTGCTAGCTCCTGTGTACAAGATGGTATTGCTTAGGTTGTCCTCTAGGGCTTTTAAAGTTTTAGGTTTTACATTTAAGTATTTACTTCACCTAGATTTTTTTTTTTTTAATATAGATTAACAAATGAGTCCAGTTTCAATCTTCTGCATATGGCTAGCCAGTGATCCCAACAATATTTTTTGAACACGGGGTTCTTCCCCCATGGCTTGTTTTGTCAGTTTTGTCAAAGATCAGGTGGTTGTAGGTGTGCAGTATTATTTCAGGGCTCTCTGCTCTGCTCTATTGGTCTATGTGTATGTTTTTGTGCCATGCGGTTTGGCTACTGTAGCCTTGTGGTATAGTTTGTATCAGGTAACATCATGCTTCCCGTTTTGTTCTTTTGCCGTAGCTTTTTGGGCTCTTTTTGGTTCCATATAAATTTTACAGTAGTGTTTTCTAATTCTGTGAATAATGCCATTGGTAGTTTGATAGTAACAGCATTGAATCTGTAAATTTCTTTGGGTAGCATGGCAATTTCAACAATATGGATTCTTCCTATTCATGAACATGGAATGTTTTTTCAAAGGTTTGTGTCATCTCTGATTCATTTGAACAGTGTTTTATAATTCTGTTTGTAGAGTTATTTTGCTGGCTTCATTAGCTATATTCCTAGGTATTTTATTCTTGGTGTTGCTATTGTGAATGGGATTTCATTCTTAATTTGAATCTCATCATGAATGTTGTTGATGTATAGGAATGCAACAGAATGGTGTACATTGATTTTATGTCCTCAAACTTTGCTGATGTTGTTTATCAGATTAAGGAGCTTTGGATAGAGACTATAGATTTTTCTAAGTATAGAATTCTATTGTCTGCAAAGAGTGATAGTTTGCATTCCTCTTTTCTTGTTTTGATGCCTTTTATGTATTTCTCCTGCCTAACTGCTTATGGTAGTACTGCAAGTACTGTGTTTAATAGTCATGGTGAGAGACGGCATCCTTATTTTATTTTGATTTTCAAGGGGAGTGCTTCTAACTTTAGCCCATTCTGTATGATATCGACTGTTGGTTTGTCATATGGCTCTTATTATTTTGAAGTATGTGCTTTAATGCCTGCTTTACTGAGGGTTTTTAACATGAAGTGTTGAATTTTATTAGAGTATGTACCATGTTTCTATAAGAAGAATGCATGTTCTATTGTTTGAGCATAGAGAGTTCTCTAGGTGTCTAGTAGGTCTATTTGGTCAAGTGTTGAGTTAAGCTCCTAAATATTTTTGTTGATTTTCTGCCTCAATAATCTTTCTAATACTGTTAGTGGGGTTTTGTAGTGTCCCACTATTATTGTGTGATTATCTAAGTCTCTTCATAGGTTTTTAAGCCCTTCTTTATGAACCTGGGTGCTCCTGTGTTGGGTGGATATGTATTTAGGAGAGTTAGTTCTTCTTGGTGAATTGAGCCCTTTACCATTATGTAATGACCTTCTTTTCCCTTTTGATCTTTGCTTGTCTAAAGTCTGTTTTGTCTGAAATTAGAATAGCAACTCTTGCTTTTTTCTGTTTTCCATTCACTTGATAGGTTTTTCTCCATCCCTCTACCTTGAGATTATGGATGTCATTGCCTGTGAGATGTGTCTCTTGAAGTCAGCATGCCATTGGGTTTTGCTTCCTTAGCCAACTTGCCTTTTATTCTGGGGGCATTTAGCCCATTTACATTTAAAGTTAGTATTGCCATATGCTGATTTGTGTCATCATGTTTTTTGCTGGTTCTTATGCACACTTGTTCATGTGGTTGCTTTTTAGGGTCTCTGGTCTAGGTATTTAAACATTTTTGTAGTGTATGGTAATAGTCTTCCTTTTCATGATTAGTCCTCCTTTCAGAACCTCTTGTAAGGTGGGTCCAGTGTTAAGGAAATTCCTTAAGTTAGCTTGTATGAAAAAGATTTTATTTCTCCTTCACATATGAAGCTTAATTTGACTGGATATGAAATTCTTGCTTGGAAATTCTTATCATTAAGAATGCCGAATATAAGCCCCCAACTCTTCTCACTTGTAGTGTTTATGATGAAAGATCTGGTGTTATTCTGATGAGGTTTTCATTGTAGGTTACCTGCCCCTTCCCTCTAGCAGCCTTTAACCTTTTTTCTTTCATTTCAACCTTTGAGATCTGAATCACTCTGTGTATTCAGGGTTGTCTTCTTGTGTAGTATTTTACAGGGGTTCTCTGCATTACCTGAATTTGAATATTGACCTCTAGCATTTTGGGGAAATTTTCATGGATGACATTATGAAATATGTTTTCCACATTGCTTACTTTCTCTTCCTGTCTTTCAGGGAAACATGAATGAAAGATTTGATCTCTTTGCATAATTCCTTATTTCTCATAGGTTTTATTAATTTTTCTTTATTTTTTGCTTTTTTTTTTTTTAATTGCCTGACTTAGTTATTTTGAAGAGCTGTTCTTCAAACTCTAAGATTCATGCCTTACATTGGTTGATTCTGCTGCTAATACTTGTGATTGTAATTTGACATTCTTGAAGTGGGTTTTTCGGCTTTATAAACCCAGTTTGGTTCTGTCTTAATGTGAATATTTCATCTTTCATCTTCTGTTTTATTATGTTCCTTAGATTCTTTGAATTGGGTTTCAAATTTCTCCTGAAGGTAGATTATCTGTATTCCCATTCATATTCTGAATTCTTTTTCTGTCATTTCAGCCATTTCAGCCTGGTTAAGAACCATTTTTGGGGAACTAGTGTGATTGTTTAAAGGTAACAAGACACTCTGGGTTTTTGAGTTGTGTCAGGGTTCTTGTGCTAATTCTTTCTCATTTTTGTGCGCTGATGTTTCCTCAATCTTTGAAGTTGCTTTCCTTTGGTTGGGTTTTATTTTCTTTTATACTCTTTGATGTTCTAGTGGTTTGATTATGGTATAAGGTGGCTTCAATCAGTTGACTCCATTTCTGGAAGATTTTAGGGGTCCAAGGCACAGCTCATGACTCCTGGGCTGCATGCTCTAACTCTGGGGGTCTGATATTGGACCCATGACTTTGTTCTTTTGCCAATCAAGGTTAGGAAAATGCTGTACTGGAGCATCTGATGTGTTGCGAGACCACTGGTCACAACATTCCCATGGGTGGTGCCAGCCAAAGAGCTTCCTCGGGCAGTGGCAATGGGATTGGTGGTTGTTTGTATGTGCCAGCAGCAGTGGCAGTGTGGCAGGATGCACTGTGGTTGGCTGCTGAAAGGTGCTGGCAACTTCGTGGGTGCTATGGATGTTTGCAGCAGTGGCAGTAGCAGTGTGGTGTGGGCTGGTGTGGGGCCACCAGCATCTGTGCATGCATTTGCACAGGCAGTGGTATTGGCACAGGGTGAGGCACTGCAGAAGAGGGACTAGGCCCCTCTGTGTGTGCCTAAATGCAGACAGCAGTGCCTGTGCAGAGTGAGGAGTCAGGGCCACTAATCTTAATGGGTAGGTTCTCACCAACAACAGTGTCAGCTTGGGGGTGAAGTGCTGACAGCCATGGGGCTTGTGGTCTTTAAGCTTGTGTATGTGCCAGCCAGTGACAATGGTGGTGCAGCGTGTAGAGTGAGCAGCTATCCTCCTTGTGTGTCTTTGCATTAGCAATGGGGCAAAGGGGTGGTAGTCAGGGTATACTCACAGTGGCAGCAATGGCACGGTGGGTTGCACTTATAAATGTGTGTCATCAGGGGAGGGGAGGAGAGGTCCACCCTAGTACACATATGCTGACAAAATGATGTGGAGATGGCCATTGGTGAGTGCCTGCTGCAAAACAGCTTGGAAAAGGCTGCAGAGGCAGGAGGGCACTGATGGGCTGGTGTACATTAGCCTGGGCTACTTTGCTGGAGCTCTTCAACAGTCAGGCACAGTCCACCAGGCACAGGATCTATGATTCAGGACCCCAAAAGGCACTCAGCTAGACATCTGAGGCTGCACTACAAGCAGGTGGGGCCAGACTAGGCTCCAAGAGAGGCCAGAAAAAAGAAGAGGATACTCAGGTTAGACCATCCCCATTTCATCAGCAAGAGGACCCTGCACTGTTCAGGTCCTATAGTTTGTCAAAGGCTAAATACCTATGGGAGCAACCCTTGGAGGATGGGTATCCCTGGCCAAGCTCTACTACAGAGGCTTCTGTACCAAATCCTCTGGAGTCTGTGCCAGCTGGAATTCTGCCCCTACCACCTCTCTAAGCAGCTCTTCCTGTCCAATGTGTGTCCATGAAGGTAGTGATGTCTTCTGCTGCCAGGATTTGAGAGATTCCTGGTGAGAGTGGATCACTCCTGTGCTTCCCAATTCATCCATTTCCCAGGAATCACTGGGGGCCAGGAATGAGTCTCAATGTACAGTAGCCCCATGCAGGGTTCCCAGCATCCTCCCACTTCAGACCAGCATCTGTGGCTTCTTTTTGTTCACTCTCAATGCCTTCTTTCACAAGGTCTTCTCTGAGTGCACCAGCCTTCCCAATGTCCCAGTCCCTCAGTGACAGATGTTCCTCCTGGTTGCATCTAGCTGGCCTTGTTCCTTGTACTCAGGAACACTTACTTTAAAAAGGAATTCTTTTTTTTTTTTTTCCCATTTATTTTTTTGCATTTTAGGTTTTGGGGTACATGTGAAGAACATGCAAAATTGTTGCATAGGAACACACGTGGCAGTGTGATTTGCTGCCTTCCTCCCCATCACCTACATCTGGCATTTCTCCCCTTGCTATCTCTCCCCAGCTTCCCACCCCCCACCGTCCCCCCCCTATTTCCCCCCAACTGACCCCAGTGTGTAGTGCTTCCCTTCCTGTGTCCATGTGTTCTCATTGTTCAACACCCGCCTATGAGTGAGAACATGCGGTGTTTGATCTTCTGCTCTTCTGTCAGTTTGCTGAGAATGATGGTTTCCAGGTTCATCCATGTCCCTACAAAGGACCCAAACTCATCGTTTTTTATGGCTGCATAATATTCCATGGTGTATATGTGCCACATTTTCCCTATCCAGTCTATCGTCGATGGGCATTTGGGTTGGTTCCAATTCTATAGATAAACCTTTTTTTAATGCTTAAAAAAACTTCAGTTTTATTTTCCCAGATAAAATTATATTCAGTTACTTTTTTTTTTGGAGAAAGTTATGTTTAAAACAGATTTTAAAGGTACTTGTAAAAATTAATCCATAATAATTTTCAACATGCAAATTTTCATATGTTTTTGCATAATACTTGCTCAACATAGATTTGCTAATGGTGACAGAAATCAATAAAACTTATTATCTTTACTGCTTTGATATAATTCAGCATAAAATATATTTTTAAGTAAGAATATAATGTGAGAAACCATCTTGATACAGAAAGTTATTTAGAGAAGAATTCAAACTGCTTCTAATATTTAATTCAAATCTGTCTTCCCAAATTTAGCTTGCATTTGGGTTCCTAAAAATTTAATTGAATATTTTGTCCTTCATTATCTGTGAAAATCTATGCTAGATCAGATGTTAAAGCACAGAAGACTTGCAATAGGCTCTGTTATAACATTTTTTGGCCAAGATTAAACAGGAGACACTCAGAATTTAAATATGTAACTTAAAATATTGAATTTTCCATAGCAGTTTTTAATCAAAAGAGTTTTGAATAAGTTCTAATTCATTTTGAGGCTCTTTCAAAATTGATTTCTATAAAGAAATGTCATTATTTCCTTTATTCAAAGTTTTAAAACAATCCTTTTTGGAACCAATCTTGACTTTTAATGAAGAGTAAAAGGGAAAGCTAGAAACAGAGACATGCTGTATTCCTTATCACAAAATGATCAAACAAAGAGCAATTTGAAGTACTTGTTTTATTTGGGGAAAGAATGAAATTTTATTTATTTATTTTTTTGCATTAAATAGTATTATTCCCCCTTGTCATGAAACAGGAAGATCAGAATATTCCACTTTTACTCTTAAAACGATTTCAGGATTTAATAAAATACATGCACTTGCATTAAAATTTGATTGTTATTACTCAAGAAGTAGACATTTTCACTGGGGAAGGGTTTACCAGTTAATCTTATTTGTACTTTTTGTAATCCCCTATATAAGTGTACAAAACTTTTAAACCTTAAGATGATCCAACTTTAGTAATAAGTTTGTAGAAATTATTCAGTACTCATTGTACAAAGCATTTAAGTGGTAGAAGGTATCTTATTGTTTACTACTTAAAGATCCACATTAACTCAAATACAACAGAAACAATTACACTTTTGAAATATGATCCTGCTAGAATTCATTACAATATTCCAATTCTTTTTCATGTGCTATTCAGCTACGTGTATTGATATTGGAATGACCTCATTAATTACTGTGACAAAGTAATGGATAAGAATTGTATTACATAATAATTCACAACTATGGTAGAAAGGTAAAGTGTCATTTTCAATTCTTTTAACATTAAGTATCACAATAACATAAGGATTAAAAGCTGAACACTAGTATAATTGTCAGTTTTTTATCTAAATCCTTTCAATCTGAGGAATAGAAGGTTTAGACTTAGATGTTACTGTACAGTGATCTACTTGGGATGATGAAATTACTGAATCTGCATCATCTCTCTTTATGTGACAAGAAGTAGGACATGTCTATTTACACTTTAGAGTAGAGAAAAGCATCCACCTGATACGGAAAACAGTAATTATTTTAGCATATATAAAAGAGCATTTCCAAATACAAATTTCCAGCAGACTGACATATTTAGCAAGGTTGAAGAATAAAGTAGTTATATTCTAAACCTGTATGAGCAGTAAGTCAAAATGGATTATAATAATAGATAACCTCATTTACCTGTTTTATAAAATATTTTGCAAATAGAGAAATGGAAAAATTCTTTAAACAATTAGGTGACAGATACATAATTGTTTTAATTTGTACTTTCATTAAAAGTATAATATTTTTTGCTTTTTATTTTTGGAATCAAAAAAAGTTATCACTTATGAAATTGCTGTAAAAATTTATGAGCCACTTTTAAAGTAACAAATACTGTAAAATCTTAGATTTTTTTTAGAAATGTAAATCCATAGGTTTTAATAAGCTTCTTAGGTAGGAAGTAGGGTATTAAATATAATAGTTATTTTTAAAAATTATTACAAGATGAGATCGGGGAAGATGGCAGACTAGAAACAGCTCAGGATTGCAGCTCCCAGTGAAAGTGCAGAGGGTGAGTGGATGCAGCATTTCCAGATGGATTTTTATTGCCCACAGACCAGGAGATTCCCAGGCGGAGGAGCCCCACGGGTTGCCAGTGTGGCTGTTTTTGGCCGGCGCGGCTGTTTCAGCCGGCATGGCTGTTTGGGCCCACGCGGCTGCTTTGCCCGCACCCTGGTACGGCAGTTCTCCGTACAAAAGACACTGGTCCGGGTGCCCTCTTAGCTGGCGATTGGAGCCCTGAGACGGCAGAGTCGCCCATTCATCTGAAATAGTGAGCCAGGCCAGGAGATTCCTAGACAAAAAAAAGCCAGGAATCTCAGCACCACTGTTTCAGCCAGCTCAGTGAGTCGCGGCACAGGAGATCCCGGTGCCTTTTCAACAGGCGACTGGAACACTGGAAGATAGTCGACTGTTCAACAACACCAACAAAAAAGACTGTGAGTCAGGGAGCCATGTGATTAGGCTCGGCTAGTCCCACCCGCCCCCCGCAACGCACACACACACACACAAACAGTAATTGAAAATGCTCAGGGTTGAAAGTTTCACAGCAAGCACAGCTGAACCCAGGATGGTTCGGCTCTGAGGAGGAGGGGTGTTCGCCATTACTGAGACACTCCACCACTACGGAGGCAGTCTGACCATCGCTGAGGCAGCCGCTGTTGCTGAGGCAGCCTGCCACTGCAGAGAGGGTCCGCCATAACGGAGGTGGGCCACCATTGCCAAGGCAGTTCTAACTACACCCATATAAACAGGACTGCAGGGAAGATCACACGGCAGCTGGGCAGAGCCCACAGCAGCTCAGCAAAGCCTCTGCAGGCAGACAGTGACTAGGCTGCCTCCTCACTGGGCAGGGCAGCCCTGAAAGAAAAAAAAAAGGCAGCAGCACAACAGAAACTCATAAATAAAGCCCTAACTCCCTAGCACAGAGCACCTGGGGAAGAAAAAAAAAAAAGGAGTTTATGAGTTTTGCTGCAGTAGACCTAAACGTACCTGCACAGCAACTCTGAATGAACAATGGAGCTCACAGCTCTGGACTTGAGCTCCAATAAAGGACAGACTGTCTACTCAAGCAGCTCCCTGACCCCCGTATATCCAAAGAGTCACCTCATAAAGGAGAGAACAAACTGACATTTGGCAGGCATCTTACTGGGACAAAGAGAGCAGAAGAGGAAACTGGTAGCCACCCTTACTGTTGTGCAGCTGCTGCAGGTGATTCCCTGAGAAGCGGGGCCTAGAGTGGACCTCAGCAGTCCTACAGAAGAGGGGCCAGACTGTTAGAAGGAAAGATAAGTAAAAGACGTAACTTCAGCATCCACAAACTGGAAGTTCACTCAGAGACCCAATCTGAATGTCAGTAACTACAAAGACAACAGGTGGATAAACCCACAAAGATTGGAAGAAACCAGTGCAAAAAGGATGAAAGCTCCCAAAACCAGAACACATCTTCTCCTAAAAGAGATCACAAATCCTCAGCAGCAAGGGAACAAGGCTGGATGGAGAAGGAGTGTGATGAAATGACAGAATCAGACTTCAGAAGGTGGGTAATAAGAAACTACAGTGAGCTAAAAGAACATGTTCTAACCCAATGCCAAGAAACTAAGAACCTTGAAAAAAAGATTTGACGAAATGCTAACGAGAATGGACAACATAGGGAGGAATATAAGTGAACTGATAGAGCTGAAAAACAC